>NC_059363.1:6931337-7301337 GCF_019703515.2 Myxocyprinus asiaticus | reverse complement strand
GGGCAATACACAAAAGGTCATTGCAAAAGAGGCTGGCTGTTCAAAGAGCTCTGTGTCCAAGCACATTAATAGAGAGGCGAAGGGAAGGAAAAGATGTGGTAGAAAAAAGTGTACAAGCAATAGGGATAACCGCACCCTGGAGAGGATTGTGAAACAAAACCCATTCAAAAATGTGGGGGAGAACCACTACGCACAGACGTATGCAAGACATGGGTTTTAGCTGTCGCATTCCTTGTGTCAAGCCACTCTTGAACAACAGACAGCGTCTGAAGCGTCTCGCCTGGGCTAAAGACAAAAAGGACTGGACTGCTGCTGAGTGGTCCAAAGTTATGTTCTCTGATGAAAGTAAATTTTGCATTTCCTTTGGAAATCAGGGTCCCAGAGTCTGGAGGAAGAGAGGAGAGGCACACAATCCATGTTGCTTGAGGTCCAGTGTAATGTTTCCACAGTCAGTGATGGTTTGGGGTGCCATGTCATCTGCTGGTGTTGGTCCACTGTGTTTTCTGAGGTCCAAGGTCAACGCAGCCGTATACCAGGAAGTTTTAGAGCACTTCATGCTTCCTGCTGCTGACCAACTTTATGGAGATGCAGATTTCATTTTCCAACAGGTCTTGGCACCTGCACACAGTGCCAAAGCAACCAGTATCTGGTTTAAGGACCATGGTATCCCTGTTCTTAATTGGCCAGCAAACTCGCCTGACCTTAACCCCATAGAAAATCTATGGGGTATTGTGAAGAGGAAGATGCGATATGCCAGACCCAACAATGCAGAAGAGTTGAAGGCCACTATCAGAGCAACCTGGGCTCTCATAACACCTGAGCAGTGCCACAGACTGATCGACTCCATGCCACGCCGCATTGCTGCAGTAATTCAGGCAAAAGGAGCCCCAACCAAGTATTGAGTGCTGTACATGCTCATACTTTTCATGTTCATACTTTTCAGTTGGCCAAGATTTCTAAAAATCCTTTCTTTGTATTGGTCTTAAGTAATATTCTAATTTTCTGAGATACTGAATTTGGGATTTTCCTTAGTTGTCAGTTATAATCATCAAAATTAAAAGAAATAAACATTTGAAATATATCAGTCTGTGTGTAATGAATGAATATAATATACAAGTTTCACTTTTTGAATGGAATTAGTGAAATAAATCAACTTTTTGATGATATTCTAATTATATGACCAGCACCTGTATATATATATATATATATATATATATATATATATATATATATATATATATATATATATATATATATATATATAGAGTCTACGCATATATACAGACACACAATATTTTATAGCGAGGAGGAGGAGGAGGAAATGGGATCAGAATATGTCATGAGCCAGACTTGAACTTGCAGTCGAACTTGAGCACATAATTCAATGTGTCGGAGCACGTGCCATAATCACTCGGCCACAGCTCTGACGTTTTTAAATGTTTAAGTCTGTCTCCTGTCTATCCCTTCTAAGACCCAAGGCTTTCCAAAAACACCCAAACTTTTTCTACAGGGAGTTATGGGGGCTTCTAAAGAGCCCCATTATAATCCACTCTAATCTTACTAAGATCTGGATTACTTTAAATGACACTGTTCCTAATCTGTCTAGATATGACCAGACACATAGTCCTGCACTGATTTGATCACTAACCAAACCACCATCATGTACAAAGTTATTAATCTGTCTGGCACGGGGCTTGTTTGCTTTAACAAAGGCAAATCTGACAAGGTGCATGCACTGACCTGTTATATTAAATTGTATAAATTGCTAAAAAAGTGGGTGGTCACTGTTGAGCTCCTTCAACCTCATGCTTATGTAAGTGTTCATGTTGTGTGTTTGGGCTTGCACCTTGCTGGGGCAGAAGGCTCATCTCTGGCAGAAGTCAAGATGTCCTTGATTATGTGCTCCTAAAACAGGCAAAAAAGAAAAATACAGATTGACTCTTCATTAATACATAAAATTTATCTAAATAAATCTGGACTGGAAAATATCAGTTGCATCAAAATCTTGTTCAGAAAACTGGCAACATCCTGATACAGATCAATTTCATTCCATCTAGTGAGTCAGATTATACGACACCCATTTCTTTGCCTCATAGACTTAGCACATTCACACACAGAAAAATACACTTTCCCACCAGAGACACAGATGCACAGAGCGAGATAATGCAGACAGACAAACAGATAATGATCAGATACAGAGCAAACCGCTCACAACAGACACAAAATTTGACATAAAACCAGCAATCTGGCAACTCTGGACATGACATATCCAACCATCTGGAAAAGAAGCATCTGTGCACACACACACACAGAGGAAGAAGACCATGTTAACCACAGTCTTGTCATTCATGGCCTGCTCCTGGTTATCAGATGCCATCATGTGAATTTCTACATGCGAGAGACAGACACCACCTCGCATGGCATTAGCTCCTTACCGTCACTCGGAACAACACGGCAACACAATAACAACATCCCTGTGGAGCCTGCCTCAATGCTGCCTGCATTACAGATTAACCATTAGCACATTAGTGCCGGCAAGAACAATTACAGCGCATTTCCATGCATTCTAAACAACCAAGGGAGCAGCATACATTCAGCTACTTGGATCTTCATCACGGCAAGCAGTGGATCAGAGGTTAAACACAAGCTACAGATACGAGCACGTCAGGAAGTCCTGATTGAAGGTAGGTGGTCAAATGTAATAGCATGAAATTTCAGAGATTATTTTGAATAAGGATGTTCAAAATTGTATACTTTCTCAGTCACTATTCAATTTCATTGTATAGGGAAAAAGGAGCAACAAAAGTCAGTGGTGACTAAGGCCAACATTCTACCTAACATCTCCTTTTGTGTTCCATGGACGAGAGTAAGGCATAGGGGTTTGGAACCAGGGACTAAAAACAGTTGAAGGAAAGAAAACTAACGAAATTTTTTGCAGAACCTAACCGAAAACGAGAACTAAGTCATTTTCAACTGTTCCGGAGTGAAAACATTGTTTTCAAATGCTGGTAATCGGTTATAACCAGTTAATTGAGTTCCAATAATGTTTTCATGAAACCAAAGGCCAAAGGGTTTATCACTGTAAATTTTTCATCAACTACACCACCTCATGTTGCCTGAAAAAATAAAACATGTGCTTTGATCCTGAAGAAAACCACTGCATCACACAATTAATTACCAGTTGTGGATGTCGAATTATGATAAATTCACAAAGTAAAATCAAAAGATAAATAAATAAATACAATAAAAATGTATTGTGAAGACAAATGAGAATAACTAGCTTAATAAACCATAGTCCAGCTTAATAGACAGTATCTCTATGGCGTTATAATTCTCTTAAAGGTCATGAACACATGCATATCATGCGAGCGAGCATCTGTACTGGATGTGAGAGCGCGAATCTCTCTGCTCGCACACGGACTTACTATACGTTCCTCTATGAAATCTCCCTGCTCTCTTTCAGAGAGTGCGTGTACGATCAAAACCGGTCATGTGGGAGACCTGGGTAGCTCAGTGGTAAAAGACGCTGGCTACCACCCCTGGAGTTCGCTAGTTCGAATCCCAGGGCGTGCTGAGTGACTCCAGCCAGGTCTCCTAAGCAACCAAATTGGCCCGGTTGCTAGGGAGGGTAGAGTCACATGGGGTAACCTCCTCGTGGTCGCTATAATGTGGTTCGTTGTCGGAGGGTCGTGTGGTGAGTTGAGCACGGATGCCGCGGTGGATGGCATGAAGCCTCCACACGCGCTATGTCTCCGTGGCAACGCGCTCAACAAGCCATGTGATAAGATGCATGGGTTGATGATCTCAGACGCAGAGGCAACTGGGATTCATCCTCCGCCGCCCGGATTGAGGCGAATCACTACGCGACCACGGAGGACTTAAAAGCGCACTGGGAATTGGGCATTCCAAATTGGGTGAAAAAAAAAAACAAAAAAAAAAGTCATGTGCACTCACAAATCAATCATAAAGCAATATAGCTCTGCCTTTGTTCATTTATACATATATTCTGCATCTGTAGACGTGTTATATCGAGAAAGAAACAAACCGGAGTTTGAGGAATCAACTCGCCACTTGGCCAGTAACGATTTCAAGAAATGCAGTATAATACATGGTTAAATGCGTATTGAATAAGAATGATATTCTGATGATCGCTGATGAGACGTGAGCAAATCAAATGACATATACGGTCAACTAAGAACATCTGTTGCGACTCACGTCTTCTGTCACCACAGTGGAAAACATAGCTGCACGCAAATCCGAAAATGTGGAACAAAATCACCACGTTCAACATGATATCGGGACGTCGTGTCTTCATGTGTTTGTATTTGATTAACACAAAGACTGGCTCATGTGATGTGATTTTATCACAAATAAAGATGAAAAAAGTTAAATAATCCCGCTGTCATAAGGACAACAGGTAGGCTATTTTCTTTTTTTATATATATATATATATATATATATATATATATATATATATAAAAATAACACAAAATACTGTTTCATATTATTAATAGAAATATTTATTGCCAAATATTTATCACTCATCCAGTGTATGACGCATTGCTGAATGAGTCTGTCAGACTGAATTTAAGATTATTGATCGTTATTGGTGAATTGCTCCGATCAGATATATTTCTTGAAGGGTATTCATACAGGATGCATTCCTGCATCCAAAACAACTGGATGAAGCTCAGTTAAATGGTACAAAATGCAGGAGTCTCTAAACTTATTTTTAAAAGTTTGTGTGGAATCCTGGAATAGGATATGATACCTTGACATCTGTGAATTTTGTCATGATGATGTCGGCTGTTGTGGGGTGCAGGGCAGAAAGTTCCTTGTACAGGTTTGGGAGACACACCAAGGAACCCAACAAGATCTGAGCCTCTACCCGAGGAGCCTGAGGGAGGAGATGTAAGAATGAGAGTGCAGCACATATGCATTCATTGAACTATGGCTGCAATTACTCAATTAACAAAGTTACAGATGGATATTTGGGTGTGTAGTGACATTGATATCTGGAAACAGTTTGCTGGTTTCTCACATTCAGGGATGAGCTGGCAGTCACACGGCTCGCTGCCACGATGAAGTCCAGTATGAGCATAGTGGCTCCAGGAAGTCCAATCGAGAAGAAGCGTGGAGAGCAGTGCTTGATTATGGTGTTCACAATGTCCTGTGAGACAAAACTAAACAACTTTAAAAACTCAGTCAAATTACACACACACAATTACATTTGTACTTTTATACATGAGTCCACAGACATATAGAGGAATATACGGATAGCACACAAACTCTAACCTGGTCTTGGTGAAGCAGGCCAGAGTGCATAATGTTGTAGAAGTGTGTGAGAAAGTCAGAGTTTGGAGAAACATCCTGTCTCCTCTTCATAATCTTACAAATGAGCTTATAGGCGTGGAGTTTTCCTTGTTTATAGCGTTCACCCAACATAGTGGCCTGCAAAGACAGAATGACTGATTAAAACCTTTACCAACAGATACCACATCACAGACAAATACAAGACAAAAAAACAACAACAACAACAACAATATTTTAATCTGTTAAGAATGTGGTTATGCAGCTGAAAATAGAGAATGTAATGGGAGGAGGTTAAGACTAGATAGACAGACAGACTAACGGACAGACACTTCATTCTTTCCATGAGGGACAATGAAAAGTAGATAGATCAATTGACAGATGGATAGAATGAAAGATAGAAATACATACAGAGACAGACAGATAGAACAACATATTTAATGCCAGACAGAAATATAGAAAGACAGACAGAACGATAGATAGATAGACCGATATAACTATAGAACGATAAAATGACAGATGGACAGACTGACAGAATGAAAGATAGAAAGACAGATACAACGACAGAATAGTAGATCAATCAACTGATCAACAGAATGATAGTTTGATAGAATGACTGATCGATAGATACACCGATACAACGACAGAACGATACAATGATAGATCGATAGACAGACAGAACGATAGCTCGATAGATAGACAGATAGAATGGCAGACAGACAGACAAACAGATAGATTTACTGGAAAAGGTAAATTACAAGGAACTCACTTTGAAAAGCCAGGGAGTTAGAATCCGCAAGGGTGGAATCAGATCAGGCAGGGGTGGAGACGACTGGTTGTCAAGCGAGATCCCAAGATTGTCTCTGACCTACAGAGATGGAAAAAACAGACACACAAGGACGTTCTTTTCAGTACAATCTGATTATCAACTGCACTGTAAATCATTCTTCGAGAGCACTCAGTGTGTGTGTGTGTGTGTGCTCACCTTGGCCAAGTTCTGCCAGAGTTCACAGAGGTAGTCAAAGACCTGTGCGTGGATCTCAGGGTCCTTGATGGAGTTGACATCTCCCAGGATGCCTAGCATTCTCCTCCACATCACTGTGGCAATGTCAGCGTGCCAGCCAGTCAGAGTGCCTCCAGCCATCACACTGCAGTCCTCTGTTGGAAACTCGCTCGTTTCTGAAAGGCGCAGATAGGCATTACAGGTTATTACAAAGATTTCAACATATCAGAACAAAACAGATAATACACCAGCTCAAATATTATTTGACAAGTCTGTCTAGTATAGTACGCAAGGGGAATAAATCTTAATTCAACTCAAGCGGGACAACAAACAGGAAATCTTTATTGCAATACTTATTAACACGGTGACAGTGTGAAGTTTTTCCAAAGTTGCATATACACCCCTGGTAGTGAGCAACTTCTCTGAGCAACTGGGACATTACCGAGGTCATCAGGGGTCTGCAGGACGGAGTGGTGCATTTTCTCATCCAGCTGCAAGTCTTTATGCTGGACATGTTCGGCTGTTAGTGTGGCAGGGGACGGCGTCTGTGATCGAGAACCTCCTAGCGAGTGCATTGGGGACGCGCTCTCTGAACCTGGGGAAATATCAAGGGCATCATCTCACAGCTATCAACACAGAGGCATTTCACAGCACATTGGATCTTGTTGGTGGTGCAGCTGTTAAAGCTTAGTAACCTTTTGTTTACCAGCCCTGGTTTGATCTCCAGGACGAGCAAGCAATGGGCTTATTTTGGCCTTTAAGGAAAACACACAACCTAAGCTGCCCCAGAGGGATGGTCCTTGTTCCACTTACCAACTACATCACACTTTTGGAGAAGGACAACCTTTCAGATACCACCCTAGATCTTCAACCACTAGGCCACATAAGGTATGTGAGTAAGAGAATGTACCAGTAATGGTGACGGTGTCAGCAGATAGGCCATGCTGGCTGAGGCTGCTGGTCTCTGAGTCAATATGCAGTGTGGTGAGGCTAGACAGCTCCTGTTCCTCTGCGGTGTGCCCTGCTCCTCCCAAACTATCCTGATCCACCGAGCCCAGAGCACACGACTCAGGAGTGAAACTGAAATCTGTAGACCAATACACACATTGTCAGCCTCAAAACACAGCCTTATGGATTGTCTCTTTCAGCTCATTTAAACATGTTAATGCACTTACTTTCAAACTTGTTGTCATACTGAAACGCGTTGAAGGATTCTGATTGGCTGTCTGAGCTTACGAGGTCACTTCCACTGGCGCTGGCTGGTGAAGTCCACTCAGAGGGCACACCAGGATCGTCTGCAGGTCGTGTGGCATTCTGACGGTTCAGGAGCTCTGGCAGATCTTTGGGGATCTCAAGACTGCCTGGGCTACTGCCACGCCTGGTCATGCCCTGATAGTGACAAACACATTGACAACACTGATGTCTATGGTCTTATTATGTTTGATACATTTGTGCATGTTACTTGAAAGAAAATGATTAGTTATTCTAAAGGTTTACTTTTATAATCAAAGTCATCAAAATGTAAATACAATGTTGATGTATAAAATCAGGTCCCGCCCTACTGAATATTCTGTTGCACTCGGAATACCGTCACATTGCAGAAGTTAAGTGTGTTGCGAATAGCTTTTCAAGTTGTCTTTAAATTCTTGAATACTTAATTAGCAGGCCCCATGTGTGCACAATTACATTTCTGGACCAAAATGAATAACTCTATTATTTGAATGTGTTACGATTGAACAGAAGCATAAAATGGTCAGTTAATCAAAGACACTGTGTAGTGTAGACGTACAGAGGTTCCCCTGGCTCTCAGTCTCTCCTGGATGAACTCATCCATGAGGTCGCTGACGTTTGGGTTGCTGCTGCCAGCATCATTGGACATGGGCCTCATTTTTGGTGACAGCTCATCTTTATTGGCTATGTTACAGATACACAACAGGCACAAAAATCCTTGTCAGTAACTTAGAAGAGAACAGAGGATGACACTGGCCATACAGAACATACAGTGCAAGCACAAATGACCAAGTAGAGTGGCATGTACTGACTGATTTCCTCTAATAGTGACTTTTGCATCTGTCTACAACTCTTGAAAATAATTCATAATTAGTATATTTAAGTTTGGGGACAGTGAGTAAATAAATTCAACTTTACAATAGTGCCATGAGTTTTTTTTTCTCAAGCTTTAGTTTCTTTTTAGTATCTTCTTTGACATTCACAATAGTAATTGATTTAAAGGCATTAATTACAGTACATTGTGACCACCCATTAAAATTAAATTGGTAGTTGACATGAAAATTTCAAGCAATTTCAGCAGTGTCCTACAGTGTGTCTAGATGTTGAATAAAAACGGTTCATGGAAAAGTTCATAACTATATCAACTACCTACATCATAAATCTCTTTGGTAGGAAAGCAGTTATTACATATACATTACTGTAAAAATGAATAATCCTGGGTGTGAACGATAGAAAAAGCTTGCCAAAAACGTTGTCACAAATCTACGACTTCAAGCCTTCAAAATGTTCTTGTTATAATTAGAATGAGGGGAGAAAAAAACTCAGCACTACTGTTCTTGAAACACAATAGAAATCCTTAAACATAAAACAATAAATAAATAAATAAATAAAAAAATATACTTAACCAGAACACAAAGAAAAAACAAAATCCATAATGGAAGCCAACCACAAAACTGATTTCATCCAGTGAAGCGATGCAGTTACTCACCCCAAACAGAGACAGACAGAAAGACAGAGAGAGCAAACCCTGGAAGTCCAAACCTAGGAGTTAGTGAGCCTTTATGGCGACTGTGGTTAAAGTGAGATAGCAGTCAGTATGTTAGAGGAGCCACCCACAGTAAGAAAAGACAGCCTTCATCTCAAAAAGCAGAGTTAGGGAGCACTGGTTAAACACCATGGCAGCTCTCTGATACAATGCATGGTGGAGTCTGTGTCTTGAGCTTTGTATACTCCTAGAGGTCTAGGCTGCATTTCCCAAAATAACTGCAAACTTAAGTTGATCATAGAGACAATTGCCGCCAATGACCTCTTCGATCTACTTAGGTTTATGATGCTTTTGGGAAACGCAGCCTTGGTTAGTTCAGACTACAAGCTGTGACTCAAGTTATGATGGCCTGATTTACTAATAGCTTGCACAATCAAACTGTAACACTGAAAAAATATTTTCGCCATCACAAGACAAGGCGAACCCTAACACAGTACTCTTCAAAGGGAAAGTGCTGCCCTCTACTGGCAATTAAGAAAAAAAAAAAAAAAAAAAAAGTGCCTGCAACATAAACTAAGAAAATTCATTGTTCAAATTAAGCTCTGTCAACCACATATGTGCCATTATAACCAGATTACAGAGACAAAAATGTTGACTCAATTTGTGAAAACAAACAGAAATCGTGTTTACAGTTATGCACTTACAATGAAAGTTTAAAAGCAGAAATTAGCATTTCGAATTTTTGATAAATTGCTTACATTTTTTTCATGCAAAAACATCTGTAATATGAGCTTTGGTGAAGTTGTCTAGATTGGTCTTTTAGCCGTGGATCAATTTTTTATAGATGATACTTCCTGTGGGTGGAGTTTACTAACTCCTGTGGGTGCTCCATTACAAAGTGCTTTAAGGACAATTTTGTCACTTCATTTTGTGGTATCCTTGTACTTATGCAAAAGTTACCAGTTAACTGGCTTTACATGGTCTTGACATGAGTTGAAAGATTACAATTTTGCTATTAAAGTTAGTAAGCAATTTTTCACTGATCTCCAGTTTTGTCAGTATACTTCAAACTGTGCATTTAAATTATTATTCTGGTGCAAAGAGCACTTTAGATTTCCATTGTAAGTGCATTACTGTAAATGTGA
Source organism: Myxocyprinus asiaticus (assembly GCF_019703515.2). Classification (NCBI taxonomy): domain Eukaryota; kingdom Metazoa; phylum Chordata; class Actinopteri; order Cypriniformes; family Catostomidae; genus Myxocyprinus; species Myxocyprinus asiaticus. The sequence goes on along the minus strand of NC_059363.1, from coordinate 7,291,163 downwards.
TTTATGTTTGTTTTTACAAACTTATTGAGAGCATGATACAGATATTGTCAACAGAGCTTAACTTGTGTAGAAATAACTTGTATATTTCCTTTGGCTGGATATTTTCTGTATGCTGAAATGACAATATTAATAATCACAGGTTAGAATACATAATATTAGATTAGAAAACATCTGTTCATCTCTTCAGATTCCAGATATTAAGTGTGTGCAAATGTGAATGTGTAAACATGTATGTTTATGTATGTGAGAGATTGAGAGAGGGTGGGGGGGTAGGCATGAGGTCGCATGCAGCATCCAGGGGAAGAGGGGCAGCAGAGATTAGGTCCCAGAAGCTTGAGGAGGAGGGGAAGCCGTCCCACAGGTGGGGGACCGTTGGTATTTTGGGAGTCTGTTTTTTGGAATTGAGCTACTTGAAAAGAAAATACAAAAAGAGGCTTCAATTCAATCCGCATTCAGCAAAAATCAAACAGTCACAAGAAAAGAAAAAAGGGAAACCGGATAGGTGCATTTTTTCATGTCTTCCAAGTTGTGAGAGGGAAATCAAGCCTATTGAGTGCTCACCTGAGGTTTTTCTTCCAAAATAGCCCATTACGTGAGCGTACAGGTCCTTCAGGTGTGCCTCAGTGGCGGGTGTTTTGCCTTGGCGCTGGGGCGACACCGCCTGGGCCTTGGGTTTGGAGAGAGCATGAACCATAGACTTATACACCCCACCCAACAGCGCCACCTGCTGCTGCCGTGAGGGGCTACACCCTGATTCCTGAGATCTGGAGCGGGAACCCCGCGGGCGGAGAGACGGGCGGCTGAGACGGCCACGTCTAGCCCCGCTGATAGAGCCTCGATCCCGCTCCACAGTTTCGCAACAGGCGACCCCTTCCCCCACGCCCTCTCTGACCTTCGCCGCTGCCCCACTTCCCCCAACCGAGTGGCTGCTAAAGTGGCCGAGACGGCGAAGCCGTGTCTTCCAGTGAGCCTCTTTGGGATCCAGGGGGCTGTGAAACTGCACAGATTCCGTGGACGGGCGGAAACTGACGTGGACCCCACCACTGTGTCGCTTTTTGGGGTCAGGATTGGAAAGCTTAGGCCTCGTTGCAAGCTGGGATGGCGGTGGGCTGGGTTCGCTTTCGCTAGCCCTGTCCGTAGCATTCTGACGGTGTAAATGTGTGGCTTTCCTGCCCTCTACTAGACCCTCCGTACCAGAACTTTTCTGCGTAAGACTCAAATCCCAATCGCACTGCTCTAAGCACTCGTAAAAACACTTCTCGCTTTGTTCCATTTCTCGATCCCATTCTAACACCCAATCCCCACTTCCCCCGAACGGCACTTGTCTACTATCTGCACCTGCCTCAATTTTCTCTCCAAACACCCCAAATTTGCCTACCATGTCCTCCCTGCTACAAAACTCCCTGAAAGTGCTGAAGACGTCCTCCATGCCTTCTCCATCGATCTGATTGGTCTGGGCTGCAGCTGGACAGGACCAATTAGGGATAAAGGGGGGTTGCTGCCCTGGCATCTGGCAGAGATGGTCATAGATGCTTTCGCCCACCTCCAGGGATGCCTGGCTGTCAGGGGGTGGGTGTGGGTCAGTGAACTGGTGTGGGGACGGTGAGCAGTGGGGGGAGTTGACGGTGGTGGTAAACTGGGTGGAGTTAGAGGGACTGTCAGAGACAGGAACTGCACCTTTGACCCGCTCAGCGATGAAGGGCTCTATGATGTCAGAGGCGCTGCTGCTACGGGGCAGAGGGGGCTGTTCCAGGTCTCCGGAGGTGGAGAACACCTCTGATGATGGAGTTTCCTCACTTTGAGAACAGTGACGAATACGCGGCCCTCGCGGGGCCATAGGAGGTTCCTCCATGTCTAAACATGAAGAGAAATGACAATCAGCATGTGCTCAAGGATACAAGAAGTGTGTTTATGCATAGATACCTTTTGTTAAAAGGAACAATTTACCTAAGAATTAACCTTTTTTTATCATCATTTACTCAATTACTTAATGTTGTTCCAAACACATATGACTTAGCCTCAGTCACCATCACTTTCATTGTACAGAAAAAAATGCAATGAAAGTGAATGCTGGCTGCGGCTAACATTCTGCCTAACATCTGGTTTAATGTTCCACAGAAGAAAAAAGTCATACTGGCTTGGAACAACAAGCGGGTGATAAAATTATGAGGGCGGGGGTGATTAAATTATAACAGCATTTAATATTTTAGGTGAACTAGCCCTTTAAGTAACAAGCAATTCAAGTGTATAATTTTAATTTCAGATACCTATAAGGTGATGTAAAGACCAAGTAGGTATTATAATATTAACTGATCCATGTACAACACCACTGTACATGCTAAAATAGATTCATGATCAAAACACAAAAAATAAACACAAACTGAAACTCATTTTTTCCATTTTGTTATTTCACCCGATAGAAATCTAACCATCCAGACAAACATGATAGCAAAAAAATGCAGACAAAAGGTAAACTTCTAGAGTGTTTTTCTCAAAAGATCTGGGTGTGAAGAGGGGTTATACTGTACTATACTACATAAAAGTACAATACAACTCTACCACTAAATAAAAATAAAAAAAAATGTTTAGAGGTGAGGAAAAGTGCAAGAGGAATAATACTACAATTCACAAGGATAAAGAGACTATCAGTCACAGATACAAACACACAAGAGGGACTCAAAAGGATCACTGGGTGAATCTCATGATGAAATGCCCAGGTAACATCCCCCCAAGCCCAAAACAATATATATTGCATATAAATGAAGCCAATTATTAGGTCAATTTTTGCATTGTGGAATAATTTTCATGATTATTAAGCACATTTGCCCACCTAAAATCTCAGTACCATAATGCAAGAAAAAAAGTATTTGTATTACAGTAATGAAACTGATTAAAATCAGCATATATTAAATTCAGTACCACAAACACTGTTATAAAGCATACTTTAACAGTACTATATAAATTTAAAATAATTATATATTTATTTGCAAGAATTGATTTAATTCTCTCGAGAAAGAAAAACCTTTATTGCTTTAAAAATAGTCTTCATTGTATTTATGCAAAAGATTCATATTTCTTTCCTTTTTAATTTTGGGATGATATCTGACCAGGACGTTTCTTGACAGTTTACACAGGCCACATACACACCAATATGTTTTTAGTTGAAAACTCTCTTTTCTTTTTCCTTAAATCGTTGTTTTCCAAAGTATGCACTACTAAAGAGAGTTTTCAAAAGTCTCCATTTTATGGGGAGGAAAACACTGTTCCAGTTTGGATGAGATGTGTAAATTTAGCAAAATCAATGTGTTTTCTAACAAAAACATATTAGTGCAGATGTGGCTATAAATTCACCCTGTGAATAAGCAACTATAAATGCATAGAGCAGCCTTCAAGCAATAATGAATGAAAAGGACATAAAAAAAGTCTTGCACATTTCACTCACACAAACACATTCAAGTCTATAGAGAAAACCACTACACATACAAATTACTAGGTCTATTAAATAAGAATAACTATGGCTATGTTCAGACTGCAGGCAAATCGGATTTTTTCTCAAATCAGATCTTTTCAGGCAGACTGTCTGCACTATTAATTGCAAGTGATCAAATCAGATTTGTGCTTTCAGACATAACCAACCTATCAGCATGGGTTGCTTTGGTAATTACATAGGCGTACCCACGTGACGATGCTTTCAAAACAGATGCGGGAAAAATGGAGGTGCATCATTTCGCTCTCCAAATAAGCACCCTGTGCAGAAGTCCTCCGTCGCACAAGAAAAACTCAGCGATGGAGGAGACTTGTAAATATTGTGATGTTCCGTGCTGCAGTCACCAATTTTTTATGTCATCGTTGTGTGTCGCGTTAAGAGTGACGCAGAAGACCATTTGAAATCCGATTTGAGATTGCATAGATAGCATTTGAAACCACCTCCCTATATGGTTTGAATCAGATTCGGAAAAATCAGATTTCATGTGTTTTTTTGCTGTCCAGACTATCAAAACTCATCTGGATACAATCTGGATATGCAAAAAACAGATTTTTAGTGGCAGTCTGAACATAGCCTATGTATACACAATACCTAAAGGAGCAGGTAGGGAATGCTTTCTACAGGAAGTGCACATATGGACACACATACTATAAATACACATGCACAATCATGGGCCGTGGACTCAGTCAGAGTCGAGAGTGCCGATACGAGTGTAAAGGGCTCTACCTGACAGCTCGTCAGCTAGGGGAGTGAGGACAGAGTCAGGCAGTAGAGGGTGTACAGGGTGGATTAGGACAGGTGCACTTTTAGCACTGCGAATAAAGGCTGAGGACAGCAGACTGTCCCCCGTAGAGCAACTACGCAGAGCTACAGCACACACACACCCAGAGAGAGAAAAAGAGAAAAGACAACAAGAAGGAAAGCGAGATAGAGAGGAAAATGGGGTAGAAAGAGATACAAGGAGTGATGGACGAACAGAACAGGAGGTGTTTGGGAAGAGAAAGACATGTTGAAAGAGGGAAGAGGAAAAGAGAGAGAGTGATGGCAGAAAGCAGTGAGAGTGGAAGTAAATAAGTGCATTTGCTTTACGTAATCCAGTGCATGTCAAAACAGCACTGACTACATACACAAACATCATATTTTGAAAAATCTAGAATTAATATTCATGAGGAGAAAAAATGTATAAAAGAAGCATGCCATTTGTTACAGACAATCCATCATGTTCTGATTGCAGAGTCAAACTGCAGGAACAAAGTGTTTTTTTAGCATAAGGCTACATCCCAATTTGTTTTCTATCCATACTATTACATAGTATGTGGGATTAGGGATATAGGGTATTTCTGCATCCCAAATAAGAACACTGAAAATAGTAAGTGAAAGAGCTAGGATGGTACACTACTTATGTACAACTACTTTTCAAAATATCTTCAATGTGTGCTTCCTTACATATTTTTGAGCTACTATTGCCCACAAGTTGGGACAATTGCCTTTCAACTTTTTTCAGTTGAAGTGACAAGAAATGTGATAATGTTAATGGTATAGTTCACCCAAACATGATGTATATGGCTCTCTTTCTTCTGCAGAACACAAACAAAGATTTTTATTAAAATATCTTAGCTCTGTTGGTCCATACAATGCAAGTGAATGGTGATCAAAACTTTGAAGCTCCAAAAAGCACATAAAGGCAGCATGAAAGTAATCAATACGACTCCAGTGGTTTAATTCATGTCTTCTGAAGTAATCCAACTGGTTCTGGATGAGAACAGACCAAAAAGTAACTCCTTTTTCACCGTACATCTTGCCATTACAGTCACAATCATGATTTCCAGCTCAATTAAACTTCCTAGTGCTTTAGCATGTGCAGAGCGCTAGATGGTACCAGGAAGTGTAATCAAGCTTTAAATCATTATCACCAAGTAGACTGCTGATGTCAAGACTTGTAGTGAAAAAGGAGTTTCATCTTGGTCTGTATGGATTACTTTTATGCTGCCTATATGTGCTTTTTGGAGCTTCAAAGTTTTGATCACGTGCATTGTATGAACCTACAGAGCTAAGATATTCTTCTAAAAATCCTTGTTTGTATTCTGCAGAAGAAAAAAAGTCATAAACATCTGGTATGGCATGAGGGCGAGTAAATGATGAGAGAATTTGCATTTTTGGGTGAACTATTCCTTGAAAGTTAAGTATTTCCTTAAATTTATCATTAATTTAAATATACTTTAACACAAACTGGACAAAAAGATGGAGTCTGTGGTACTAAGACACAATTTTATGAATTTTTTGTATGTTCCTGTACTATTGTTACTACATACTCAAAACTATGTACTTTCTGGTGATTATTGAAGTGCATACTAATAGTGCAAATGTAGAAGTATGCAGACTGGGGTGCAGCCCAGTAAATATCTCAAGGGGTGCACATCCTTGTAAATATCTCATCTTTGCTCATGTTTATTTATTTTTTGTACCAGGGTAACAGAGTCATTCAGATAAAAACACCATCCAAGGCTGTGCCATTTAAAAGTTCTTGATTAAAATAGCTTTAGATTGACAGGAAGAGAGAAGAGGAGGGGTCTGGTATCCAGACTCACCCACTGTCTTCTGTCTGACGATGTTCCTCGCCTTCTCAATGCCAGGTGAGCCAGCTGTGGTGGCACTGCGCTGTCTCATGGCAGTTGCTTGGCCTGGTGGGTCTCGACTCCAGCCTTTGGAGAACGACCGATCCACAGCGATTTTCTGCCCCTCATGGGCACCACCTAGATATTACCAAAGAAATAAAATATATCACTTATACATATGACAGTGAGGGAGGGCAGTTGGTAAGTTGCTTTTACACTTGATACATTTGTTTGAGTCCGACCCCAAATTCAGCTGTTCCCCCTCACCATTCACAAAATGTTTACAGAATGCTTTCTTCTCCAATATGAGTACCACCATAGGTTGTTTATCATGTTGACAGAAAAAAAAATCTTTAACAATGTTCACTTTGCTTTGATTTTGTTGCTTTGATCAAACTTGTCTGTGTGCATGTGTGAAAGTATTTTATATTTAATAAACTCACCTTTGCCTTTGTGTTTCTTCTGTTTCTGCTCACTGAGTTTGTCCAAGGGTAGCTCGTTCAGGTCCAGGCTATAAAGGTTGCGTGCTAATACCTTGGTAAGTGTTTCCATGGTGAGGGACCATTCGGTGACCAGCTCTTCCCAACAGGTAAGAGAGGAGAGAACAGACAGCAGGTCATCCCACAGCTCTCGAGAGATGTACACGTTCAGATTCCCTTTGATCCAGGCCACAATCAGAGTCTGACCGAAGAGAAAGACCACACTGAGTACGAACTACTGTAGTAGCAAAGTACTCATATCTACTTGCTAACACTGGTGTTTTAAACAGGTTTCCAGCATCAAGTATGTGAAAGCAAAATACTACACAATGCAACAAAATTTGTTCAATGAGACTATCAGAACATAATGTTTAAAATACAGCTGTGTGGAGGAGGATTTTGGACCAATGACATTTTACTGTGGGCAGAGTTAACCAGCACAATAAAAAAAAACCAAAAAAAACAAAGAGAGACACATTTTTCTTTTCTCGCAGACATGGCTGCAAGAGATTTAATTGCATTTGCATGCTATAAATGGCAATTCAAAGGGAAAACACATCACAAAAAAAAAAAAAAAAAAGAAGATTAGCCTAATTTTTATTACATATTTGTATTATTTATTAAACTTATTTATATAACCCAAGGGGACAAATAAGTAAACTCATTTCCTGTATTATCCTTTCCTTTTTTTGTACTATTGACAGTGCTATCAAACAAGTTTTATACCTAGACATTACAAGATTAAGCGCTAATGATGCATGACATCTGAACAATCTGGTTTGGCTGTCAAAATTGATTAGAGTTTAACTACATCAAAATTTGGATGCTGTAAATGGTGACTTTTGCTCGCTGGCTGTTGTGCTGTGTTGGTGGGTGGCACCTGAAAAATGGCCCCAGCCAGTCGGCCTGATAAAGTGTTACTCTTCTTCCCATGAGGCATGATGGACGGAGGCCTCTTCATCACACACTCTGTTACTCTCAGCAACACCAACAGGATCTGCTCCCTGAGACACACACACACACATTTATAATTCATTATAAACCAGAGTAGATTCCAGAGAGACTAACAGCATTCACAATGCATTTAACTTCTGTAATGTGACGTATTTCAGAGTAAAACAGGATATTTTGCAGTAAATATTCTAGGGCGGGCTAAGATTTTATCCATTGACATGTGATTGGATTGTGAAAGCAGGCTATGGTATTTTATTGGTAAATCTTAATATTCCCAGCACACATGACCTTGATTTATATCAGCAGAAAATTTGTTTAAAAGGAATTTCAAATTTAATACATACTGATGACAATTTTGATAACATACTGATCATTTCTGAATAGTTTTCTTTTTTCATTATGTGCACTGTTCATTTAACGCGGTCTTCACTTAACTCAACTCTGATTATACTGATTTGATTCAGTGGTCATACCAGGTCTTCTGGTTCATGGTTTCATGCATGACCAGACTGCGGTATATGTTCAGCACACGCTTGCACATGTCAACATGTTCTTCCAGAAGTGACTTCAGCTCATTGGCTGCCTCCAGAAGGAAGACGTTAGAGGAGTTGGTGATGAAAACCTGTGAGGAAGGGATAGTGACGAGTAGATGAGACTACAGTGTAAGCAATTATCACAAATGTTCCACTAAATCGGTGTCTGCATCACCAAGAGAACAAGTAAAATATGACATGTAAGGGCTAGGACTGTGGTTACCTGTAGTGTGGCCTGGACACCAGCATGCACGTTGTACTCCAGGACTTCAGTGTCAGATGATTTACTCCTGCACCAATTAGGGTTTCGATTGCGAACGGACACATTGAGACCCATATCCTACACACACACACACAAACATTTTACAAATTGATCCAGGTGGTACACAACAGCAAAGTACCTTTACAGGTTACTGGCACCCACACTGCATTTCATCTTGGAGAACTTTACTGTATAACGTTCTGGGTACGGATTGAGATTACATAGATTCATAATCCTCAAATCCTTGTGTTTCTGGATTGTTCAAACTGAGGCAGGCAAAACACTTCATAATAGACTAAACAAAAAGCATTCTCGGGTAAATAGGTACAGCAGTCTGTTTCGAATGATAGACAATAATTACGGCTAATAACTAATATTACAATCAATATTTAAAATGTATACAGTTTTGCCTGAATTTTTAATTATTTAAAATCATAGCAAATAAAAAGACAATACGGTTTCAAATGGAAAGAATAGGTCCCAATATTATCACCTTACAACAACAAGGGGGACAATTAAAAATGTGTCCTGATACTGGCCAGTACAGATATGGACACAAATGTATCTGATGCAAAGAAACTACACTGCAAAAAAGCATTTTTCTTAATAAGTATTTTTGTCTTGTTTTCCAGTAAAAATATCTAAATGTTCTTAAAACAAGATATATTTACTTAACAAGCAAAATAGAATAAGATATCAAGTGTTGTTTTCAGAGAAATCTGACAAAATTTAGAAACTTTATGCTTAAAACAAGAAAAGAAAAAAAACCTGCCAATGGTGTAATAAAAAAAATAAAAAAACAATTGGGAACTCCCCAGTTTGGAATGCCCAATTCCCAATGTGCTTTTAAGTCCTCGTGGTGGCGTAGTGACTCGCCTCAATCCGTGTGGCGGAGGACGAATCTCAGTTGCCTCTGCGTCTGAGACCGTCAATCCGTGCATCTTATCATGTGGCTTGTTGAGCGGCATCCACGCACAACTCACCACGTGCCTCCCAAGAGCGAGAACCACATTACAGCAACCACGAGGAGGTTACCCCATGTGACTCTACCCTCCCTAGCAAACGAGCCAATTTGGTTGCTTAGGAGACCTGGCTGGAATCATTCAGCACGCCCTGGATTCAAACTCGTGACTCCAGGTGTGGTAGTCAGCGTCAATACTCGCTGAGCTACCCAGACCCCCAAAAATAAACCGCCTTTGAAATAAGTTCTTACCCACTGGTAAATATTTTGTTCTTGTTTTAAGCATGAACCTCACTATTTAGTTCGATTTCTTTGGAAATTAGACAAAATATCTTATGCCATTTTGCTTGTAAAGTAAATTTATCTTGTTTTAAGAATGTTTACATATTTTTACTAGAAATCAAGACAAAAACACTAATTAAGACAATTTTTTTTTGCTGTGTAGGGACCAGGCTGAAAGGCAAAATGTGTAATAACAGCTTCGACATTCTTCTGTTGTCTCACCTCTTCCTCTTTATCAGCTCCTTGCTCATGGGTGGAGTCCAGCTGGCCAGAGAATCGGTCTTCCTCTGGTTCTCTCATAAACACGGGCTTATCCTGGAGCGAGATCCACTCCTGATACACCCGCACCACCTTACGCATGGCTGCAGCCTCACACATGGGCAACAGAAATGCCTGCGGAATTTAGCACATTCTTTTGCAGTCACAGACAGAATCAGTGTATAGATAAAAGCATATACTTCGAGATCAGTGACTAAAGACATGAGATTTTTTTTTTGGCTGCATAAAGCCTCTTTCCTATTAGTAGCTCTACAAGCTAAAGAGGTTTACGGCTTGTGGACTACAGTGGAAATATTTTTGGGCACTTAAGGGATAACAAATCCCAGGCAAGGCCAACACTTTGCAGAGGACAGAAGAGCTGGGTTCAGAACAGTTCCATTCTTAAAAAACCTGGAGCCAAATGAACTTCATGACGCACAGTTCTGTTGTTAACGGTTCTGGAACAATTTTCTAAAAAAGGGGTTAGTTCACCCAAAAATAAAAATTATCTTATTATTTACTCACCCGCATTCCATCCCAGGTGTGTATGACTTTCTTTTTTCAGCAGAACACATTTGAAGAAAATAGAAAAATGTCTCAGCTCAGTAGGTCCTTAAACTGCAAGTGGATGGTGATCAGACCTCTGAAGCTCCACAAAGCACAGACAGTCAGCATAAATGTCATCAATACGACTCCAGCTGTAAAATTAATGTCTTCAAATTAACAAGTTCACGTGGTCTCTAATGTGACGTATTCGCGTTGGCATGTTACGGACGTAATCTCACATTTTTCTCTCAGTTGAGACATCCAGCATAAGCACACAAACGCACAATTGTGAAAAACAGACACACACAAATACAGATCTAAACCAAAACCAATTATACTTCTGTACAGCGTTCCTCCTACTCAGTTGTAAACAGCGCTGCCCTTCTGGGTGTGTTGCACATGTGTCAGTTCTCGCGTGAACATGCCAACGCAATTACGTCACTCGCGCATACTGCTGCTGACAGAAGCGATGCTTTATATTTAAAAAGTACTTAAATATTGGTCTTTTTCGCACCAAAAGCAATTGTATCGCTTCAGAAGACATTAATTTAACCGCTGGAGACGTATCGATGATGTTTATGCTGACTGTCTGTGATTTTTGGAGCTTCAAAAGGTCTGATCACCATCCACTTGCATTTTAAGGACCAACTGAGCTGAGATATTTTTCTATTTTTCTTCAAATGTGTTCTGGTGAAGAAAGAAAATCATACACATCTGGGATATCATGAGAGTGAGTAAATGGTGAGAATTTTCATTTTTGGGTGAACTATCCCTTATTATCCCTACTTTACTAGTAAAAAAGCAAAAAGTACCCTTTGCAATCCAGGAAGCACATTTAGAAATTCCATTATAGTGAAAGTGTGGCTTATGAATATTACAGTGTATATGAGACACACCAATGTTGCATGGTTCCTTGAGCTTCTACTCACATAATCTAATTAATATTAAATGAGCCAAGCCTTCCCCACAAAAGGTTTCTTAAAGGTGCTATATGTAAGATTGACAACAAGCGTTTGAAATGGGTACTGCAGTCCAAATTCAAAATATTGCAGAGTTGTCTCCCCTGCCCCAGACTCGAAGCTCATGCGGGTTGCCAGAATGTTGACACGTAAATTAGTAAACTCAGCATCCGTTTTAAAGGATTTCTGGGCTTTAAGCTGTCTCCATCTTCCAAAGACATCTCCAATATTTATCCTTGTTTTACTACGCCTCTGGTCATGGTGGTTTTTAGACAGATGGTGAGGATTTTTAGGTCGGGTGGAATCTGTTATCTCTGATCCAGTTCGTTTGTTGGCTTCCATGGCTACAGCACGCAGTGTTGTTTGCCTGCAAACTTGTTCAAATCTGGCAACCCGGTGGTGTCGAAATACTATTGGTGAGCGGGCAGTGGGCGGGATCACACAGGCCAAAACATAAACAGAAATTCCAGCCTGGAATGGAAATTTCAAAAGTAGAATATACTCGCTGTAGCACTGCTATCGGAGAAGCCAGTATTTCAACTTAGCATGTTTCCTAATTCTCTAATGACATATTATGGTCATTTTATGATTTAGTACAGTAAAAATATTACATACAGCACCTTTAAATTCAAAATCATTAAATTCCTTACAGTTCCCAACTACAAAGGTTAGAGACTGGGAGATTAGTGATATGCCTTCCCCTTATGTCAGTTCCAACTCAACCAACAGCCTTGACAAAAGATAATGCATATTTTCTGTTTTCAATTTGTTTCTGTATTCTGAGTAAACGGTGTAAAATGTGTTCATGTTTGCTATTTTGTGCATTTCTTTTTTGCCACTGTATTGTGTATATCAGCATTATTTCGGCCACCCTGCCCTTTAAATGTTGGTTTGCCACTATTTGAGAACTTCACAATGTGGAACAGAAGTGTCCGTTCATGTTGAACATGCACTTTGGCGGAACTGTGATGTTCGGAAACATAATTCCTCTTTATGAACACGTAACAAATATACATCTCACAATAGGACACAGAAGTCCCTGACAACAGAACAATGGACCACTCTTATCACTTCTTCAATATGGCTCAGACTTCTTTCTCTTTATTTGATGTTTAGGTTTGTTAAAGTACTTAAAGTTCCCCTTATGTAAAGCTCTTTGTCCTCTTGGGTGAGTTACCTGACGAAAGATCTCTGTGATGAAGTTGACATTGGTTCTGGAGGAGCACAGGACACGTCGGACAACCTCGATATCGGTGAGATGTTCCTCATCCATGCTGCAGAGACTGGAGGAGCTGGGTTCTCTTTCCGTCAGCGTGCTGGTGTTGGAGTGCGACTGCTCGGGTTCACTAGCACCCATCCCATCCAAACCATCTGGTCTCGGGCCACCATCCTCACTACGTGCAGCTAGGCCTGCCGCTGCTCTCTAAAACAGCCCACAGCATCGCGAAAGTGCGTTAATAACATGTTCAGCTATTTGGATGCTGCTGAATTACTTAACAACTTAAAGAAATAAATTTAAGGAATAGTTCACCCAAAAATGAAAATTCTGTCTCAGATGTATATGACTTTCTTTCTTCTGCAGAAACACAAACTGAGAAGTCCATACAATGCAAGTGAATGGTGACCAAAAATTGGAAGCTCCAAAAAGCACATAAAGGCAGAATAAAAGTAATCAATTTGACTTCAGTGGTTTAATCCATGGCCAAAATATAAGTAATATTTCACTATTAATTTTTTACATCAAAGCAGTTTCTTGGCTCAATCATGATTTCAAGCTTGATTACACTTCCTAGAACTTGACTCATGCGCAGAACGCTAGATGGCACAAGTAAATGTAATTGAGATTGAAATCATGATCTCCAAGAACACTGCAATGGCAAGATGTACAGTGGTCACCATTCACTTGCATTGTTTTTACCTATATTGCTGAGATGATATTCTAAAAATGATGAGAGATTTTCCATTTTTGGATGAAATATTCCATTAAAGTCCTATAATTTATTCACCCTCATGTCAAAACCTGTATTACTTTCTTCCGTATAACACAAAATATTTGGCAGACTGTAAGCCTCAGACACTATTCACTTTATGGAGGAAAAAAAACAAACAAAAAAAACAGGTGGAATGAAACTGAATGGTGACTGTCTCTAACATTCTGCATTCTTTTTATGGAAGAAAGACAATGCATACAGGTTTGGAACGTCATGACAGTGAGTAAATGATGACAGAAGGGGTTCAATGAAACTTGTACAGGTATTTTGTGACCTGGATGTTCTTTGGCACGTTTTCGCCTTCTATGCCAGGGATGTGTGTTCCTGTGTTGGGCCTGGGCTCCAGCCAGAAGGAGACCAGCCAACGGATAAATATGACTCTGGCATTGAGTAAGTTCTCTTTAGTGCAATACAGGGCTTCATTGGTCTCTGGGTCTCTTTTAACAACTATGTAGTAAGGCTTTGGTCTCATGGGTGGAACATCTATTATAAAACAAGACACAAATCCAAATGAGACCTGGTGTTGGCACAGCATAAATAGTTTAATATCCTCAATATTTTATTTTTTTACTTTCAAATAAAGGAGGACTGCATTGTAATATAGTCTTACCAAGAATAGGATTGTACAAACTGGTCTCCTTGGAGAAGTTGGGGAAGATATGGGGCAGGTAATACTTTTTGAAATTGGTGAACAGGAAGGCGAAACCCTTCTCGTGATTCTCCTTACACTTCCACTCAAGACTTTTGGCCTGTATTAAAACAGAGCACAAGCCAAGCTGAGAACAGACAAAGCAGCCTGATTGTGTTTCGTGAAAGACAGTGGGTCAGTGGAGTCAAGCAGTGCGTGGTGCTACTGTACGTGCAGGGGGTTTAGAACTGGGCGATATAGCTAAAATAATATACAGTATATATATATATATATATATATATATATATATATATATATATATATATATATACACACACACACACACACACCAATATTTATGTATTTGCTTTGAATTAAATTAAAAGGATATTTTAATTTAAAAGGATATATATATATATTTTTTTTTAAACAGAAGATCCATAATTTTAACCAAATCAATTGTTATTGCCAGGTACATTTAAAATTGTTTCACTGATATCCTAAAATGTAGGCTGATCATTTTAATTTATATCATTTCATTTATATCAATATAACGATACATAGTAATAAACAGCATATATTACTAAAACATATGCAAAAAATGCCACATGAGAGTTTTGTGAACATTTTTAAGTGACGACACCAACAAATTATTGAATCAGTTTTAAATCAATTTGATTAACAGTTTGAACTGATTCACAGAAAGGAACTAAACTTATCAAATCTAACATTATGTTTTCTTTGAAGTTTAAACCATAACCCTTTCAAACTCAAGTTACAAGAATAAGAAAGATTGCAAGACTAGCATAATAACAGGGACTTCAAAAAATATAAACGGCAAATAATCAAAATCCCATTAAAATCATTATGTAAGTCATGTCGCTTGATTTTATATAGCCAGCAAACTCATCACGCATATATTCCAAATATGCAATATATCGGCCAGTCCTAGTGTGAAGCAGAGGAACAGGGCAGCCAATGAAGTACCAGGGAGTGTGAGTGTCCAAAATTCAATTGTAGCAAGGGTATCTTGCATCAACTGCATGCAGATCAGGGGTCTGTGCCGTATAAGCTTGCTCTAGCAGGTTTGGTGTTGGGTCTGCGCCAGTCATGTTAGCATCAGCAGCGTTAGTAGGAGGAGGGGAGTACCTGGTTTACCATGTATTTTAGTAGAGCCTCCAAGAAATATCCAGTGAGATCCTCCTGGGATTTATCTCCTGATTGGGGAGGCACCAGTGGACTGATTTCCTCTGGAGTCACTTGAGCTGCAAGAAAGGACAGAAAAGATACTGCTGAAAGGGGACTTAAAAAAAATATTTGTGCACTTTTCAAATTTCAAAAAGTTCTATGTACTATGTAGACATACTCTAATTGTCACAAAACAAAGGTACCTCCTTACTGAGACTAAACTGTGAAAAAAATGACTCAATCAGAATCTTCAAGGCTGTGACGTCAGAACCATGAACACATTAACATAAAACCACCCATGCTTACATATCAATGCCTTTTCAGTATTCAACAACTTGGTGATGGCATTGTTACTCATTTCATATGCAAGGAGGTTAGCCAGTCATAACAGGTCATTTACATAAAAGTCTTAAAGGTATAGTAGCAAAAACAGCCTGTTTAATTCTTACACAATGTCCTTATCAGTTGCAAAATGCTTAACGATAAACGATCTTCCATGTAAATCTGAGTTTTTGTCTTAACCAGCTGCGACCATGAAAAGCAACAAGTGCAATTGGACTGTAATGTCAGAGTTCTCAGTCAGATCTGGGTCTGCTTTGGCCCCAGGTCCTTGGCACTCTCTATGTTTCTCTTGGTGGTCTGTGTATCCTACTGCCAACAGACTTCAGTGCAGAGGAAAAGGAGAGACCACCTTCCAATATGTGAAATAACAACTGCACCACAAGCAGATATTCTGCAGAGTTGCACTTTGTGAATTCTCATTGGTCCAAAAACATATCCACATAACTACATTAATCTTTTGATTGGCTGTGATTGTGTCATGTTACACAGACAAGTTGCAAGCCATTGGAAACTTGTCGCATTGCACCAAGTTAAGACACGGTGTACGGGACAGCGAAAGGGTAAAATATGATAACGTCAAACAAAATTACAACAACAGTTAAAAACAAATGCTAAAAAAGTGTGGAATATGGACCCTTTAAACAGCTATGGTCAAGGAGTGAGGGATAGCAGTAGACATACAGAATAATTACTAACACTCTTGAAAGTTTAAGGGAGGGCTGATAAGATTATCGAGGGTGCGAGGGCCAAATTCGGACTGAGGTGCCGGGAATCCTGGAATCAGGCAGGCAAAGATCCAGAGCTGCTCTTTCAGGGCGTTGTGCTGCAGAGCTTGCATCCAAAGAAGAAACAGACGAACTCCTTCCCTCCGGATCTACAGGATACGGCCACATAGTCAAAAAAGGCAAATCACAAGCTGGATGCACAATAAAGAATCACCAGTGAAATCACAAAAAATCTGGCAATTTACCAACTACTACTATAGAACACAAGAAACGTCATGAAACACATTTAACTTCCGTAATGAAACATGCTTTAATCAACTCAGAGTCAATCGAAATGATCAGCAGGAAATATAGATGGATAGATGGATGGATGGATGGATGGTTCATACCTTCAGGGAGTTTCCAGTGTTTAGTAGTTTTTTCAAAATAAGACCTATGAGGAAAACAAATGGATTAACCAGAAAATCTATGTACATGATTTACATGAAAATCTGGGACAATATGGAAAGCTTATACTACAAATGTATTTAATAAATTCTAACAAAAAAGTACTGAACAACAGAAAGGAAATGGACCTATGCTGTGGAACTGCCATCTTCCTTGTATTCGCTCTGGTAACAGCTGTAAGATTTTCTGCAATGGAAATGCATGAATTTGACAGAAGAACGTCTACATATGAATGTTTATTAATAACAGCATTTCAACATGCCACTTACAGCAACAAGAGATTAAAATGCGTTATAAATGTGCAGCATGTATTTACATTTCAAAACTGGCGAGCAGATTTGTGCTAGCATGAATTTCAGGGCTTCCTTACAACATTACAACAGTTTAGAATGTTGCAATAGATTTCCCACCCAAAGACATCACCTGTCTCGTCATGAGGGTGCATATAAAGAGACATGCCAAAGTGTTTCCAGTCTTAACCACTATGAATTCAATCCCATGCATGACTCACTGATGGGTGCGGCAAGGAACACCTGTTTTATCAGTGTGTGTTGATAACAGATGTGTCTGTATATGCATCTCTTGCAGTCTAATATGAATGATCAAGGGGTGGAAAAATGCATCAGGGTGCACTGATCTATCAAAGAAATTTTGATGCATCGATTACAAAATTTAAGAATAGATTATCATTATATTAATACCCAATGTGTCTGTCTCATATTACACAAACCTTCTCACAGCAGACAAGAAGCGGAGCATGTGAGATTAAAGGGAAAGAACAGTTTATTCAAAACTGTCTGCATTTATTTGACCAAAGTAAGTTGTTGTTGCCTTCTACCCTGATGATATATTATTGTATGTTAATATTGCTTTTGTATCTCCATAAAATGTGTAATTTCTCCATAAAACAGTTTAACCATGAATAGAACTTAAATAAATATGACTGGTGGGCAAACATTTGCTGTGAATGAAAACGCTCATTCGTAAATTCATTCTTTTTATAGTAAATGCTACAGAATAAGGAGCGATTTCTGAAGGGAACTAACCAGTTGATTACATTCACCTGTGATTGGTCAAAGACACACGGCAGCCGCAAAAAGATCAAACATTTTTATCTTTCGCAGTGTGTGCCGGAAACTGTCCTGCATGACATTGTGATTGAATTCTCGTGAACGGGCTGGACAAGCAGAGGCGTCTCCGTTTAGCTGCCTGGCGCCTCATTGCCTATCCCAAAACGAATAGGGAACTCACGGTTACCGCCTTTACATCTGCCTGCACTTAACATTTCATCTGTAATTACTGGTTTCAGACTGTAATAGATTTCAGATCGTAATCGTTAGGTAGAGAATCATAATCGAATCGAATTGTTGTCAGAGCGAATTGTCAAACCCCTAGAATGATCTCATTACAGATAACAGTTAAAGAAAAATAAATATGCATGGTAAACCATTTATGCCACAAGTGTCGGCATCTTATTCTTGAGTCATAACATCATGTATTGTGCACTGCAACAATTTAAAAATGCTTTTCTCTCCAGATAGCTGGTGTGTATTTAGCCAGATAGTGATTATATACAGTACACTTCTTACCTCAAATATGAACAGAATAGAATCAAGCTCCTCTCGTTGTGATTTGTGACCTACCGGAAAGAGAAGTTGAACACAATACACACAGATCATCATCAAGGGATTTCAGAGATGCACAGTGATGCTATTAATAGCTCAATAAACAAGGATTATGTATCTACTCTGTAGTACATGGAAACATGGTGTACTCAACATGTGACATCGAGACAAACTCAAAACAATCCTTGTGCATTTCAAGAGAAAGGCCTTCAACTATTATCTAAGGCCGGACTTGTCTTCTGTTAGTTTTTTAGATTTTATAGGCTATTAATTTGTTTTGTTTGGGTGAATCTCAAAAAGAAATGTCCAAGCCATATTTCACACCAAAATCAAATGAAAGAAATAAGAAATGATATCTTGCATAAGTAAAATGAAGCATACTTTAGAAGCGTAGCGATTTTGTATGCATTGCAACAGTTGTAAATGCTATTTTTGTCATTACTGTAATGCACAATAATCTAATTTGGATTACTGTAACACAGTAATGAAAATCATCCTGTTCAGACACAATTATTATTTTTATTTTATATTATATAAATCAGACACAAATTAAATTCAGTACAACAAATACTTCCATAAATACTTACAATTGTACTTCATGAACAAATGCATTTTACAATATATATATATATATATATATATATATATATACACACACATATACATATACATATATTCAACTGATGTTTGAGTGAAAATATGGCATGGATAATTATTGAAAGTTTTCATGAGATTCAGTTTATTTATATACTATGGAAGAATCAGGAATTGCAGTAGATGGAGTAGAATTTCAGAACAACAACACAAAATGTTTAGATTCATTGTACGTCAAATGAAAGGTCAAAAGCAGTGAGCAACTCTCTGAATACTCAATGAGCGCCTGTGTAGTGTTCCGAGACACTTTCTGCACTATAACGAGCCAGTGCGCCCGGGAATGGGTAACCGGGTGCTGGCTAATTTCCGTCTTAACAAACCATTTCATGGAAACTTGCTCATTAACATTCTGACTTCTGACTGCTTGTAGAAGAGAGCATACGCCGAGTAGGCCAGCTGTCATGTGAGAAAAACAATACACTCTTACCTCGAAAAAAATTTCAGTAAGCTGTCAAACTTGAAAGCAGTGAATATTTTCTCAAGACACACAACAGTGGGTGAGAGATGAAAAGATCCAGGTCTTACCTTTCTGTTTCAGATTAACCTCGATGGTGACAAAGTTTTCAAAGAACACATAGTAGATATGGGAGTAATTCTGCTCGAAAAGGTGTTTGAGTTCAACAGGCTCTGCATTTTCTACAAAAACACAAAACAATGAATAGATTACGGATTAGTCATTTTCCAGAACAACTCACAGTTCACTTATTACATTAACGGTCCCAAGAGTAACCTGGGATAAGTGCCTTGTTCAAGGGCAAAGTGGTTATAGTATAGGTCAGGTCTTGACCCACAAGGCTACACAACCCTCAGGTAGGTAAAGTATCAGACAAAAGTTTGCAAACACCTTCTACTCCTTCATTGCAATAATCCACATTTTAGAATAATAGTGAAGTCATCAAAACTAGAACAAATATTACAAATTGAAATAGGAAATTATGCAAAGACCATGTGAGCTGCCACCTGGGAGGCTTTTTTAAATGTATTGAAGGAGTTCCCATTCATTTGCTGGGTACTTGTTGGTTGATTTATTTATTTTTGTACTATCTGGTCCAACCTATGCATTTTAAATGAAACGTCTAAAATTAATTTTCAGCTTTACAAAGAAATTCAAACACAACCAAAATGTATATTTGTCCCCAAAACTAATTTCAATTATATAAATACAAGCCTTTAGATTAAGGTTTTAACGATCATGAGAAACACAAGGCACTTTTCCACCATCAGGCTTGAACGGTTCTTGTATAGGAACGGTGCAGTTCCATACCAATCCGGGCTTGTTGGCAAGGTTACGTTTTATTTTCCCCACTGTGGTGCAGTGAAAAATCAGGATTAGAATGGACTGACTGAGCAAGTGACCAATCATGAGTCACCACGTCACTACAGGTGTTCCATGAGAGTGGTTCTCTGTCCTGAGCACTGTTAGGTAACTACTATGAGAAATACGGACGGGGAACAGTTTTTAATCCAACCATCCCAAGCCGTGCTCAAACAGAAATGCTGCTGGACCTGTTACACACTGTGCTAAAAACCGCTCGGCGCAAGGGTGGAAAAGTGCTAAAACATTCAGTCAGGTGTGACAAATAATGTTTGGACTCTTATACAACCAAGCTATAAAGTATGATCTGACAGCTAAAAGGTCAACACCATCAAACACGTTTCTAAGCACTGTCTTATCTGAACAATTAATGCATTTAAAGCATAATTAAAGCATCATTTAGAGCTTTATCCTTACCTCAGATAAAGATATTAAATACACTGGAGAGCTAAAGTAAACATTCTGATGCCATCAATACTGTGTAGCACATACTTAGAGTTTCATTTTTTTTTTTTTTTTTTTACAGAGACAGTCAACCTGTAGCAAGGGCACAATTGTGATGATGGTCGTGAGTGAAGAGTTTTCACAGAGCCACTAATTATACTTCACTATGTGACAACCACAGACAAGATGTGAACTGATGGGGTCAGAGGACATCCCTTCCCCTCCTTCAGGTATTGTTATATTAGACTGATCTCGGGTGCGCTGGAGTTGAAACCAAAGAGGAGGGGGGAGATGCAGTTATGTGTTGTACAGAGCTGTGAAAAAGTATGATTTCTTCTGTTTTTGTGTATATCTCATAATAAATTGTTTCAAAAATTCAAACAAAATCTAACATAAAACAAAGGCAATCTGAGTAAATTACAGTTTTTAAATGATAATGTTATTTATTGAAGCGAAAAAATGATCCAATACCAACTGGGCCTGTGTGAAAATGTATTAAGTTACTAAATCCCCAAATCTATGAAACTGCATTCATAATGGGGTTCAGCTGGACACACCAAGGCCTGTTTACTGCCAGCCCTGTTCAATCAAATCAACACCTAAATAGAACTTTTTCAGAAGCATGATGTTGGCTAAAAGGTCTGACCTAGTAGCACAATATACCAAGGTCGAAAGAAATTCCAATAATTATGAAGAAAAAGGTGATTGAAATACATCATTCTGGGAAGAGTTACAAAGCTATTTCAAAGGCTCTGGGACTCCAAAGAACTACAGTGAAAGCCATTATCTCCAAATGGAGAAAATTTGGCACAGTAGTGAACCTTCCCAGAAGTGGCCAACCTTCCAAAATTCCTCCAAGAGCACAGCGACAACTCATCCAGGAAGTCACAAAAAGCCAAGGACAACATCCAAGGAACTGCAGGCCTCTTTCGCATCAATAGAGGTCACTGTTCATGACTCCACTATCAGAAAGACACGGGCCAAAAATGCTATCCATGGAAGAGTGGCGAGGTGAAAAACCACTGCTAACACAGAAGAACGTTAAGTCTCGTCTGAATTTTGCCAAAACACACCTTGATTATTCTCAAACATTTTGGGAGAATGTTCTGTAGACTGATGAGTCGAAAGTGGAACTGTTTGGAAGACAGTGGTCCCGTTACGTCTGGCGTAAATCAAACACAGAATTCCACAAAAAGAACATTATACCTACGGTCAAGCATGGTGGTGGAAGTGTGATGGTGTGGGATGCATTGCAGCTTCAGGGCCAGGGCGACTTGCAGAAATTGAGGGAAACATGAATTCTGCTCTCTACCAGGAAATCCTAAAGGAGAACATCCGGTCATCAGTCCGTGAGTTGAAGCTCAAGCGCAGCTGGATTATGCAGCAAGACAGTGATCCAAAGCATAGGAGTAAGTTCACCTCTGAATGGCTTAGGGATGGGCACGAGTACTCAGGTACTCAGACGTGGCAGCAATGATCGATCATGAAAACGATGATCGATAGTGATCATGCATGATGTGACTTTTCACTTCATTCGAAATCCAGTGACAATTACCTGACAACTAAACAAAAATGTGTCAAAGAGGTAGCTTATTTTTAATTTTGAGATTCATTACGTTGTGATTTTGAGGGGTACATTGATTACCAGAGACGTCTCATAGCAACCAAACTGATAGAACACCGCAATGCTATCATTACGATAATCAAAAGAGAGTGTAATTAACCGTGTTTTGAACACCTGTCTCTGCAAAACGTTTGCTAAACACGTTTTATTATAATTTAATGTAAGATCTTTGACTCGTCAATGGACATTATTTAATAAAAGTGAACTCCCTGTCCTGGGTGGCGTCATGTTTGCGTGATGTAACGCACACCTGCATCTCGACGAAATTAATGAAGATTTCCACACGAGTTTCTAAGTTAGATGTCCAATATAATGTGTCATTCCGTTGCACTTTCCCCAGTTGAAAGGTGGAAATTCCGACTCTCCGAGTTGAATGGAATGCTTCACGAATCACAGCAAACACAATACGGAGCAACGAGGCTTTCCCCACAAGAGCGAACACTTGGACGTACGCGCGCACACACACACCAGGCAGTATGGCAGTGGACTTAACGCGCTGATGCAACGCATATACAGCAGGCGAGTGTTTCAAACCCTTTGACAGAGCGCAGCTAAATGGAACAGAATGCAGCGTCTTCAAAACTGAACTTCAACTTAACACACATATTAAAAACGCGATGGTAATGGCGTCCAAATGCGATTTGAAAATAGACGGTTCAGACAGTCACAAAAAAAAAAAAACTGGTGCGCGCTTACTAAGATTACTACGGTAATCTGAAGGAAGAACAGACAGACGCATTGTGCATTGTGCACATTCTTTCTGAGCTGGGCAGTGAATCTTCACATAATGACAAAATATGATGCCTTATATTTTTATTATGCAATCTTTTGTACATTTTGTAACATTTTATTTTAGCCTATAATGATGAATAGACAATACACTGGAACAACAAGACACAATGCAGCAGCTATAGACATTTGTCAGACATGTTATTATATATACACAATTATGTACATGTCATTGCCCCTCGAGTACTCGACGAGTACTCAAGTAATTAGTCCGAGTAATTGAGTAGACAAAATGACCAAAATGCCCATCCTTAGAATGGCTCAAAAGAAGCTAAATTAAAGTTTTGGAGTGGCCTAGTCAAAGTCCTGATTTGAACCTGATTGAGATGCTGTGGCAGGACCTTAAACAGGCAGTTCATGCTCTGAAACCCTCCAATGTGGCTGAACTAAAGCGGTTCTGCAAAGAAGAGTGGGACAAAATTCCACCACAACGTTGTGAAAGACTGATCTCCAGTTAAGCGTTTGGTTGCAGTTGTTGCTGCTAAAAGTGGCACAACCAGCTATTAAGTTTAAGGGGGCAGTTAGTCACCCTGTTCCTGTTGCTGCCGGCATGCTGCACGAGTCTGTGTATGTAGCTTGCTAGCCTGCTTAGCATTGTTTATTCTTCTTATACGTTCATCGTTCTATCATTTACCATTTTACCGCGTTTCGGTTTTCACGCTTTTCTACTGTTTCAACTGCGTGTAATTTACCTTGCGCACCCATTTTCTCTCTTTTTATATTCTAATATATTTTTTACACAAAAATGGACAACTGATCAAATTAAAATTGTGATTTGAAGCTGCTCATATGCTGAAAACACCACATTTTATGAGCATCGCACACTGTGCTTGTTGTAGTCGATGACAGGAGTGAGCGCTCATTTACTGTGATGAGTGCAGCACCTGCAGACTATGTATTTATAATTAAAATTGCAGCATTATGCGCTTCAATAATCACACTGGGTCATATAACCAATGGCTTATTGGGAAGTGTGAAACTACCATCAAAAACGCAACCAGAAATGCCTTCACATCAAAATAAAAGTTCTATTTAAAATAAAAGCTTGACGCATATAATTCAGAAATTGCTACAGAAATATTTAGTTAAAATATATTTTATTATTATTATTATTGAACCTATATCTCACAAGCAAGAGTGCGGTTGTACTGCATAGAAGGTTTCATTAATGTTTTCATTAATGCTGCTCTGTTGTGCAGCACTTTATTTGACAAAAATATGAGCAATGTTGTGTTTCAGATTATGTTGAGAGGATCTTTACTAAAGCACTTCATACATTTTTTTTATTATTTTGTTGAAAAGTAATTGTTCCATTTTCCATGTAAAATGGATTTCCGTTCAGACCAGACGTATTCTTAAAAAAAAAAAAAAAAACTAGATACAGTGCAACAAACGAAACAGAACACAGGTGTCATACATTTTTAAAAATTTAAGTTCTTTTATCTTGACACAGCATCTTAAAAAAATGGCGCTCATATGCAAGAGACTGAAAAAAACGAACAAAATGCAAGACATCTGTCTAAACTTTAAAGCACGATTACAAAAAAAAAAAAAAAATGCAAAAACACGTACAGTGAGAACAGCCCCTAAAGCTGACATTACTGTAGGATGGTAAATTCTGGGCAAACTGAAGCCAGGCAATGAAAGTTAATATTTGGGCATTAACTGAAGTCCTCCAATGCACAAGCTTCTCCTGAAGGTCCAAAGAGCCTGACACAGACCTGGCACAGATAAACGCTGATAAACATTTGGGCCAAGGTTCATTTGTCAGGAGACTGGAGGTGCTGAAGGTGTTTTACTTGTTTGACAAGTATCTCTAGGCCTGCACACGCTTTTCCAAACAGACTGCGGAGAACAGTGTACAAGAGCTGTAGAGACCCTACAGATTCTGGTGCACTTCAAGAAGGACCAACAGATTGAGGGGGAATTTGGCTGAAATCACAGTGCATGAAAAAGTACAGGCAGATGGATGATGTGACACTTGCAGTGGGAAATATTTGTGATCTAAAATAGAACACGCTACAGAGAGCCGTAGTCCTTGACAGTGTATTTGAATAACTCAAGATAATGGGCCCTCATTTTTAAAGATGAAATAAATACCACGGAAAGAACAATGATATAGAAACTCCCAAACTGTCAATCTCATAGAATGCATTTTCGTAATGAATGAGGATGCATCTTAAACTCAGAAGAACTAGGCTAGATTAAATTTGTACATTTGCTGAAGACAAAGGGAGTGTTCTTAATAAGCCTAAAATCACAACTTTAGATCTTAACTTTAAGATCTGGGGCAGTTTCAGTGTTAATTTTTACACAGATTTTGTTTTTGTTATAATTTTAGTATTTTGACGAAAATAGTCAATATTTTGTCATGTCATATTCATACATTTTAGTCAGATTTACTTTGACTAAAATGAACAGGTAAGACTTTACAATGAGGTTGCATATGTTAACATTAGTTAAAGGTGCACTCAGTTACTTTTTGCTCTTTTCATCGTGTAGTGGTGTGGATGCAGCATCATTCAAAATCAAGTTTTCAGTTACAGATGCCATTGTAGAAATTCACTATTCACAATCAGCCATGATTAATTTAATCCAAGAGTGAGTGTCCAATAACAAGACGGTTACTGAGATTAAGCGAGTAGTATTCAGCTGGTCATGTGATTCTAAAATGGCAGCCCCCACGAGGGCGCCCCTGCCCCATGTAGAATAAAACAGCTTTTATAAGGTTACTGATATGAATAGAGTCCTCATCTCATGTGAGTGATCATGATTTTATACATGTTTCAAAATGACAATTCATTTCTTCAGGAGTGAAACTTTTTTAATGGGGAAAAACTGACTGAGTACACCTTTAACACATTAGGCATCATGAACAAACAATGAACAATATATAACAGCATTTATTAATCTTTTTTAATGTTAGTTAATAAGATACAACTGTTCATTATTAGTTCATAGTGCATCATCTAATGTTAACAAAAACAACTTTTGATTTTAAAAATGTATTAGTATATATTGGTGAGCAAAAGGTTGTTGGTTCAATCCCCACAGCCACCACCATTGTGTCCTTGAGCAAGTCACTTAACTTCAGGTTGCTTCAGGGGGATTGTCCCTGTAATAAGTGCACTGTAAGTCGCTTTGGATAAAAGCGTCTGCCAAATGCATAAATGTAAAAGTAAATATATTGAAAGTAACATTAACCAAGATTAGTAAATGCTGTAAAAGTATTCATTGTTAGTTCATGTTAACTAATGGTGTTAAAATATCTTTACCATATTGTTTTAAAGTGCTACCAATGAACATTTTCTATATTTTTTATATTTTGTTCTCACCAGTTTAGGATGTTGCATTGCGTTTTAACAGAAACAGTGTAGTTACACATTCTGACTAGCATGCAAGTTAACCTGTTAATTTTCTTCATTGTATGTGCAGATGTACACTACTGTTCAAAGGTTTGGGGTCACTTGACTGAAATGTTTCTCATGATCTTAAAAATCTTTTGATCTGAAGGCATATGCTTGAAATTAGTTTTGTAGACAAAAATATAATTGTGCCAACATATTAATTTATTTCATTACAAAACTAAAATTTAATTAAAAAAAAAAAAAGTTTGAAATTGATGACTTGGACCAAATAATAAAGAAAAGCAGCCAATAAGTGCCCAACATAGATGGGAACTCCTTCAATACTGTTTAAAAAGCATCCCAGGGTGATACCTCAAGACGTTGGTTGAGAAAATGTCAAGAGTACATGTCTGCAAATTCTAGGCAAAGTGTGACTACTTTGAAGATGCTAAAATATAACACAGTTTTGATTTATTTTGGATTTTGTTTAGTCACAACATAATTCCCATAGTTCCATTTATGTTATTCTATAGTTGTGATGACTTTACTATTATTCTAAAATGTGAAAAAAAAAAAAAAAAAAAAAAAATTATATATATATATAATAATAAAAATAAAGAATGAGTAAGTGACCCTAAAATTTTGAAGGGTAGTGTAGTTTAATATATTAATATATTTTGGGGATATAGTGATTGAAATCATGTATAAATAGGATGCGTTTGATATAAGTAATTAACAGGTTTGAAAAGCGGTTCATTTTGCCAGTGTTCAGCTCTTTCTGTTGATGTAGCTCAAGAAATACCCAATGGAAATACCCAACAAACTGGATTATTGGATAAGATGAATCAATTGTTTCAAGATGTTTCTTCTTCCAAAAACAGATGTTTCTCTAGATGTTTCTCCTGTTTGTGCACTGTCAAAATCTTGCAGTATTATTTTTCTCATCATATTTTCATCAACAGTTTTAATTCATTAGTAAATTAGTAAACATAATTATCATCACGATGCAACTTAGTTATCGTTGTCAAAATAAAAATAAAAAAAACCTGTCACCGACCATTTTCATCAGTAATTTCACTGAAGAGATTAACACTGGGGAGTTCACAAGTTACTATTGAGTGTGCAGCAATCTGTTGAGAACCCATTAAATTACTGACTTCACATACAGTATGACATGTTCACATCAGTAATTCAGACTAGCATGCTAAAGATGGGGATTGATCTCCTGTACACAAAAGCTAATGTAGTCAGCTTTAGATGTAGTAAGTTTAACTTCTCCAGATAAACAGTTCGCTACATTGCCCAGTGTGATCGTTAAAGCGCAAATGCTGTGATTTAATTATACTAATTATATAAAAATAACTCTTCAGAGTGGATTAGTGCTCTGCTCTGTCATCTCTCATACAACATGAATGATTCTCATAGTCTGTGGAGTTTCCAGTGTATGAGTGGTCTGCTTCACACATTCATTTAAAGCTCACGCAGCTCATACAGACTAAGATTGCAGCATTTCGCGGTTTAATAATCACACTAGGACATGTCACGATTTTAATTTGATTAATTGTGCATTTCAGTGTAAAAGGAGTAACAGAGAACACGCTCAAATAAGCGTGTGAGCATTTGAAAGCAGTTGTGTCAGTAAGACAGTGTGTGGGTTCCGAATTAAGTCGGTGCTCAGTACTACCGGTACTTTAGAATCACTGGTATCCTTACATCTTTTTTATTTTTGTACTGACTTTGTACCGAAGTACCGGTACTTTTGACAACACTACTCTAAATATAGGTTATATTCTATATTCTCACATCAGAAGGAATCGTGTCAAGCAGTTACAGTTACTGAGTGCAACCATTCGAACAACTGGTTTGTTCTTACACCAAATCTCAAACATTAGAAACTCTGATTCTATCAGAGTTTGCCGTTTCTCTGCAAACACACCCTTCTGTTTATTTACACTACTTCCTAAGGTCCACCAATGCACAAAAGCTGTGTTGAGCACATTTTGGCCACAATAAGTGGATGTGTGAATGCATAGTTTAATATGCGTGAACACTGAAAAGTCTATCACTTTACAAAGAAGCTCAACAGCATTAAAATGGCCCATAGTTGCATAAAGCTTAAAACTGTTATCTTTTTTTTTATTTGTTTTTTTATACATACATATTAAAGGTGAAGTGTGTAATTTTTTCTGTTATAAATCTCCCTCATATCCCAGTTTAATATGCAAATAGTGAGACAACTATAAGCAAGCCATTTATTAGGCTGATTTCCTAGAAAAGTGAAACTATCAAAACATTGTTGTGTTTGTGTGGGCATCCCAACTTAGAGATTGATCCCAACCAACCTGACACAGCAACATTGGCTTAACCAATAGCATACCTTTAGGGTTGGACTATCTGTTTTCAACCAATGAAAGAAAGGGGGAGTGTTTGAATAATTTGTTCCCAAACAAAAACAACAATTATTTTTCCAATAACGTATATTTCGTAATAACGAAATTACACCTCAGCTTTAAAGGGGTCATGACACGAGGAATCAAAATGACCTTGATCTTTTAACATATAAGAAGTCGTTGTACTGTAAAAACATACTGTAAGTTTCAGAACTCACAATTTCCTGCTCAATGCAAAAAAAAAAAAAAAAAAAAAAGTTTAAGACAAGCTGCCAAAATGACTCGTTTGCTACTTCCTCCACATTGTGATGTCACACTGTGGTATAGATTTGCATCTGATCGCCTCCACAACAACACATCAACGCCTACTTTACCTTATTACTTCCGTAGCCCATCCAGAAGTGGTGAGCAGTGAGATGGCAAATAGAGAGCAGGTCAGTCAAGAGCAGAGAGCTGATCAGAACAGTGGGTGTTTACTGACAAGTCTTAAAGGAGAAGCAGCACCAAAACCGAGCGTTTCTGACAGAGGGTCAGAATGAGGGTGGAAAATGATCAAATATATGACTGTTTTATGTGTAAAAAACTTTACTAATATTATGAGCGAATCTCAAGGAACAAGTTAAAATAATAAAAAAAAAGGCATGTCTTGACCCCTTTAAATAAAAATGCTATCTTTTGACACCTAAAATAAGTAATCATTCTTTTATTCATGCATACAATTTAATCTTACACTACACATGTATTAACAGTAGGGTTACTATGAAACAATCACAGGCACAATGCCAATTGAACAATCATTCTTTACTGTGATGGAGGCAGCTTGCTTGCCCCTCATAGCAACTTCTCACAGTTTTCAGTTTTTAAAAAAATCATTACAGTAACACAATGGCACCAGGAAGCCCAAGAATGTCACAGAGAACAATACAGGAAATAGGGTCATGATTGGACAGTAACTGCACTAGACATCTTCAGCCAATTTCATCCAGCTACTGAGCCACATGAAAATTCAACTGCCCCTTCAAAGTCAAATCTGCAATGTGTTGAACATTAAACATTTTCTATAACAAGGAAGTCTGTGCAGTTTTAAGGCTAAACAACACAGGAACCTAAGGGAATGGGGAAATCAAACTCCTCTGACTTCCTTGACTAATCCCAAAGGAAGCGCTGGTTTATTTCTGTTATTCAGTAACATGTCCCACCCAGTCATACAGAACCAAATCTTTGCGGTCCCCCTCCCAAAACAAGAATTTATCTCCAGTGATTTAGAGGCATTTTTCCATTGCATTAATCCACCATGGGCTGACTGACCATGACAACATATTTATAATAATCCATTAAACTTAACATAGTTCTTGTTCATATTAAGACATTAGAGCAAAAACAACTGTATACAAATAAATAGCATGCACCTTAATCATCTTAAAAGGGGCAAATAGGCCAACGTAATCATTTCATTGAATTTGCAAACAGAAAACATATCAAACTTATTAATAAGACTCGTACTAAAAGACTTAATCTCCATGCACTTACCTGTGTGCACTGTCAAGCATCAATTCATCAGCAAAAGATTCAGCAAACAGCGTTTCCAGTGCAAAAGCACTGAAGGGAAACCAACCTCTTATGTCATATCTTATACATGATACTTATGCATTTGTGTATTTGCAGTGATTGCTGTTAAGGAATGACATAAGAACAATCACTGCACAGACACAAAAACACTCAACTATACACGTGAAAGACACAGAAGAACCTTGGAAAATCTTAGTTTAACAGGTCAACCTTCTTAATGCAAGCTTGTCAATCCTTGCAATGTTGATTTTATGCTTGACAACAATAAAACAATGATAAAACTCCATGACTGCTAACGATGCCTTCATCTTTCTCCCCATATCTGGCATGCTAGCTACATGCAGAAAAACACTGACACCACAAAAATAATAATAATGCTATTTCTCACCAATGACGATTCTTAGATGTTTCAATCTTGTCAGCACGTCCTTCTTGGGGTCCAACACTTTCTGTGTTGATTTCCTGACATCTCCATGAGGCTTTTTAGAGAACATTCCGAGATGTTTTGAGGAGCTAATGATAATCTTCAGATAATTCCCCTCAGTTTGGACGGGTCTGTCAAGTTCACGGCCCAAAAGTTGTCACGGTTTGTAAGTAAACATGAGGAATTAGGGGTGAGACGTGCATTTTTGCAGAGGAGGTCAGACAAAAGAAAAACAGCAGCCAGCCCTCCTATATGTGTGTGTCTCGTGAACTACACACCTCTCTGAATATCTGAAAACATGGCGGAGGACGCGACATGAAAAACACCTTCATCGATGCCAGAGCCATTCAACGCTCATCTGAAGCGCAAAATATGAAACCTTAAAAACGACAGTCACTACAGTTAATTTACTAAACTAAATTTGAGCAATATATCAAAATCAAATTGCTTAATTTCTAAAATTTCTCATGTTTGCTTTCCACGGCCACCACGACTTGTATTTTGTTGCCTACCCAATTTCTACTGCCTAATTTAATCTATAATTAAATAAAATTAAAATCGGCATAATAATAATAATAATAATAATAATAATAATAATAATAATAAACATTTTGAGAAGTGCTTAAAATTGTTACTGTGCTTGGAAACATGAAAGTGAAAACTCGGA
Organism: Myxocyprinus asiaticus; assembly: GCF_019703515.2. Lineage (NCBI taxonomy): Eukaryota > Metazoa > Chordata > Actinopteri > Cypriniformes > Catostomidae > Myxocyprinus > Myxocyprinus asiaticus. The sequence continues at coordinate 7,259,658 of NC_059363.1, read as the reverse complement.
TAAGTGCTTCTGGAAACTTTTGAGATCTGAAAACAAAAATATGTTAGTTTTACATATTAAATGCTTGATTTCTATCGTCTTTTCTATTTTATTGTAAAATTTAGGTAATTCTAAATGTGTCTTTCAAAATAAATTAAATCATTGTGACAAAAAAAATTTGATTTACATAAAAAATAATAGATTTCTAATAACTTTTGTATTTTACATTTTTTATTTATTATATATATATATATATATATATATATATATATATATATATATATATATATATATATATATATATATATATATTAGTTTTGTAAAATGGAGCTGTATGGATTAAAAATCGGCTTTGTCATTATACAAAAACACAATAATTTCCAAAGGAAGATTTTTTATTTTATTTATTATTATTATTTTATTAATCTTATTATAATTCTGTGCAAATTTCATATTCCTATATGCAAATTTACTAGTTAAGAAAAACTATATTATGGTCTTTTTGAGTAAAGCCAGGCTGTATTATTAGAGTATGGCATAGTAGTATAAGAGACTTTCTAACTAAAAAATAAAAAGCTAAAATAAATATTAAATAAAAATATTTGTGAGTGTTTATATATATATATATATATATATATATATATATATATATATATATATATATATATATATATATATATATATTATATTATATTATATTATATTTACATATACATATTTAGCCATTTTTCATTTCCTGTTGTTATTTATTTATAAGTAGTTTTATACATACCAAATTACATAATGTTTCATGTTTGTAATTATATAGACTGTATAATGTTGATGTTTAGTGGATAAATATTTTTTTTAAAGAAAAAAGAACACAATACTTTTTGCCATGTCGTTGATTGATTATACATCCTTTTTGATATTCGTAAAACACGCTTTCTTCAGTGCGAACCACGATATGTAAATGTAGTTCTTTTGCCCACTAGAAAGCGCGTTGCCTGAGGGATCTGTGTCACAACAAAACTACAAATCCCAGAGCGTGCTACATGAGCACACATTCCGCGCCAGTGCCCCAGCAATTAACATGGTGGCTTTGCTTAATGAAGCAATACGTTAATATTTTTATGGTTTAGCAAAATACTGAAACAGCTTAAGCGAATTACTAAAGGACAGTCTCTCAATCTGATTTTAACATTTCCTGACTAAATGGTTTAAACGTTTGTTAGCATGATGCATTAGACGTATGTGTATTTTTGTTTATAGCATTAACAACAAGCTAACACATTTTTACGTAGACCTTTAAATCAACAACAGTTCTTTTAGCGACTCGCAAAGAAAGTAGGTCAACATATTTCTCAGTCATCTTATTTTCGTATAAGACAATATGCCAGTGCACTCGAGAGAAAAGAAAGAAATTAATCATGAAGAAATGGAGGTGGATTTTGCAGAGCAAGAAGGGAGCAGTTCAGAAGACGAGGATACAGAGAGCTCATCTGTGTCTGATGATGGAGAATGTTCAGGTGAGAGACTGATTGTCTGAATGTATCCATTCAAACGTACAAGAAAGTATCCTTTTTTATTAAGTTACAAGTTATGTCCTGAAAATAGTTTAGGTAGAGTATAGCATGTCACAGGACATGTGAACTACCCACATGCATGAATGCATACTTTATTAATCCCAGGAAGGAAATGGCAATACAACAGCAACCATCTGCACGCAGAGATATTGCACAACTATGAATTAATTGCAGGTTCCTTTGCACTTTAAATAATGTGTAATGTCTTAAAGTGCACCCACTTTATTTAACATGATACTTCTGATTCAGGTTTGTGTCATTTGTTTATACTTATGTCTGTTTACAGAAATGGATGATGAAAACTGCGAAAGGAGAAGAATGGAATGCATTGATGAAATGACCGATCTGGAAAAGCAGTTCACTGACCTCCAAGACCAGTATGTATAATCTTTCTATTTCTTATAGACCTTTTTCACACTCCGGGTTTTGGAAAGCGGAAGTAAACGTTTGCAGGGTAAACTTCAACAGCGGTGAATGGGAGATCACAGCAAATATTATTTTCACTTACCCATTTGCCCCAAGAGCAAAAATAAAAATCCACTATTATGATTTTACGCTAGAGATTTACGCTGATAAATAAGGCGGAAACGTGTCATCACAGTCTCTGAAAAAGGTCTATTACAGTAGTCTGTGAAAGCAATCATGTAATTTACATGTGCATATGCATTTCCTAACTCATTAAGTGTGCATGCTTTTATTAGGTTATATAAAGAGAGACTGAATCAAGTTGATGCCAAACTCCAAGAAGTGATGTCGGGAAAGGCCCCTGAGTACCTGGAGCCTCTCGCAACTCTTCAGGAGAATATACAAATTAGAACAAAAGTTGCAGGTCAGTTTGATGTTCAACCTTTGAATTCTTAGAAATACTGTGGCATAATTAACATAAGAAATCTTTATTATTTCCTTATTAAATGTATAGACATTTACAGGTATCTACAGAGAGTTGTGCCTGGACTCTGTGAAGAATAAATATGACTGTGAAACTCAAGCAGCTTTCCAGCACTGGGAGGTAAGGACTAGGAGTTAAACATGTAATCCATTATTACTGCAACAATAGTGTATGTTTTAAAATGCACCTGAGTCACCATAGAAGCATGTAGGAGAGTTATGATCCTTTGAAGCTGTTGTTTGCTCCAGTACCACAAAAAGCCTGCCAGTTGCAGCATTTAAAAACCGCACTTTTAAATTGCAGGTATTTATGTCAAACATGCTCTTTCAAAATTATGGAGCTCTAATGATGTTTGTCGTCTCTTTCAGAGTGAGAAGCTGTTATTATCTGATACAGTTCAAAGTGAATTAGAGGAGAAGATCAGACGTTTAGAGGAAGACCGTCATAGTATAGATATTACATCAGGTACTGGAATCGCTAATGTAAGCTAAGCGTCTTTTTCCATATACATTCATGTTATTTATGCTCATGCTGTCTTTGTTGTATTTCCCCCATAGAGCTCTGGAATGATGAGTTACAATCAAGAAAAAACAAAAAGAAAGATCCCTTCAGTCCAGACAAAAAGAAAAAGCCTGTGGCTGTGTCAGATATCCTTTACTACATGTACACTGCTGAAGCTACCCAGAGTTTATCTAGAATTTGCTTGAATAATACTATATATTGTTAGTTTCTTAACATGTGCACGCCCGTATATTGTTTACATGCTGCAAGACCTGGATATACTGGAGGACTGGACTGCTATCAGAAAGGTTAAGATAGTCAAATACTTAAATTGAGCTCTTTTATGTGAAATGTCATGTCATATTATGTAAGTGATCTATCTTGTTTATGCCTTTTAGGCCATGGCAACATTAGGACCTCACAGAGTAAAGACATGGTAAAATCTATATCATTTATATCAAAGATCATATTTTCAATACTTTTGAAACCCAGTGTAGAAAAAGAGTATACTATTTGAATTTATATGATCTGTTTCTAATATGGGCCTATTCAGACAGAGAATTGCTAATATTGGCTGATACCAATACGGCCACCAATATATTGTACAAGTTTAAAGGGATAGTTCACCCACAAATTTAAATTCTCTCTTCATTTACTCACCCTTATGCCATCTCAGATGTGTTTGACTTTCTTTCTTCTGCAGAACACGAACACAGATTTTTAGAATATTTCAGCTCTGTAGGTCCATACAATGCAAGTGAATGGTGACCAAAACTTTGAAGCTCCAAAAAGCACATAAATGCAGCGTAAAGGTAATCCATAAGACTCCAGTGGTTTAATCCATTTTCTGAAGCAATCTAAGCAGTTTTGGGTGAGAACAGACCAAAATATAACTTTTTCATTATAAATATTGACATCAGCAGTCTCCTTTCCGATCATGATTTCAAGCTCGATTACACTTTTTAGCGCCATCTAGCGCATAGGTCAAACCCTAGGAAGTGTAATCAAGCTTGAAATCATGATCGTGCCTAAAGACTGCAGTGGCAAGACGTACAGTGAAAAAGGAGGTACATTTTAGTCTGTTCTCATCCAAAACCAATTGGATTACTTAAGAAGACATGGATTAAACTTGTATGGTTTACTTTTATGCTGCCTTTATGTGCTTTTTGGAGCTTCAAAGTTTTTATCACCATTCACTTGCATTGAATGGACCAACAGAGCTGAGATGTTCTTCTAAAAATCTTTGTTTGTGTTTAGCAGAAGAATGGATGGCACACATTTAGGATGGCATAAGGGTGAGAAAATAATGAGAGAACTTTAAGGTTAGTTTTGCATCATCTTCTTGGTGCTGCTAGCCTAATTCATGTTTTTGGTTACATTAGTAAAAGTAGAACTTAATTATTAACAGAAGAGCATAATTTGTTCTAGTCTCCTTTTCAAAGAGTGACAAACATCAGCACAATGCCCACTCAGAAGATGGACGCGTTTTTTACGATGGGGAATGGTACAGCCGCGGGCAAGCCATATGTATCGAAAAGAAAGATGAGTATCCTACGAGGTGAGAGATTTGAGTAACTCACTCTGAGATGCACTGAATTGCCAAGCTCATATTGATTGCTCTACAGCACTTTGGGCCAGACTTTTATGATTTATTTTTCTCCACTGTCTTCTCTTTCAAACAGCGCTATAATAACTACAATCAATCACCATGAAGTGTGGTTCAAACGAGTCGATGGGAGCAAGTCAAAACTTTACATCTCGCATCTTCAGAAAGGCAAATACACCATAAAACATGCCTGATCTTCATGAGACCTTTTAAGTGTGCCAGTTGGGAATGTCTAAAGGGATAGTTCACCCAAAAATGAAAATTCTGTCTTAATTTACTCACCCTCATGTTGTTCCAAATTCATATGACTTTCTTCTGTGGAACACGAAAATGAGATGTTAGGCAGAATGTTACCCTCATATTTCTGTTTTCAATATCTCCTTTTGTGTTCCACAGAAGAAAGGATTATGTGTTTGGAACAGCAAGAGGGTGGTGAGTAAATGATGATGGAATCTTTATTTTTAGGCAAATTATGCCTTTAACAGTATCTTTTTGTGTACAGTTTATCATGTTTAAATACCTTTTTTATGTTTAAAAACAGATCTGTTGGTGTATTGTCTGTCTGTATGAGGAAAACAGAGTTAATGTTCTTTTTACTATAAATTCAATGCAGTGCCGTTTGTATTATTATTTCTATGAACAAGGTCAAAAATGTAATATAATTACAGGCTTGTTGACTGCCATGAGGTGTGGTCCTTTTGTATTTTGACTGTGGGGTTCAGTTTCCAGTCAAATTCTACTTGTTAAAACAAAGATAAATTTTTTTGTGCTTTTTCAGTTAATGGACTTAACTTGCTGAATTCAAATGGAGTGTTTTCCTACTTTTTTTAAATTTATTTTGTTTAACATGTCTGCCTCAACACAGTTACAATACAAATTACATTTTGCAACGTTGCAGATGCCATGTTAAGTGGCTTTCTTTGAGAGTACAATTAAATGGTCTTATTTTTGCATCATTTTATAATGAAATACAGATGGGCGATGCATTTTAGGAGTATAAGAAGTAAACATGACATTATCACAACTTCCTAGAGTCTTAAAGATGTGATCTTGCTGCTCTATTTACAGTCTGAACAAGCCATAAATGTGGTAAATAATTTATATTCATTATAGTGTGCATTTCAGTTCTGGTAAAAGTCATTGGTTCAGTGTTCTTATCATTTGTGGTTACAGCACCACCTTCTGTTTTACTTCTGTACTGTGCCCATTGTTTTTATTTTTCTGAATTTTCCACATTATTAATAATTCTGTGCTGAATGTATTTGTATTTTTTGTGTTTTCTTATTAAATTATATTGAACAAACTTTAAAATGCAATATTTCAATATTATACAGAGGATTATTTTTCTTATGAATCACCTGGGAAAGTGTGGTATTGTTTCTACATTATAATAAGAATAGAATATATAAGCATCATAAAGAGAGGGACAAGGGAGAATAATTCTGTAATTGTATTCTGTAAAAAGTTGTATATTTAATCTTTATAATTTTGTGAATTTTTAAAATCAGATTAATTCCTTGCAAAACTTTGATTTAGGTAGAGTGACAGTATTGTTCTGCTAGTTTATTAATTGCATGGCCTGTTTGTAAATATTGGCCCAAATTACAGCATTAGTGTCAAAGCAAATCCTTGGACTCAATGAGATGTCCAGAGTTGTGCTTAAACATTTATATGTCCTAATTTAGAACTATTTTCAGCCTGTTGGTAGTCTTGGAGAGTTACTAATCAAGAGTACAAATACATATACACCGATCAGCTACAGTTACAGAAATACTCAAACCAGCCCATCTGGCACCTACAATCATGCCACGCTCTAAATCACTGAGATCACATTTTTCCCCATTCTGATGGTTGATGTGAACATTAACTGAGGCTCCTGACCCGTATCTGCATGATTTTAGGCACTGCACTGCTGCCACACGATTGGCTGATTAGATAATCACATGGATGATTGTTGGTGCCAGACGGGCTGGTTTGAGTATTTATGTAACTGCTGATCTCCTGAAATTTACACACGCAACGATCTCTAGAATTTACTCCGAATGGTGTCAAAAACAAAAAACATCCAGTGACCAGCAGTTCTCGTGGATGGAAACGCCTGTTCATAAGAGAGGTCAACAGAGAATGGCCAGACTGGTTTAAACTGACAATGTCTACGGTAACTCAGATAACCGCTCTGTACAATTGTGGTGAGAAGAATATAATCTCAGAATGCTATTTTGAGATGCGGGTTGGTGCAGTAATGGTGGCTGGAGGGGGACCTACACAATATTAGGCAGGTGGTTTTAATGTTGTGTAGATGTACTTCATTGATCCCCAAGGGTAAAATTAATGTGCAATTTTGTTCACAATTGCATGACCATATTTAATTCTAATACAATGTGCCAATATCACAGAGTTCTGATTCAGTAAGAGCCGCACATGATGATTACTTCTGGTAGGTTACAATTCTGATTACACAAAATATCAAAGACATTAAAATCTTTAGAAGTTTGGATTAGACATTTTTACAATAATGTGCATAGATTCGCTACAAAAAAACAGGTTAAACAGGACCGCCGGTGTCTTTCAAGTGCGAAAGCATTGCATTACAAGATGAACACACTGTAGGCATGAACTTAAGAACAGAACAAATTCAACAGAGCCATAGCAAAGTCTCGAGAACTGCATCAAATGACATAATTCTTCACAAAAATGCATTTCGAGTTATGCACCTTAAATATAATGAAAAAAACATGTAGCATGTATAAATATGTGTAAAACAATACAATTACTGCATTCACGATGCATATAAATATACAATACAAATATATAAATACACTGGCATTTATTAAATGGACAGTAATCAACATAAATATTCTTGCAGCCTTTGATTTCATTAAAAATGGTTACTTCATAAGTAACACTGAGCAGAGAATTTATGAAGGACAATCAAAATACTATCATAATGGTTTACCACTTATTAGCTGATACCCAAAACATTCCTCCCAACAATGTTCCAATCAAATAACGAGGGGCGTAAAAAATTATGCAAATGAATGAACAGTCATGGGTTTATTGGCAAAAAAGGGTCTCCTAACTCTAAAGCATTAAAATAAATTTCTAAGCAATAGCATACACTGCACTTTAAAGGGTAAAGGATATACAATATGTTAGATGTTATATTCGCCTTTGAAGGACAGACTTTCTATAAATAGACCTGGCATTAGTGTGCTTGAATATACAATAACCCATTCTCCAGTTTAAATATCCTCATAAAGCGGAGTCAGCACTATATTTCCGTTTCTAAAATCATTGCAAAAGAAAGTGTAATGCACAGTCCATGCAGTAATCCATACAGGCATTCTCTGTTCTGTTACAGTAATGATCAGCAGGGCTGGGGTCTCTGGCAGTCCTGGCCATTCTTTAACAGTCTCTTGTCCCATCCTGCCAAACCAGTTACAACCAGTGGTCACAGCTGTAACTTCTCTAAAGTAAGCCCAGCGCAGAGGACTAAGGAAGCATCAAACTCTTCAAGCAAATTTCTTCTTTGTTGCAGTAAAACGTTCCATGTACTGAGGAGCACAAAGTTAAAAGCACATCATTACATGACTACAGAACAAAAAGATTTCTAAATTTAGATTGATATTAAGTAATTGAGACAGCAGTGTTTTAAATGTTAATACTGAGTTTAGTTAAAGCAATAACTTGTTCATTATGAAGGACTAAACGAGGTCGACCGATAGCGGATTTTGCCGATACCGATAACTAAGGAGGTGGAAAAGGCTGATAACCGATTAATCGGCCGATAGTTTTATAGAATGTAAATATACATTTCTTAGTCTTTCCTTACCATGAAAATCCAAAATTAATAAAAACAGTTTCTATTGTTCAACCAAAATCCCAATAATAACCAGAAAGATTTGGTGCATAACATGGGACTTTTAATTGTAAGCAAGCCTAAAACACACAATGGGCTCTTATTTTGGAAATGATGGACATTTGGCTCTGTTACAATGCTCTATATTTAAGTATTTACCAAATTAAGCTTTTTAATGTCTATATATTCACCAAATTAAGGGTTTTATACACACACACATATTATATATACTGTGTGTGTATATACACATATGTATATATATATATATATATATATATATATATATATATATATATATATATATATATATATATTTTTTTTTTTTTTTTTTTTTTTTTTTGCCAGATGATGTTTATTGAGGAACAAGATTTATTATTATTCACTAAATATACAGTTGGAGACATGATGTATGTGCTGAAGGGGCACGCTTCCATATCCTCATATTTTTCTTTGCATGCCCTCACTTCAATTTAGAACACTTGATTTTCTAATAAAAAAACAAAATATGCATTGAAAGGAGGATAAAAATATGGATGAATATTGTCAATGATGAAAGACTGAGATACAGCAAATCCCCACGTGATTGTTAACCAGGAAAAAAATATATATATCGGCAACTATCGGCATAGAATTTTGCCGATAACCGATAGTTCCAAAAAGCAACTATCGGCACCGATTAATCTGTAAAACAGATATATCAGCCTACCCCTAGACTAAACCACTACTTAAAGGAATGTTCTGGGTTCTGTACAATAGTTGAGCTCACCTGACAGAATTTGTGGCATAATGCTGACTACCACAGAAAATAATTTCAATTGATTTGTCTTTGTAAAATACAAAAAAGCTAATATTTCAGTTAAAGTTAGGCCCTTACAATGGAAGTGAATGGGGCAAGTTCATAAACATTTAATACACACTGTTTCAAATGTATAGCCACAAGATGCAAACATTATACGTGTTTACATGATTTTAGTGTATATATGTAAATAAATGAGTCAAAGTCAAAAAACATTTTGAGGTAATAAATAAACATTACGCCACAGATGTTGTCGACTAAGCTTAACTTGTATTGAACCTAAAACAATCATTTAAAATATGGCCATAAAAACTTCAGAATCAAACTCAAAACTCCACATGGATAAAATGTAGCTTTCACCTGAAATGAAAATGAACTGTTAATTTGTTAAATGAATTTGTTAAATGAAAAATAGTCTTAACTGACTATTAGATTGAAATCTTATTCATAAGTCAGCTAAATGACTGGTCTGACCAGCTTGGTTATTTTCCAATATTCAGGGAGTTTTTTTTCCCGTCACTGTAGCCCTTGGCTCAATCACTTGGAGTTTAAGATCAGTGATGTTTGTAAAGCCACTATGAGACAACTGGTATTGTGATAAATGTGCTACAAGATGTAAAGATGAATTGAACTGAACTGAACTAACTAGATTATAAGGAAAAAATAAAGAACCTGTCTAATCCTAAACTTTCCCCATTTCTAATATCCTATTACATCACAATGAAAGACACTGACTGGTCAGATAGAGGGGGATTTGTCTTTGTTTTAAAAGTAAATACAAGTTCTGTTTTACATTCAAACTTAAATGTCATTTTTTTCCATGGAAAAACATGATATTTGCATTACAGGAAGAGGCACACAGAACTAAGCTGAAAGTTATCATGTGATTTATTTATCCTCTAAATTTAGGGACTGGATTATTCAAACAGCGAAAACATTTTTAAAGCTTCTTATAAAATGCTTTGTATGTGTAATATAGAATCTGATTTTTAAAACTAGCGCAACGTTTTTCCATATTCTTACCTTATCATACCCTTCCAGGTCACGTAACATTTTAACTTCGAACAGATTGCCCTCTACGGAAAGCAAGGACACCTGGGAGTCTGTGAGGATGGCGATGGGGATAGAGGTGAGCTCCAAACAGTTTTCCTCCAGACGCAAGACCTTCAATCTGGGAGCATGAGACACCTCTGGAGACAGGGTCGAAATCTGAAGCAGAACACAGTTCAAAAAGTTACCCTGACAAATGTAACACTATTAAAAATGAACACTAGGTTGCCACTATTAACACATTTGTCTTGGAGCGACCTGAGATTAGGCATCTTGCTCAAGTACACAACAGTGATAGCTCAGGAATCGACCTTTGTGAGGTTTGAACCTGCAATCTTTCGATTACCAATCCAGATCTTACACTATAAGACTACACCACCCCTATTTCATAACATATGACATTTCCTATACCCAATGAGCTCAAAAGAACAAAACTAACCTGGTTCTGATTGAGGTTGATTTCAATGGCTTGCAGCTCGGCCACCTCTGCAGGTACCAGCTGAATTTGATTTTTGGACAGGTCGAGAACATCAAGGTGGCGAAGCGTGCCGAGTCCACCGGGAAATTCCTTAAACTGATTCCCAGAGAGGTTGAGGGTCCGCAAGGCCTTCAGCTGACCCACCGATGCAGGAAGCTGCTTCAACTGGTTGCCATTCACAACAAGAGTCTCCAGCTTCTTGAGTTTCCCGATGTCATTTGGTAAACTACCTGTTGACATAAAAATAAAACACCACTCAATAAACTCAGTTATAATTGTCTATAAACAGTAAAGTACAAAAGAGGACTTTCTCAACACCACCACCACTTCCTCCACATGCAGTCAATTTTAGAAGATATTAATACCTACTTAGTTTATTTCCACTTATGGTAAGACTTCTGAGTTGCTGGAAGACTCCTATGAATGCAGGAAGCACCTCGATTTTGTTGTTGGACAGATCGACTGTCCGCAGGTTTCCAGTGAGCTTCTGTAGCTCCTCTGGGAACTTTATAAACAAAGATATACAACCTGTCAGTAATCCATGAGGACATTACTTCTAAGTGCATTTGAACGGTGAATATAATTACGAAAAGCCAATTACCTCTGTCAATCCCTTTCCGGTCAGCTGAAACACGCCAGTCTTCTGAGACGTTTCCAAATGAGCTTTCAGAGCGCTGTTCCCCATTTACAGGATGTAGATGCAGCATATGCTGATGAATGTAATGTCAGGAAACCCACTGGAAGGAGAGAAAAAAGCATAAAAAAGTGCTTTAGCCAAACTATACCACTAAAAGAATCTGTGGAACTCTAAACATTTTACTCGGCCATAAAATAATAAACTAACATTACATATCACATTTTGAAAACACTGTTAAACACCGTAAATTGAGCAAAACTAGCAATACTAAACTGGCACCTTGCTTCACTGATTTTATAAAGTGCATACTGTGTTTTCACTATTTTTGTGGAAGAGATTGTACACATTATATTCCATATAAACTCCGTTCAGACACACAGCAAAATGAACTACGGTTTTTTGAATATTAATCATAATTTAACTGTAGTATTTGTGAAGACACAGTAGCCTAACCACAGAAAAAAACATGGATTTTACTATAATACCACAGTAAGATCAATGTAACTTAAAACAACAACACAACAGAATTTCTTTAAGTGGTTTCTAAAAACAAACTTATGTCGTGTTACTGTTTAATTAAAAACTGTAGCAGAACACGTTTAAATGTGAACATTTCTACCAAAATCCAATATTTACAACAGTTGTTACCATAGTAAAACCATGGTAATTATTAAGGGAATCTGGATGGTAATTATTAAGGGAATCTGGATGGCAATTACACAATCTCTGTACTTAAACAAACACAAGGCACATTCAATTGCTCTTGTTTAGATACACAGTTATTATTTAAGATGTAGCATCGAGGATGTCATACGTATGAACATGCAGTTTATGCACGATTATTAACCAAGACAACCGTATAAAATCATTAAAATAGTATAAATGCCTACCTTAGTCAGCTAGCTCGATAGGCTAGCTGTCAAAACAGTGTTTGAGAATCTGTCCAGGCGAAAAGTTCATAAAATACTTTTGTCGTGATCTGTAAAAACGTAATTAATCTCTTAATACGTAATAAGGTTTAAAAATAAAATAAAATAAGGATGGGATGGACAAAGGGCTATCTAAGCAACTTTGTCCATGCCCAGACTGCTGTTTGTTGTACAGAAACAGACAGTTGACTGAAGCTGTTGAGTGTAATTTCACCTCCCGTACACTGGGTGCCAGTAATAAATTGTGTGTCTTTCGTTTCATGTTCTACCTCCACTTAGTGGCTTGGATGTGAAATGGCCCCGTAGCCTCAGATTATTATGGTCAGATTATTAGCCATAGCCAATGATCTCTAAAAATGTGTGAAGTCACTCCCTAAATGTCTAGATAAATGTCACCCAGTCGCATGTACTTCAAAAACCACCCTTATAATCTCTAACAATGCGTCTCAACAAAGTCTTAACATGCACAATATTTTTATCGTGAGCACTTCAAAATACCTTGAAAATTTCTTGATAACCTATTGACCAAATTGTTTAGATTTTTCTGAATGCACTGTAGGATTTCCATCAATAAATCAACATTCTCAATGCTCTAACTCTTACAGTAATGGACATACCAAATTACTAGGAAACTCTGAAATTCATGTTTCCTTTTCAGTTAAACTTTCCCCTCAAAATGTTACCATTGTTGTACATTTTTAATGAAAATAACACGTAATAAATTAGATAAATGCAAAATAGAAGCACTGGACTCAGACCTTTGAAAGTCACCATGCCTCTTTGCAAAGTTACTTTCTTTGTGATCTTTTAATTTAAAAAGTACAAAACAAGTAGGCCTAGCTAAATCTTGTAATTAAGAACAACAATGAAGTTTATTTATCTTTCAACCCGTTTTGTGATTCAATACAATACCGTGATAATACCTTATACCGTGATAAATGCCTCAGCAATTATCGTGATATGAAAATTGTATTCCATCACATCCCTATTTCAGTAGTCAGGGTACTGGTCAGGGTGTCGGCCATTTCTAGGGCTGTCTCAATCACAAAATGTTTCCAGTGCACTGAAACGTTCTCGCCAGTTCAGAGTGTGGCATTACATCCACATCACCATGGGTGATTAACTTTAATCCTTAATCATTTTTATATGTCTGTTCTCGTTATGTCATTGTTTTTTTTTATATATTTTTTAATGAAAACATAAACTCAGCACGGCCAATAAAAGTAGTGATCTATCTATCTGTCTATCTGTCTGTCTGTCTGTCTGTCTATCTATTGTGGTGGACAATATTTATTGCTCTCAAAATACTTCCAAAATCTGAAACAGAAACTGCAAAAATGGTTAGTTAAACATTAAGATATTTTTCCTTTGTGACTGAATTATTCATGCATCAGAGGGCACAAGCTCGTAGACTAATCGTGTTGCAGGTGATTGAGTCATAAGTACCCCAATGTTTAGTGGATGAACACCCGCCAGTGCCCGAATTCGTGTTCATGATACTGATTCACGACATACGGAGCTGTGTAGCTGATTATGATGGACCCTTATACTGTTATCATACTATGTAGTAGATGGGGTAAAAATTCTGTTTCCATTACTAAAATTCACCATGGTTACTATAGCGTCTTCAAAAATAACATACAACAGGCTGCTTTTAGTTCTCCAAAAAACTATATGATGAACTGATGTTTTAGTTATGCTAATGTGTATGATTGGTAATAATTCTCATGTTTGCACACATCTCTGAAATTCTTGACCTGTCCTAGGAGAACGGAGGCTGGTCGAAGACGTTGATTTTAAAGGAGAAAAAAGTTAGGCTTCCTCCATTATATCAATTAGGCTTTATATGTTGTCAGAGTGTCTTTTAGGCCTGGATGACAGCTGTTGCTAATACCAAAGTCACTTTCAAGCTATTTTCTATGGATACAAGCAGCATACAAGTACAGCTCCTATCTACTTGAATGGGGAGAGACTGAAATCTCCAAAATGGTTGGTCAAGGTTACAATCAGAGAACATATTTCAAATCAGCAGTTCTGGCAAACACCTGTGGCAAACTCTTAACTTCCAGGGAAGTTTATGCCAGTAGCTGCAGATTGTCCATTGTTGCCAAAGGTTTACTGCAGGTTCACTACTTCCGGTGAAGATTTGCAAACTTCTGGCAATAATTTGCGGCAAGTTTGCCAGAACTCAAGATTTCTGTATGGGAAATTGTGCTTCTTTAGCTCAGATCACGCTTTAAAAAATGCTATTTCACAGGCTGCCCCAGCTAATGTGCATGCACGCGTTCTAAAGTGAACTGACAGGTGGAGGCTGCATCTAAAAGGTGATCAACTTCCTTTTCTACATCCGCCATATTGGCCGTACCAATTTCTCCCATTCATTTTTATGCCAGTGCTTCGTCTCAGGCTAACTAGTCTCTGCTAATAGTTTTCCAAGTTTACCAAGTTTCCCTGTTTTGTTGTAGCAACAACAAATTTAGTATCAATGGTATTTTTGCAGTTGCTATAGTGAATGTTTGTAAGGGTTGTGCAATGACTAGCGCCAGCAACCACATCCATATCTCTAATATGCAGATGGCAAAAGATGCCACTGTTGCTAAAAGTTACTGTTCTAGAACACTTTCTTGTCATAGACAAAGCACTGCCAGGATCAAGCAGTAACTAGGCCAATATTTTTCTGCAACACTGAAATTTTATTCTGAAAATCCAGAATGCAAACAAGAATCTCTCTCTATGCAGAAGGATTTGTGTGTATAGCTCCCACAATGGCCATTCTTTTCATTTATCTTAATCTACAGTGGCTCAATATTGACACAGACCTGTCTTTTAGCACAGTTATTTAAGTTTAGCTCAAATTATTGTAGTTTGCCAACAGATTCCAACATATAGCTAAGCATAAGCAGGAAATACAAAATATATCCCTACAGCATATGATGAAAGTACAGCAGAGACCAGCATGGTTTTAATTTACATTCCTTTCATTTGTAAAAAAAAAAAAAAAAAAAAAAAAAAGTCCATCCAATACAGTTGGGGAAAAATAAATAAAATGTTACATATAAACTTGTTTGGTCATGGAGAATGCACAAATGAGAATCAGTGATAAAGATCAGTGTTATGATTTATAAAATTACAATTGTTATTTGGTCAAATATAACATCTATAACTTAAAATCTCAAAATTACAATACACAAAGACTCTTTGTTAAAATACATTTCCCAAAAAGAAAAAAGAGAAATTCTCAGCCTAATTGGAACAAATAAATAAGTTAATTCAGACACTGAAACATATAGAGTCAAATCAAGAGGCCTTGGCCCATACACATGTACAACCCACTATCACTCTCTCAGATATCGCCCTGAAGCACTTCCTGTTTTGCTTATCCTGTTTCAGTACCAGAATGTCCTGATATATGGGCAATGAGTTCAATCTCTCATCCACACCGGTGCTGGGATAGCTGCAATATTCTGAAAGACACTCGGCTTCAAAGATTACCTGTGGTATTGTGTGGGAGGAAAATTTTGGTCTGAAAGCAGAGAAAAAAAGGCAAAACCCAAAGAACTGATAAAGATTCACTTTGCTCAGTGTTTCACACTGATGTGACATGGCCTGCTGTACCTTAAAACCACTTTCACTTCATTTCACAACTTGTGTTCTGATTTTCAAGACAATTATTTTTGTCTTGTTTTCCTGTAAAATTATTTAAACATTCTTAAAACGTGATTTATTTACTTGTTAAGCAAAAAGGGATGAGATATGAAGTCTTGTTTTAAGATAAATCTGACAGTATTTTGTGAATCTGCCAATGGGGTAAGAAAAATAAACTTAATTCAAAGGGAAAACAAGTTTATTTTGCTTACTATGCAGAAGGATTTGTGTGTATAGCTCCCACAATTGCTATTATAGGTCCATTATTTTCATTTCTCTTAATCTACAGTGGCTCAGTATTGACATAGACCTGACTTTTAGCACAGTTATTTAAGTTTAGCTCAAATTATTGTAGAGTTTGCCCACAGATTCCAATATATAGCTAAGCATTAGCAGCAAATAATTAGCATCAACAAGTGTTATTGCACTAGACTGAACTGAATGATGATCAACTGAAAAACAGTTCTATTGACTCAATCTTCTGTCTGGTTTACGATTTTGTGCTAGTTTGTGATTTTGAAACTTACATCCAGGTCCATGCAGATAGCGAGCGTTTGTGTATGTTGCCATTCGCATCCGTGTTTGCTGCCTGAGAGGAATCATAGTCACTGGAAATCATCAACCCAGTGTCGCATATTCGTTTCTGTCCTTGTTTGGCATACGTAAGTCCCACCAGCACACAGCCTATCAAAACCTGAGAGAAAGAACATTTAGATCAGTTATGATATTGTTTGATCTTTTGACATATGATTTCTGATAACTTGTCAACAAAGACCAATTTTGCCCATTGTAGGAAAGTATCAGCCCACTAAGAAACCATTTTTCATGTTATATTCCAAGTGGAAGCCTCTTTTCATTGCAACAAGCTACATTTAATCTTAAGCTTAGTTTTAAGATGAATCTTTGATGAATCAATGTTCCAAAGTTATTTAGTATAAAGCTAGCTAACAGAGACATGTTATTTCAATATCTCCATTATCGTTTTGTTCTTCTCACAATGTATTTGGCGTTGACGAAGTTCAGAAACATCTTTAATGCTCTCTTATGCTCTGCCACTGTGAAAATGGTTCTCTTACCTCATCTATTTATGCAACGCTTGTTGGTGATTGCATAGAAAATATAGTCTACCACTGACCTGGATTCCCTCATCAGATCAATTGATAGGTGAGGGCTGCTTTGTGTAGACCTAGATTTTGCCACTCATTTTCCTGTAATCACACCTACGGACAAAATGTTAGTCTACTTTGGCAAGATTGCAGATCCATTTTGCCAAATTTCTATGGAATTTTTATTTTGGGGCTAAGTTATCAAGATTTTGGAGGTTTTATTCTGCCAAGAATCATGAAATTCTATTGGGTGGTGTCTGGTTTGATAAGGTTTTGCATTGGGAATAATTTGCAGAAATGTTGATTGAGCATTAATTTACCTCAGAGTTATGGAAAAAATTATTGTGAAGGTCATTTTCATGCAGGTTCCATTCTGTTCTTTCAAGAACAATAAACAATTTGACTTTTACAAATGCAAAATGACGTCCACTTGCTGTCAGGTAAACTTTATCAGACCTAAAGAAAATGTACCTATTAATAACCAAAAATCTACCAGACTTTGGAATTTTTTACAGAGTGAACATTCATTAATTGCATACTAACTTACTAACTTAAAAGGACACCCATGCTAAGGCTGATCATACACTTAGGCCTTCAGCACCTTTGGTGCTTGGACCCCTAATGATGCATTGTAGAGCTTTGTAGATGTACATTTCTCAAATCCAAAACCTATATATAGGTATTTCACCAACTGAAGATCCACACAAGTCACTTATACTTAGTGTATTTTTGGACACTCGAAAATCAAGATTTTGACAATTGTTTTAGTAAATAAATAAAGGTACATTTGTAGTTTCAACATTATTTGAAAAATATGTAAAATTGTTACAATTTACTGACGTAGCCAAATTGAGAGCCCCATATCTCTGGCATTTAACCATATGGGGCTTTCAAAATAAAGACACAAAAAGGAAAATTTGTTGGCACCCCAACTTTGGCAAAACAACACAAAAAATGGGTTTCCCCCATTTTTGGACTCACATAATTAGCATATAATGCAAAAAGGGCTGCTGAAGTCAACTGAATTTAGTACTAGACCTAACTATCTCTGTGTAAAAATAAAATAATGATGCTATCACCGTTTTTTTATTATTATCGGCTGTTTTGCTCCAAAATAACGGTCGTAAACTCTTTATTTCTTCCAAATTAATGGATTACTCAGTAAATATTGATCCATGGCATTTAATACTTTGGCTTTCATCATCATTTACACTTATTCCAAACTTTTGTCCGTCATGTACAGATTTTTCTCTTATGGAAAGAAATTGGTACTTTTATTTACCAAAGTGGCATTCAGCTGATCACAATGTATAGTCAGGACATTAATAATGTTAAAAATTACTATTACAATTTGAAAAAAAAGTTGAGAACTTCTTAAACTACTTCAAAGTGTTCTCATCAAAAAATCCTCCATGTGCAGCAATGACAACTTTGCAGATCCTTGGAATTCTAGCTGTCAGTTTGTCCAGATACTCAGGTGACATTTCACCCCACACTTCCTGTAGCACTTGCCATAGATGTGGCTGTTTTGTCGGGCACTTCTCACGCACCTTACAGTCTAGCTGATCCCACAAAAGCTCAATGGGGTTAAGATCCATAACACTCTTTTCCAATTATCTGTTGTCCAATGTCTGTGTTTCTTTGCCCACTCTAACCTTTTCTTTTTGTTTTTCTGTTTCAAAAGTGGCTTTTTCTTTGCAATTCTTCCCATAAGGTCTGCACCCCTGAGTCTTCTCTTTACTGTTGCACATGAAACTGTTGTTGAGTGGGTAGAATTCAATGAAGCTATCAGCTGAGGACATGTGAGACGTCTATTTCTCAAACTAGAGACTCTGATGTACTTATCCTCTTGTTTAGTTGTACATCTGGGCCTTCCACATCTCTTTCTGTCCTTGTTAGAGCCAGTTGTCCTTTGTCTTTGAAGACTGTAGTGTACAACTTGAAATTGTATTCTACTATGAAATCTTCAGTTTTTTGGCAATTTCAAGCATTGTATAGCCTTCATTCCTCAAAACAATGATTGACTGACGAGTTTCTAGAGAAAACTGTTTCTTTTTTGCCATTGTTGACCTAATATTGACCTTAAGACATGCCAGCCTATTGCATACTGTGGCAACTCAAAAACAAACACAAAGACAATGTTAAGCTTCATTTAACGAACCAAATAGCTTTCAGCTGTGTTTGATATAATGGCTAGTGATTTTCTAGTACCAAAATAGCAATTTAGCATGATTACTCAAGGATAAGGTGTTGGAGTGATGACTGCTAGAAATGGGGCCTGTCTAGATTTGATAAAAAATTTCTTTTTTCAAATAGTGATGATGCTGTTTTTTACATCAGTAATGTGCTGACTATGTTATCAGTTGAATGCCACTTTGATGAATTAAAGTATCAATTTCCTTTCGAAACAGCAAAATCTGTACATTATTCCAAAATGTTAGCCGCCAATGTATGTTTATCTTTCTTTAGAGAAAGTATTAACAAAATAAAATAAAGAAATTCAGCCTGGGAAGTTTCTGAACTTATGTTGATTTGGCATGGAATAACCCAGTATTATGTTTTGGATGCATGCATGTATCCCAGCATGGAATGGGTTGGTGTGTTTGTTTGTCCCTACCAGGTATCTGAGCCACAAGACATCTAAGCCCACAAGACCACCTTTGTCAACCAACTTCCCCAGAAAATTTTACTGTTGAACCGCATGTCTTTTCTGGTTTACCAGCAAGATCACCAAACCAGCACTAACCAGCATAAACCAGTCTGGAGCAGTGGTCTTTTTGGTAGGGACACCAAAAAGAAAGAAAGTTTTAACTGTTGTATAATGGTCAGTTGAAATCCATGCACATTGTTGAAGTTGGGTTTGTGCCCTCCATGTTAGATGGGGAAGAACAGACAATGTTGCAGTATGAACAAGTTACATAAGTCTGTGAGCTGATCATCCTAAGTGTTATATCACAGTCAACACGTAACACTTTTGATTTAGATCAGTACTGGTTTGACTGCTAAATCACCAGAGCAATGTAGAAGAATGTATGCAAGAATGAATATGCCTATTTGAAAATGTATTTGAGTGCCCTGACATCCCTAGAGTTATAGGGAAAAAAACACACGTTATGCAGCCTAAACATATATTTAAAATCGTACGAATAAGCAAAAAATGGAGTAGTGCGTTTTATACATTTTGGAAATGTATAAAGAATATCAATAACAAAAGTTATCTAAAGTCATCAACCATCATCGAGCCATTTGCCATCTCAACAGGCTTTCGTTAAATTCCATTGTTCCTAGTGCATCAAGGCAAAACGTTGCTAAATTCTTATTCTTATCCCAGCATCAAAGTCAGAGGTGCTCTTGATAGATTGCTTCACTGATACAGTTTCTCTGTGTGGTCACATCAGCAGCATCATATGAATGCTACAGTGCAAATCAGCCTATTTTAACCACCCACATAACCATTCACATTCAGTTGCAAAGACAGCCTTTGAAGTCCTTTTTTGGTCAATATCCTGATTTAGGTTGGTTTATAATTTTTCATTAATTATCTTTAATATTATTTGTTTGTTTGTTTGTTTGTTTGGGGGTAGTATGTCTTAATAGCATCACTAATAGAAAATATTCCACACAAAGAACCTCTAAGGGGCCGGTTACACAGGAACCCAAGGTCATGGAAAACCTGGAAATATCAGGTAACTTTAAAGTAGGATTTTCAGGTGAGGAAAAATTATATAAAGTCATAAAAATAAATGTTTCTAATTATGCTTTGCCCTAATATCCCATTAGCTAGAAATTGCTCATCATGTCTCTAAAAAAATTATTTATAAAAATCCTTATCCAGTAATTCATATTCAAATTAATTAATAAATAAATGGTCAAAAGAGGTGAGAGAAGGGGCCCACCCAAAAATATTTTGTCTGGGCCCATGAATTTTAGTGATGGCCCTGCCCCTAATATATATAATTTCAGAATATTTAAGCAAGCAACCAATCAAATATTAACTTATTAACAAATTTGGCAAATAGTTGATATTAGTGTGTGACGTCCATAAATGGATAGTTGTATCATGGCTGCCTTGAGGTTTAACCCAGAGTTATGTCACTATTATGCACTTCTTGATGTGGTGGGTCATAATGCGGGAATCCTCTCTCTTTCTGTTGTTGTTTTTATTTTTTTTTTCAGATTGACTGATGGTTTAGACCATTTACACAGCTCTGCAGTCAGTGTCGGAAACCACTCAGCAGTTCTCTGACCTCATTTACGCATTTTGCCTTTGATACAAGGAAAGAATGCAATGATGTATTTATGACAGTATCCATTGGTGTAATTTCACCACAATAAATATATTAATTGTAGAATTCCACTTACTAAGAGGCTGAAAAAACCAAGACCACTATGACAAAATAGAGTATTACATATGGCCTTGAATGAAATAAGCCTTTGATATGATCATGCGATTTGTTTATAATTTTTTCCTCAGATCTAGGAAACCTGAAAGCAGATTAACGAAAGTTTAGGGCAGTCACTAAAATGTAAGTTCTTCATTTGTGTAGTAATGACCAAGGTAAATGTTTTTTTTTTTTTTGCTTGCAGTTTGTAATTATTAAAAAAGTAATACTCAGCTAATAGTGACACAACTTTTGTACCTCAGACAATTAAAAGTTCATTGTTAATTTGAAAAATAATAGGAATATTAATAATATGCCTTCAGTAGTATGCCTCCAGATTATTAATGCTGAATTAATCTCACAAGTGGTGAAACTGGTGAAACTCCAAATTTGTGGTCATATGTGGGTCACTATGAAAGCCCCCTGTTCCTGGATGTCAGTTAACTGAAATCCTCATCATGAGTATGAAAGCAGGAGTTGTACAATTCCTAGGCATTTTGAAACTCCCAAATGTAGGTCAGTGGCATGCGTCACATTAACAAAAGGTGCTGCCCCTTGGGTTTTACGGCCTAACAAAAAAATATTATACTGTAGTATAGAAAATGTTTATAAATCACACACAATACTGATTATTTATCTTCAAAACAAGAATTTCTTTAAATGCATGGACCTAAACAAAACTGTCCAAATGTTTTGGGATATTATTAGACATTTATTATTATTATTAGACATGCTATGGACATGAATTATAACTCAAATAATGCGGCTTACTGAGAAGAGGTGTTCTATTACTTTCTAAATGATTGGACTTTTTGGACACTTTTCTCCTAGTGGATGATAAAACAGGTGAAAAAAAAGAAAAGAAAACGTGTACAGTGCATCCGGAAAGTATTCACAGCGCTTCACCTATTCCACATTTTGTTGTTACAGCCTTATTCCAAAATGGATTATATTCATTATTTTCCTCAAAATTCTACAAACAATACCCCATAATGACAACGTGAAAGAAGTTTGTTTCACGAACATAAGTATTCACAGCCTTTGCCATGACACTCAAAATTGAGCTCAGGTGCATCCTGTTTCCACTGATCATCCTTGAGATGTTTCTACAACTTGATTGGAGTCCACCTGTGGTAAATTCAGTTGATTGGACATGATTTGGAAAGGCACACACCTGTCTATATAAGGTCCCACAGTTAACAGTGCATGTCAGAGCACAAACCAAGCCATGAAGTCCAAGGAATTGTCTGTAGACCTCCGAGACAGGATTGTATCAAGGCACAGATCTGGGGAAGGGTACAGAAAATTTTTTGCAGCATTGAAGGTCCCAATGAGCACAGTAGCCTCCATCATCCATAAATGGAAGAAGTTTGGAACCACAAGGACTCTTCCTAGAGCTGGCTGCCCTGCCAAACTGAGCGATCGGGGGAGAAGGGCCTTAGTCAGGGAGGTGACCAAGAACCTGATGGTCACTCTGACAGAGCTCCAGCATTTCTCTGTGGAGAGAGGAGAACCTACCAGAAGAACAACCATCTCTGCAGCACTCCACCAATCAGGCTTGTATGGTAGAGTGGCCAGTCGGAAGCCACTCCTCAGTAAAAGGCACATGACAGCCCACCTGGGGTTTGCCAAAAGGCACCTGAAAGACTCTCAGATCATGAGAAACAAAGGCTGAACTCTTTGGCCTGAATGGCAAGCGTCATGTCTGGAGGAAACCAGGCACCGCTCATCACCTGGCCAATACCATCCCTACAGTGAAGCATGATGGTGGCAGCATCATGCTGTGGGGATGTTTTTCAGCGGCAGGAACTGAGAGACTAGTCAGGATCGAGGGAAAGATGAATGCAGCAATGTACAGAGACATCCTTGATGAAAACCTGCTCCAGAGCGCTCTGGACCTCAGACTGGGGCGAAGGTTCATCTTCCAACAGGACAACGACCCTAAGCACACAGCCAAGATAACAAAAGAGTGGCTACGGGACAACTCCGTGAATGTCCTTGAGTGGCCTAGCCAGAGCCCAGACTTGAACCAGATTGAACATCTCTGGAGAGATCTGAAAATGGCTGTGCACCGACGCTCCCCATCCAACCTGATGGAGCTTGAGAGGTTCTGCAAAGAAGAGTGGGAGAAACTGCCCAAAAATAGGTGTGCCAAGCTTGTAGCATCATATGCAAAAAGACTTGAGGCTGTAATTGGTGCCAAAGGTTTTGTTTTTTATTTTTAATACATTTTCAATATTTCAAACAAACTTCTTTCACGTTGTCATTATGGGGTATTGTTTGTAGAATTTTGAGGAAAATAATGAATTTAATCCATTTTGGAATAAGGCTGTAACATAACAAAATGTGGAAAAAGTGAAGCGCTGTGAATACTTTCCGGATGCACTGTAGACTTAGGCCATGTCCACACTAAAAGTTAAATTTGAAAACTCTGTTTTCAGTTTCTGAACATCATCGTTTTCAAAAGCATGCGGTTATGGAGAGCATTTTTTTTTTTTTTTCCAATTTGGCATGCCCAATTCCTTGTGGTGGCGTAGTGACTCAATCCGGTTGGCGGAGGATGAACCTCAGTTGCCTCCGCGTCTGAGACCGTCAATCCACGCATCTTATCACGTGGCTTGTTGAGCGCGTTACCGCAGAGACCTAGTGCATGTGGAGGCTCACGCAATCCTCTGTGGCATCCACGCACAACTCACCACGCGCCCCACCGAGAGCGAGAACCACATTATAGCGACCACGAGGAGGTTAACCCAATGTGACTCTACCCACCCTAGCAACCGGGCCAATTGGTTGCTTAGGAAGCCTGACTGGAGTCACTCAGCACTCCCTAGATTCGAACTTGAGACTCCAGGATGGAGAGTATTTTCAAAAGTCTCCATTTTCAGTGAAGGAATACACAGTTTCAATGTGAATGAGATGCATGAACGTAGCAAAATTCATGCATTTTCAAATGTTAATGTATTAGTGTGTACATGGTCTTACATTAATGGAGAGACCCGAGCCATATCCCATGACCAGGTTATCATGTAGAGACTCGTGGGTTCCTCTGAACCACCAAGCAACCACCCAGAACACCTTAGCAACTGCACACCAACAACACCCAAGCATCATTGTGGTGACTTTTGAACAGACAAATACCACTAATATTTTCTTCAGAAAATGTAAAAATCTAGTTTTGTTGTTTGTTATAGTTTTGTTGTATATATGGTCCCCGAATCATTCGTATTGTCAGAGTAGGTCAGGGTCAGACCACTAAATTTCACCACATTTGACGTAATTGCAAACCAGCACCTGATGTGGAAAAATGTGCATCTGCAAGATGCAAGCTATCATAGACTTGGGACGGAAGTCTCTAAACTGACATGACATGCAAACTATGTCAACTGAGGTCAATGGCATTAGCAGAATGCAATATGGGAGCTGAAGTATAGTGAACAAAAATATATTTAGCAGGAATCTGCATACTAATTCATACCTTCTAATTTGAGTACATGCGAGAACATGTCTATGAAAGTAGGTGA
Organism: Myxocyprinus asiaticus; assembly: GCF_019703515.2. Lineage (NCBI taxonomy): Eukaryota > Metazoa > Chordata > Actinopteri > Cypriniformes > Catostomidae > Myxocyprinus > Myxocyprinus asiaticus. The sequence continues at coordinate 7,234,715 of NC_059363.1, read as the reverse complement.
AAACACAATAGAATATTATGGTTGTTAAGGTGCATTAAGGACACTGATAATAGGTTAGTGGCCCCCAAAAGCTGTATATTTGTACATTTAAGCCACACTTAAAAATCTGTGAATGTCATTGCATTAGATTACAAAATATCAAACCAAGTGTCATTTATAAAAAAAATAAAAATAAATAACACAAGTGCACTTTTCAAACAAAATATCCTAGACAATGAGTTTGATATGTTTTAAATGATTAAACAATAGATATCATGTTCAAAAAGAAGACAAAAAATATTAGGAACTAACTATTAAACTAAGTGGAACATATCAATTAATGACTTCATACATCCATTAAAAATCACATTGAGATAAGTAACTTCAGAATTATTGTAAAAATGGCTAAAAAAGTTAGTTTTGAGAAAAGCTCTAGCATCCTTTGTTTGCACAAGCCACTTGGTTTGATATTTTGCTATCTAATCACATAACGTTCAAATGCTTTTAATGTTACTTAAGTGTCCAAATATTTTTGGGGCCATTATGTAGAGAAAGTGGTAATTAAAGTCTGTGCTTGCTTTTATGGCCTTGTTACGGTTTCTTTAAAGTTAGGGTTTGGGGTTAAGGGCTATAGCATTACCCAAATTTAATGAACATTGTCTAAATCTGCTAATGCATTGTTTTAAAAGACAGCTTAACATTGTTTCATCAGCCATTAAAGTTGTCAAAACCCATGTGGATAGATTTACATTAATGATGGAATGGAAATAGTATTTTGATATGTAATTATAGACACAATACACTCCAACAGGTATTTTTTGCTGACACATTGATATGACAATGCAAAAGCTGTATAATCAGGAGTGAATTAATCACAGGAAGTGCACCTACACCACTGCAATTGCAGGAACAGGCCGCTGTATATATAAACTGAACCTGTCATTGCAAAGTAGAGCAGCAAATTACATTTGACAGAGAACACAGCTGTAAGTCTTTAAGTAAAATGAGTGCAAGTATGTCATCGGCTTTTAACATCCAGTTCCTCAAGGTGAGTATTTCTGAAACTTTGAAGATGGCCTGCCAATTACTATGTAGGATTTTTGTGTCTTAAACAGCAATACAACTTTCACAGATGGCTTGTATGATGGGGCTCCTTCTAATATCACTTGTGGTTGAGGGGGCACCTTCGAAGATGTCTCCAAAGAAAGGAAATCACAAGACAGCAGAAGAATCGGATCCACCATCATACAGACTGATCTTGGATCCTCAGTTCAAACCTTCATCCAGTCTGATCCATCCAGTCAACAATGACTCCATCTCTCCATGGACTTATACGTAAGACCTTGTGTTTCTGTAGTGTTCCTGTAGCTCAACATGGTGCTAGCTATGCCTAAGTCATGGGTTCGATCTCCAGGGAATGCATAGACTGATAAAATGTATAACTTGAATACTCTGCAAGTCGCTTTGGATGTTGTGTTTTATGATGCTATAATCACTTTATCTGGAAGACTTAATTGATTACTGTATGAAACTTTCAAGTTATGTCTTAAACACAATATGATGAACTGTACAGTATACGTCCATTGTTACATAAGTATCACAAATGCAACTTTTTTTGCAGATGGTTTTATAATTAGAATGTGACTGCTGTATTTCGCTAACCTAAAATCACTCATGATTCACTCTGTTTCTTAGGTTTACACAGGATGAGAACCTGTACCCCTCTAGCATCGCGGAGGCAAAATGTTTGCTGACTGGGTGTTTGAACATGGGAAACGAAGAGGACAATAATTATGCATCTAAACCGATTTACAGGCAAATTTTGGTTCTGAGGAGAATTCGAGGAGACAAGCACAACTATTACTTCCGACTGGAGAACAAATCCATTGCAGTGGGATGTACATGTGTCCGTCCATATACTGAAGAAGTTAGAACCTGAAGAAGTTTTATTATGTTCCTCTGTTATAGTAGATGTTTTCGTCTGTCTATTAGTCTTATAATATTTCTATTTCAAGACTTAAGACTGTTTAATTTATTCATGTCATCATACATGTGTTTGGAAATGTATTTATTTAATTTTTGAATAATTTAAGATTTTGAATATTATTTAATTGAAACAGAAGAACCCGATGCATGTTAATGTTATCATATACATGTTTGCAAATTAATTTATTTTCACAATTTTATGAATTATATATTTGTAATATTTTTACATTAATTATTTTATTATTTATTGATCAGAACTTGTTTTTAAGGGTATGAGTAATGCATTAAAATGAAAAAATAAAAATAAAAAATACACTGGTTTCATTATAAAATGGTCGTATTTTATATTTGTTTTCTGTGAAGCATTTTTAAAGATCTTATTTCAAATGTTTCACACTATAATGGCCCTGACAAGTCACAAGGACAAAACCATACCAGCAGTCCTTTAATTCCATCTGACTCTAAAATATATATATATATATATATATTTACAATTTCTGTACAGCCAAATCAGACACCAGCTGATTATGAGGCATGTGAACAAATGTACAGCAGCAAAAGCTTGAGCAGGTTACAAAATAGAGGTTCAGAAGACAGAAGACAAATTGATTGAATCCACATGGGCAAAGTACATGAAACTGTCCCAACGTCACTCGAATACTCACAAACACACAAAGCTACCACTCACATTCACGCATTTTTGGCACTGTTGGCATACAAGCTCAACAACACATCACTGTGTTTTCTCAGATTAAGGTTGTAAAGATTTCATCACAATCTTTGCGGCTGGCAAGTTGCGTTCATCATGAAACATCATGGTTCAACATGGCCATTGTACCTTACAATGATACAACAATATCATAATCTGGTTTCAGAGTCCTAAGCTCTTATGTTCCAAGCTAATAAGCTCAGCGTGATAGTCAGTCCTTTGGTGAATGATCTCCCATATGATCGGCATGTGTTGTGAGAGGACTTCAAGGCACCTGGAACATAAGTTCAGAGATACATTGATTAGGAACAGGGCAAAAACCACACGGTCACACAAAAAATTGCTTTTCACGTGTTTTATCAAGTACATCACATCATGCGAACATTAAAAACTTCCATTGCGGCCACATTAACACACTATAGCTTTTATAGTATTTTAGCTGGATTACTACATACATAATACTTCATAAATACAAAGTGAAACTGCAGTACTAAGTACACATCACCTCTGAATACACCAAACAACAGTACTAACATTTAATTCACAGTCGCACAGCACAAAAACACATCTTGGTTAACCTAGTTTCCATTCCTGCCTTGACTTTTATCTTTATTTTATCTTTGCCTCAGTACATGAAAAGCTACTATATACTAAAGACTCTAAGGGATGTGTGATGACTCATACATAAATGACTCGCTATAGTCTAAACTACAGTATGTGTTTGAAGGTTTTTATTCCTAACAGTCAGCAAACAAACAAAATGACTTTCTGCAATCTTGATACCCAATTCCACCTCCATGTGATACACAAAGTGTTTTGTGTGTCGGCAAACTTGAATATACTTGTTTTTTGGCGCCAAATATCGCAAGATAGCTGTTAGCATATCTAATGCCAATACACATTCTTATTATAACTAGGACTTGCTAGGCCTTGTTTTGTAGTTTTGTTCTTAACAAATCTTGACAGGAAAAGCTCCTGAATCACTGTCATTCTACTGCCAATCCAGTTCCAACTGTTCCTTGTTTTTCCTCACCTCCTCAGCATGTTTGTCCTGTGAAAACAAAAACAGAGAGAAGGAAAACTATTAAATAAGAGCTCTTTTAATAAAGCAAAACCTAAACCCTAAACAGAATTAATGATTTGTTGGCTTGAATAAAAAGAAAAGACCCAATAAAATCAGAACTGGAGTTTCATGGCTTTTAGTCTGTTAGCATTGAAGCTAACTATATGCTAATATACTCCTACTGTTTTCTAAAACCTTTAGAAAATAGGGCCTATAGGCAAGTCTTTCTCTTTCAGGAAAATGGACAAAAATATTGTTGTCTCATATTGCACTAAGACTCATAGCATTGGTTGGGGCCAGAGTATGTGAGCGGAGCAGAGTGGGAGCGGAGCGAGGAGTGGAGCGGCATGATTTTGCCTGGAGCAAGGAGCGGGTTTTTAAAAAATCAGAGCGTTATTGTTTCCTCTCGCTCCAAGAGCGCTCCACTTATGCTCCATCACGGGCAAAACACCTGTTAACGGACCTTAATGCAATAATTCACCACGTGTTAAGCAGTGTTAAACACTATTGGCATGAAGGAAAGATGGAATTTCTGATATAACCAGAAAGAATGTGATAAAAAAAAAAAAAAACTAATTTAAAATTTAGCGGCACTTGGTAATGTTCGACCTCCAGCGCGAAGGTTACTTTCGCTTTCTGTTTTCACGCTCCCTATTATTGAGTTAAGCTTGCAGTAAAGCTTGACTTAACTACATGCTTTTGTCTCATCTCTTTCTTCTTACGTCAACTGGCATATAGTGAAAATTAATGACGGGATGGCGAAGGAGAACACCAGTGGGGAGGTGATTGCCACGATCAAAGGTTTGTTGTGAAATCCTAAAAGATGTGTCCAAAAAACACGATGATTATCCGTTCAAATGTGGATAGAAAATCTAAAGGTCAGTAATACATATATCCCCTATTAAATATTTTGAATAATCATATCAACATTCTAATCTAATGCAGCTCAATCTTAACCGTAAGATATTATGTCCCGCATTAAATAGAATTGAACTTTTAACGACGTAAAACACCAACTGAACTAATCAACATGTTAATATTGCGAAGTTTGACTTTAATCGATTGCCATCTAAATTTATTTTAGTGCCTTAATTTATGCGTTATACATTTGCAGATGAAGAGGCTCAGCAAATGCGAATAGAGGAAGATTTAAAATCTTAAAAAATTCAAACGTTAGTATTTCTAAAAGTGAACTCTGCACTAGACATATAGTTTTGACAGTCTTACCTAGTTTTGATTAAAAAAAGTGGTTGTTTTTTTCGTTCACAGAATTATAGGGCATGGTTAATTAAAATAAGTGCAATAATAGAAAATAATAGGTAATAATTAGGCAATAATACATAGGCCTAATAATGTTTTTTTTATTTTATTTTTTTTATTTTATTTATTAATTTAATTTAATTTAATGTTTTGTTTTTGTTCTGGTAATTTATTAATTTTTTTCATTTGGTAATTTATATTTTTAATTTATTTATTTATTTATTTATTTATTTTTTTTTGCATCTAGTAATTTATTTAATTGATCAAACCTAGAGAATGCTGCCGATATGTTTCAAAAGTAAACTATAAAAAATATTTAATTTAGTCTTGGGCTAATGTTAGTGTTCTAATAAAGCACATTGTAGCTTTTCTTCTAGTATTGTGTATTTATTTTTCATTTAATACACCTTCTGCATGGAAGGTTGTGATATTAAAAAGCATACTGCAATAACTTTACAGTGTGTAAAGGTAGTTAGGCGGTAATTTTGCCATGGAGCGAACACTGAGCGGGGTTTCTCTAATCCAGGAGCGCGGAGCGAGCAAGGAGCGGGAAATGGACAACCCGGAGTGGAGCTGGAGCGGAGTGATTAAAGAATGCTTTGCGCGCGGAGGGGAAATTGTTGCCGCTCCACTCCACTCACATACTCTGGTTGGGGTAATGCTAATATTGCTACTTTGGTCCAAAACAAAGACATTGTAATTCCATCTTGCGCCACTAGTGGTGCTGAAATTACACATTATAGCTTTTAAAATGGAACTGGGTTAAGAGGGTGTCAAAATTTACTATACCTTCTCCTGGAGACGCTCCAGCATGGCAGTGATGTGGGCCTCCCTGTTCTCCTTGTTCATCTCCATTCTTTGATCCAGCTTTTCTTTGGCCATCTTGATGAAGTTGTTGTGTTCCTCTATGGCTTTCTGGGCCACCTCCCGTTCATGTTCTCTCTTCTCAGCCAAATGCTTCAGAAGCTCAGCTTCTTGACACTGATGGGTTTGAAGGGGCAGAAGAACAATATGAGAATCTGTAGTCAGCCCTAACAAAAAATCCAGAATTGCAGCAAACTTCATTGTCTCCAAAGGTTTGCTGCAGGTTCTCCTCTACAGGTAAAGTGCTACAAATATTGGCAAACATTAACATGTGCAAGCTCATTTACATGTGGAAAAAATGAGTGGTGAATTCACAGCAAATTTGCAGCTAGTTTGTGGCAAGTTTGCCTGAACTCTACATTTTTTGTAAGGGAGCTCAAAGCGTATCTTCTGTACTTTTGATTGACACTCCATTTTCCATTTTAAGTTAATCTATGTCTATTATAGAGTTCAAGTTCAGGTACAGGATGCTGAACTGCAGTTTATTTCAGCAATAGACATACAAGTGAAATCAAGATGTTTCTTACCTTTCTTCTCTCCTCAGCTGCATCCAATTTCTTCTGGATCTCTTCCAATGAGGGATCCCTGCGGGGTGGGAAGGTGGGATTGAATTCTCTCTGACCGTCAAAGGATGGTGGTCTGAGTATGACCTCAAAGGCCTGACCTGATGACCGCTTGTTCAGCTCAATGACCTCCATTTCTTTAATAATGCCCAGATTGAGATCCACTACATCTAAAACAGAGGACCAACAAAGAGGTGAATCTCAGGAAAACATATCCAGGTCACATACATACAGTATACTGATGCAATCTAACAATATAAAGAACAATACAATTAAGCACGTTTTCCCCATGTTTTTTCCAAGACCATTTTTTGGGGAATTAAATAAAAACAAATACTGCAATCTAATGATTTTGTATTTAAATCAGCATTTCAGCAATTAAAAGCAATATAACAAATACTACCATGATACGTAAATAGTTTACAATTTAAATAATGATGCAATATTATTTATTCAATTATTTATTATTACAGCAATGAGAACTATATATATATATATATATATATATATATATATATATATATATATATATATAATTTGTTTTTATTATTATGTATCTTTTTATTTATTTATTTATTTGCATCACAGTAATGAGAACTGTCAAGGAAATGTTATTAACTGTCAAGGAAATAATATCTTAAAATCTTAATGGTCTTAAAGCAGGCCATTGATTTTGGTTTTTAATATAACCCGAACAATGTTCTTGAAAGGTTTCGTAAGATTCACCCAAAATTCATAAATGAAAAGATTACATTTAAAAAGTAAAAAGATTACATTTCCTAATCATGTATTGATAAACACTAATCTGTTGCATATGTGTGAAAAATCTAGCTGAAATGACCTTTAAAGGGCCTGAAGGTACCTTGTGTTTTCTTGGTGGGCTTTTCCAGTGGTTCTGGCAGGATGCAGGAGCAGAAGAGAGACACTAGAGGGAGCTCCTTCATCTTTTCCCTGTATGCTGCAGGAAAGAGAGACAAGTTATTTTGAGCAAACATGACTGCAGACATGCCATGTGCTCACACATTATTCCTTCTGCCTGATCAAAGTTCACATGCAAACAGCCAGGTGGACATACGCATTTGCTCAAACATACCTGCAAGAGTCATCTTTCCTTCAAGTTCACCAAAGCAACTCAGCTAATCCTACAGGAAACAGGAAAGATGATGTAATCAGAAACCACAGTTCATCGATTCTTCAGGACATGTCTTTGTCCTCACATAAAGGTCCCACTTAGTTTAGCCAACACAAACATTTTACAATTAGCAAATACATAGGAACCATTACACAGGCACAACAACATATCACACATAAATTTAAGACAGAACAGCGAAATCTTACATACCATAGCACACAACAATATGCTTGCTATAACCTTTAAACCTTATACAAATCTATTTAAATCCACAAAACAAAGCTAGAAACACATAAAGATTAAAGTAAATTACTTGATGGCAATCTTTTGCAAAGAGGAGATTATAAATGAATCAGAGTTATTCAAGGTTTGATCGTCTCTCAGCCTACGCGCCTTTTCTATCTGTATCTCTCATTTGCCAAGCCTCTGTCCTTCCTGTGCCCCCTCATTACCCACACTCACGATCGCTGGACACACTATAACCTTTGCAACTTTGTGAAATTTTCAATGCATGGGCTTAATCTATATAATGTATACATAGTTAAACACTTGTATGTCTGTACAAAGATGCACTTATTGCTTTAATATGCTCAATAATATTTTATTTGAAAATATCTACTGTTTGATTAGATCACTTTTTCTATAGTATAAGGTATATTCCTATGCTATAGGCCTAATATGAGGCTCACAAACTCAACACTCAAACATGTATTATTACAGCCATTTTTCATTGCATTGCATGCATGGTAAGCTAATTTAGCTTCTGTTTTATTAATGCCAGCAACACAGTTGATTTAATAAATAATATATGCTTTTGTCCAGCAAAAGTCAAACATTGTAATTGTCATTTATTATTTGATCAGTTTTAGAGAAATAAACAGATTTATAAAATTTTTACATTACAATATTTACTTTAATTTTTACATACATTTCTTTCTTTCTTTCTTTTTTTTGTTGCACATCAAGTCATTTCCTTAACCTCCCACTGCTTTCTGACTGAAATAGCATCTTGTTGTTTTGAAATCAGAGGCATACGGCTCTGTGCAGGGGCTGTGGCCTTCTGCACCACAAACATACAATTACACCTCTCACTACCACCTACAAAAGTGATCAGAGCACGCTCACTGCAGGACCTCCAAAAAAAACCCCACCAACATTTAAATGCATGCTTGTCTCCAAATGCCACTTTATAAATTCACTTTTCCCCCTTTGCTCCTATTTTCAACATAGAAATAGAAATGCACTTTGCATTCGAACAATGTTATTATCAAGCACAGCATTGCTTGATTGCTCTCATAATTGATAATAATATAGTCCTGATGTGGTATTAAGATACTTAAAAGTTGCAAAACTCAACAATGCACACAAATATGTATATGCATAAAATACAATTTATGTAAGCATAATCCCAGCTTCCCTAAAGCATCAAATTCTTCTTCTGAACCATGCAACCATTGCATTGTAATTCTGAAATGCAAAATAATTCAAGGCATGCCACAATATATTTTGCATTATAAAAATGTGAAATATACAACATCTGCATAGTAGAATAAAAAGAATTTCTTTAGTTAAATAAACTTAACCTTAGTCCAGCAACTTTCAGATAAAGCATTCTCCCTTTGTCCTGCAAAAGCATTAAAAGTAAATAATGTAATTAAAAGAAATTCACCTTAACCCACCGGCAGGTTGCTGTAAGATTCTGTCTGTCTTGTCCTCACACTCAGTCTGACAGTCTACTGCTGTTTGGATCCTCAACCTGGCAGCATCAGCCCAACCTCTGCTAGATAAAGCATGACATCACCTTCCAGCTCTGTGATTGGCCGAGAGGGATGCAGGCTTCTGATGGGCTGGAATGGTTGGGAGTGCAGATAGGGGGTGGTTAACTCTTTGTTGAGAAGTGATTACACTGATTTAAAACAGAAACAGTAAGGGAGGGAGCATAGATATATGCACTTTTATGCAGAAGAAACCTATTGTTTTCAATATTGTAAAAAAAAAAAAAAGATAAATAAAAAAAAATAGAATGAATATAAAATCCATTTTAAAAAGGAAACAGAATGTACAATAGTACTATTCTTTGGCTACTAAAAACTAACTGTTAGTCAAAGTGGAAACAACAAATCTGACCAATTCTTCAGATGTAATGTATATTATTATCACAGCAAATATTAAAGCTTGGAACCATATTTTGCTTTGCAGATTTCATGTTTTGCTTTTTGTTTCTTTTTTTTTAATTTGTCTCAGTTTAGAATTTAATTATGTGCAGAATCCTGTGCTAAACCAGTTCTGTCTGGTTTTAGAGCTGTTTGAAATGTCATGTCTAAAAATGGAGGAGGACAGTGATTTATGTGTCATCCACTCTCACTCATGGCTGCAGTCTTACGGATTACTATGACACGGTATTCTTGCCAACATGCTTAAACAGTTTGTCAATGGCCCATCTGTTAATGAAAGTGAATGGGGACTGAGGCAGTGAAGCTCCAAAATGACAAAAAAGGACCATAAATTTATCATAAAAGTGGTCCACATGACTCATGCCCTTCATTCCAAGCTTTCTGAAGCCATACGATTGCTTTGTATGAGAAATGGACCAAAACATAAGTTATTATCCACTGATAATCTTCACCTCTGCTGTAGCTCTCTAATCAAATATGATCATAATTAGTCCCAATTTCCAAAGAGGCCAAGACATTCTTAAAATATTGACCCTTGGTGTCCCATGGAAGAAATAAAGTCATACGGGTTTGGAACAACATGGAGGTGGACAAAAATGGACAAACCTAATTTTACTAACAAATTTTATTCTATATACCTTCATGTAACATCTCGAATTTCACAAATGAATTGTTTCTGACAGCATAAAATGACATTTTAAGGAGAAAAAAAAATGCTGTAACAGCATATGTCAATGTTTTACTTTCAGGCGGTTATATGAACCTGTTTGCTGTGCCATACTGAAAGCGCAACAAGGTTGAATTCTCTCAGGTGAGGTAGAGATGGAAAAGCTCCCAGCGGTTTGATATGGATGTTGAATATGGCAGAACAGAACAGAACCCACTGCTCCTGCATTATTTCCCAGTGGCATAACAACCCTCTAAAAACCCTGACGTCACCCTAAACAAAACAAAATGACCTGTCATACTTCTCCAACCAAGATGTAATGTTTTAATTTAAAAGTAATTGTTGCACATTACAAAAACACAGTGATGGCTTGCAAAAACCATCTACTGTAGATCTAATAGATCTCAAAGGATATGTAAGCAGATGATTTTTAGAATACCGCATAAAGGATCTCCCACCCATACAAACTGGGGTGTGTTGAAGCTCAGTGGGTATCTTTTATGCCTCGCATGTCGCATTGGTGGATGTGATCACTGAAGGGGGCCGCAGGGGGAGGGGAGACCGAAGCCCTCATGTACTATTCGAATCACACTATGGCGATGATGTCATCCAGCTGTCTGCTAGGTAAAGAGCCGTGTGCATGCACACCGAGCTTCACATGGCAACAGAGTGAAAAATGCAGCAAACGAGGTGGCTGTATTCGATAACAAAGACATAAAGGACAAGAACGAAAGGACAGATGCTGGCATTTTGGGAATTGTTTTTAAAAGGTGTACTAAAAAAGCGGTAACCAGAATGTGAAAAGAGATGGGTGAAGGGGGTGGGGGGCAGTAAAGGAAAACAATGTGCCTGCAAGGAAAGCCTGATCATCACTGGTAACCCTGCTATGATGTCATTTCCAACCAATCAGAAGAGATGGTCTAGATACTCTAGTCAGAATGATGCAGTTTCCAGTATGCCTGACCTGACAAGTATCAGTGATGATGATGATGATGATGATGAAGCTAATCATACATACGAAGCAGCACAAACCATCAAAAATCCATACTTCCATATTTTTGGCATAGCATTAAGATGTCATAATTTTTACATTTTCTAAAGAAAATGTAAGTGCTGTTTGCCTGTTGCTAGAGTGTTATGGGTGTATGCAAGGGCATTGCTATATGGTTTCTAAAGTGTTTTCAGTGATTTTTTTCATGCATTGCTATACGATTGCTAGGGTGTTCTGCGTGGTTGCTAGGTGGTTGTATTCTAGCCCAGGTCAAAAGAGCCTACCTGATTAGCTTGATTAACTTGTGCAGTAGCTCACCTGATAGAATGCTGGAATTTGGACAAGGCAGACACAGCTCAGCCCAACACAGAGGCTGACACATGAGACGAAAGTATCATAAAAACGACATGATATTATGTGGTTGCTTCAGAAATGTGCTTTTCAATACGATTTTGCTTTTTCCACACTATCGGTTAGGTTTAGGTGTTGTTTAGGGTAAGGATGTCTGCTTTATTCACCTCTCATTTGCTTTTCGGACACTATTGGTTAGATTTAGGTTACATTTTAGGTTAGGAAGATGGGTTTTACTCCATCATACTCCATCCAAACCTCCATCTAATATTCACATTAAAAACCTTATCTGATTGCGTTATCATTTCACTCGCTTTTGGCGCCCCCGCTGGACGTTTCACTGGGGAAACTGCAGCAAAACGTGTAATTAAGCATGTCATTTTGTTTTTCAAAAATGTTGCCACGGTCATGTAATCTTCATGAGATCAAGCTGATTTTTGATCGTTCGCTGTGCGAAAACCGTAATTCCAATCAGTTAGAAAAGTCATAGCAACCTGAGTCATAAAAGCCTGAAGGCAAAATGAATAAAAAGAAATTGACCCAATTCTACAGTGTTTGGCCTTTTGTTTTCAATAAGGTAAATTGTGTTCTTATATTCTGACATCAGTAACACCATTAGTCTTATGGCTTGTGATTCATGTAACAGAATGATTGATGTGCTACAGTTTGCTTAAGAGGGACATTATGGTGTTTCAGTTGAATTATAGTAGAACATATTGAGATGACCTCATTCTGACACACCCCTTCTGAATAATACAGTGCAATTCAGTGAATAATGAATTGTTCTTCTGGACTATACAATTGCAAAGCTAGTTTCTACTCATGTTAAGGTTAGTAACTTTTGAGATGTATACTGATATAATCATTTAATGGAGAGATGCTATAAATATCAAAAGGGGAGACCAGAGCAAGTTATCACAAGGGCCTTATATCTCATCTAACAATAAGGTTTTGAGTCAAAATTCCAAATGCACAGATGGAAAATTGACTTCTGTAGCAGTGGCTTTGTTTGTTGGTTTTAAATGTATGTTGGTTTAGTTCATAACCATCATAAATTAGGTAAATTTTTTGGTGAATTCTATCCTCCAAACTAAGACTCATCATCATATTTTTGTAATAGCCACGGTCATTGACAATGGAGCTTTACACATTTCTGGGTTTGGAATGTGAAAGAACACAATGGATGGGTAAATTTCTATATAGGTATGTGGGAGACCATATGAAAAATTCTTTTTGTATTCCCATTTGCTCCAACAGCAAAAGAAAAAAATTCACTATTAGGTTTCCATGAAATGGAAATGAATGCCAGGGTAATATAACACAAGGAATGAAATACATAATCAGTATGAACAGGAACCTTTTTATTTTTATTTTATTTATGTATTTATTTATACATTGGAAAGCTACATTTCTTATGCAATTCTGATTTTGCTTTTGCACCTAATTTAAAAAGCCATAACAGCCTTTACTGAATGCACATGTCCATATGTCCAAATGGTGTGATCTATTAGCATCAGTTGTCTGGTTGCGATTTAAACCAATTTGTCAGAGCTTCCTGTAATTTGGCTTCGAGGTGTGAAGCACTCTGAATAGTGAGAGTGGGTCATGTGTGCAGACTCTAAACTCAGGGCATAACATCACTCTAATGGGTCGCGTGCTGGATGACTCACAGCTTTTAACTCTGGCTGTCAGTATCTCTCTGGCCTGAACTTACTGTCAAAATACACAACATGTTTAGGCATTTTGTACACTTGTAGTCAACTGTGTGCATTAAACATTGAACAAAAGATGATGTCACATGCATATTCAAATGTGGAGTAGATAAAGACAATGTTCGAAATGGAATACTTGTGTACTGCTTACTGCCCACATGCAATACATAGTGTACATGGCATGCTGTTTAAAATATATATATATATAGTATGTGAAACAGTATGTAGTATCAGAGAATATTTAGCCCAAAACGTAATGCTTCAATTAAAATGAATGGGAGAAAATTGGAACACCCAATGTAATATCAGACTGACACGATGTTCGGGGGGGGTTGGCTTTGTGGGGGCCATGACATCTGTTGCAGGGCTCCCTGTTCTTCTATTCTAATCTTTTCTATTTGCAAAAGTAATGTGGAGTAACATTTATATATCCTATTGACACACTAAAGCTGAAGATATAAATAACCATCTTGAGACAAATGCTTTTGTGAAACATCTTATGTGCCTAAGACTTTTGCACGGTACTGTATATATACTCTCTCTCGCTCTCTCTCTCTCTATATATATATTTCCATGCATACAGAAATATGCATACTGTGCACAGTAAACAAACTGCAAAAATAGTATGAGTAGTATATCCAATGTTTCAATATGTATGACCAACAGAGATTTTGTCCTTTCCTCACTGGGAAATCATAATTTGTTGGCCATTGTTTGTCTTTAAATACTGGTAACTACTATTTAGCAGTGCAAATGCCTATAGCTTTAGATAAATTGTTAATATTTCTCTAAATAAGATAATATTCCAAATAAATAATCCTGAGTGGTATTTCACAACTATGTACAATGGTGTCCTAGTCCAAGAATGAACAATTACGCAATGCCTCATTTAATTTAAACATGAATAAAACTCAGAGTAACAACCGTAGACTGGTAAGAACCAGTTATGACTAACACTTTTGCATATCGCCAGGCAATGTTCTTCCTCCCAGACATTAAATTATAGTAGGAGTTCTGACACTTCCCACTTTGATTCAACACATCCTGTCTCCCTTTTTGTTTGTGTGTGGTGGTGTTCTGACAATCTCAGGATGTGCTACCAGCAGTAAAAACAGTGATGTGTAAAGTTAAAACATGGGTAACACATGTCAGTAGGCAATGGAGAACCAGTCGTTATGTACTACAACAGCAGGAAATGTGTTAAAAACCTAGGTAGCAAATCTTTTCAGGCAGATAATATCAATCAGGATGTGCTACCAGCATAACTATCAGATAGTGTGATATGGTGTGAGGCTGTACTAAGCCCTAACACTACCCCAAACCCTAACCCCAAACCTAAAACTATGCGAATATAGCGTTGGTAGCACATCCTGAAAGGTAGCATATATTTTCAGGACAGGGGCAGCAGGCAGGGGCGTTAAGATGGAGCGCTGGTAAATTCAGCCACATGACACATGACTCACACTGTGAAAATCCAAAGGCATCTGCCGTTGTTAGGTTTGCCACATGACCTACATGCCTCAGAATTGACGAGTCACCCACACAGAGAAAGTACAGTATGTGTGCATCTGTTCACGACTACTCTATAAGAAACTTCTAAGCAAAAGTTAAGTCTACAGAATTTGGATGCAGTCTATGTTGCTCTTAAAGGAATATTCCGGGTTCAATACAAGTTAAGCTCAATCGACAGCATTTGTGGCATAATGTTGATTACCGCAAAAATGATTTTTGATATGCCCGTCCTTTTCTTTAAAAAAAAAAAGAAGCAAAAATCTGGGTTACAGTGAGGCATGTTATCTAACGGAAGCAACTGGGGGCCAATTTTTGAACATTAAAATACTCACTTTTTCAAAAGTATAGCCACAAGACAAACAATAATAAATCATGTAAACCTGATTTTGGTGTGATAAAATCACTTTCTAACCTTTTCTGTGTATAGTTATAGCCAATTTTGCAACTTCGTTGTCATGATGATGTCAACAAACCCTAAAATGACTGTAAAAATGACCATTTAAACAACTTTACAGCTCAAATAATACAGGAGTTTTAACCGAAGAAATCGTGTTTTTATAAATCGAACCCCCCCCCAAAATTGGCCCCATTCACTTCCACTGTAAGTGCCTCACTGTAACCTCGATTTTTGCTTTTTTAAAGAAAATGAGGGACAAGTCAATATATATATATATATATATATATATATATATATATATATATATATATATATATATATATATATATATATATATATATATGTATATATATATGTATATATATATATTTGGTAATCAACAATATGCCACAAGGCTGTAAATTGAGATTAACTTGTATTGAACCTGGAATATTCCTTTAAAGCTGATGTACTTTTCTATCTATCTAAACTCAATGCTATTTTAGAATGCATGCACAAGCATCAAACTGGTTAATCTTGAGAACAAAAGACAGGAAATATCTGTCAGAGTAGTTTCTTCAGAATATCAACTAGTTAGCTTTCCTGGATTTACAGTCAAAGAAACTGTAAGCTGAAGCTCGCTGAGTGGTATTTCACACATGTGAAGGTCTCGAAGAATCTTAATTCATGAAACAGAGTTGTTGAAGGCGTGAATCTGAATCCCAGTCTCACTACACCCACTGTATCATTCTGCCATGTGGTGCAACACCACTACTGCCCACATACCAGCTCAGCAAACGCTCTGCTCTATTCATTATGAACCAGTGCACACTTCAGTTTCATAGACATTATTAAAGGACAGTAAAACGTTCTCAACCAGGCAGATCTTGTATAGCTACAAAAATATTTTATTTCCCACGATAGAAACATACGTTTATGGATACAGGGAGTACATGTTACAAAACTATGTTTGAGCTTGTGTACCAAGTTCTGAAGGACATATTATGGGTTTAATTAACAGATACATAAGGTTTTAGAACATGGATAAATACAATACGCAACAGAAAAACTAGTCATTTTCTGACACTTTATGAGACCTCCAACAAGCTAACAAACATTTCCTGATTTGAAAGAGGACTGATCTGTGCATGATGTCACAGATTATTTTACATTCCAAGCCAATTTTTTAAATGCATCTTTAAGGACTCCCATAGCAATCTCAGTGCAGACAAAATATAGAGTGGCAGCAAGACATGCAATTAGCTACAACTCCAGCATACAAGCAGATTCATGCCGAACTGTCCAAATGAGCTGCCACAACCCATTTCGAAGTCTTCCAAAGTTAGGACAGTGGAGAGGTCAAAATTCAGGAGTCAAATTTCAACTTGTGATGGAACTCTGCGGAGACACGACTAGCATTTCCTGCCATCACTGTGACTTCTTGTTGCGCACCTGCACTATTTCCCTCCTCTCTTGCAGGAAGTTGCCGAATGCAGTGACCTCTTTACTCTCTTCTGTAACTGTTAAATCAAATATATGAACAGTAGCTATTGAAAAAAATGTGACATATGAAGCAATCAGTACATCAACATCAAACAACAGAAAACATAGAAGCAAAGATTATATTGGCTCTTTATGACATACTCTTGAGTTTACAAGCACACAAACACATCAGCGCACAAGCTTCTGTTTTTACAATCGCCCAAAAAGTTATTCCGATTATGAGTGCCATTTGAAATATCAGCTCACCTGTGTGATCAATATCATCTGTGTCACTGTCTATTTCTTCCTCAGCTTCATCTGTGTTGCCACGGTTGAAGATGAGATCACTGGGCCCACCGAGATCTGGATTTTCTAAAGAATAAAACAACCAGATGTGCCAATGTATACAGACATTTTTTCCCCTTTTTCTCCCAATTTGGAATGCCCAATTCCCAATGTGCTTTTAAGTCCTCAATCCGGGTGGAGGAGGATGAATCCCAGTTGCCTCCGCGTCTGAGACCGTCAACCCGCTCATCTTACCACGTGGCTTGTTGAGCGCGTTGCCATTGAGACATAGCGCATGTGGAGGCTTCACGCCATCCACCGCGGCATCCACGCTCAACTCACCACGCGCCCCACCGAGAATGAACCACATTATAGCGACCACGAGGAGGTTACCCCATGTGACTCCACCCTCCCTAGCAACCGGGCCAGTTTGGTTGCTTAGGAGACCTGGCTGGAGTCACTCAGCACACCCTGGGATCCAAACTAGCGAACTCCAGGGGTGGTAGCAAGCATCTTTACTAGGGATGTGCGAGACTAGTCGACTAAATGGTTCTGATGCTGCTAATCGACATTGGAATTACTAGTTGGTTAATATTTCCCCCCATTAAACTGATAAAATATTTTATACATTTACGTTGGGCTTTATATTTTTACAGAGGCTGCACTTAAATTACTGTCATATTAATGTTACATATTTTAAATATAATTAATAATACAAATATTATTTAAAAAAAAAGGGGGATATCTGGAGCAGATACAGAGTTTAATTTCACCTCAGGCTGCGTGTGCGTCTTCCCTCTCTCACTCGCAGGAAAATGTCCTCTTGCTACACAAGCAAACTCAGCAAAGTAGTTATGAAATCACTTCGGTGGTGCGGGAATCGGCTTTCCAAACGTTTGAAAGTCCGTAAGATGTTTTCACATTTGAGTCTTCTTTACATCTGTGCATGCTTGTACGTTATTTTTCCGCTGTGCAGACTTTTTCAAGCGCAGGACAGGCGCCTCAGGTGAGTCAAGTCCCGTCTTTCACCAGACCATGTCGACGTGTTAATTTTACTCAAAGAATTTATGCTTCTGAGTAAGTAGCCTAGAAAATAACTGTTTTAGACTAGGTATGCCATTTTTTTAATCTGCTGATTAAGAAGGCTATTTTCAATGAGGTGCCGACTGCTTAACGTGTTAAACTATCTTTTAACGTGTGCACGTCATGTTTAGAATACATTAGGTTTATTGTAGTCTACATCACAGGCCTATTTTTTCTATCCTATAGCTACTTTTTTTTACATCATAACTGTTATTGGTTGACGTTCTTTACCGAACAGCTGTCATATTAGATCAATGGCTAATGCACGACTGCACGTCGTGAAATACGCACAACTTTTCAGAGCATTTTTTCTCTCTCGTAGATTTGGCTTAGTCTACCTGTTAATTATTTTCAACAATGTCCTGACTGTTTTAATATGTTACGTAACTTTTACTTTGTGATTTCCGTTTAGAACAGACTTTTAGGGTTGTTCCATTGATCCTGCACTATTCATTCAATTGTTTTCAATAAATATGTCTATTAAATATTCGTTAATGTTGATTCAGTGAATGTGTGTCATGTTCTATATTTAATGTACAATGATCATAATTCAAGCAGAGCACGTCGAAGATAAATGCCACTTTTCAGTGGAATTTAGCTTCGTATTTGGAATAGATTAAGTATTTTAAATGGGTCGCATAAAAACTTTTATTTTTTACTGTTTTCTGAAGGTTGGTTTCTCTTTAGACTAGTCGGTTACAAAACTTCAGTTTAAACGACAGTCAAATTAGTCGTAGCGCACATCCCTAGTCTTTACCATTGATATCACTGGATACCACTGAGCTACCCAAGCCCCCACATGACATGCTTTTTAGAAAAGTAAGATTCTAATGAAGGAAACCCGTCTTTGGCTGACTAAAATCAGACAAATTATATCTGGTTCTTAAAGGTGCAGTTTTCGACGTGTCTGAAATCTCATTATTTTTGATGTTTCGTTTGGTGCTGCAAAAATGACATACTGCAGCTTGAAAGCATACATTCAAGCCATGTAAGACTTTATGACTCTCTTTAAAAAATGTATGACTTTCTTTCTTCTGCAGAACACAAACAAAGATTTTTAGAAGAATATCTCAGCTATGTAGGTCCATACAATGCAAGTGAATGGTGATCAGACCTTTGTAGCTCCAAAAATCACATAAAGCAAACTTTAAAGTAATCCATATAACTGCAGTTGTTAAATCCATATCTTCAGAATTTATATAATAGGCGTTGGTGAGAAACACAACAATATTTAAGTCCTTTTTTAATCTAAATGTCCACATCTCCATAGATATGAAAGTGAAACTAAACAGGCACCACATGTGACTTTCAGATGTAAAAGTGAAAGTGGAGATTTAGAGTAAAGACTTCAGTGTTTATTTGTTTCTCACCCACACCTTTTATATAGCTTCCAAAGATTTGGATTTAACAACTGGAGTCATATGTATTACTTTATGTTTCCTTTATGTGATTTTTGGAGCTACAAAGGTCTGATCACCATTCACTTGCATTGTATGGATCTACAGAGCTGAGATGTTCTTCTACAAATCTTTGTTTGTATTCTGCTGACGAAAGAAAGTCAAACACATCTGGGATGGCATGAGGGTGAGTAAATGATGAGAGAATTTTCATTTTTGGGTGAACTATCCCTTTAAAATACATATTCATAGACTACTCAAATGGATTTCTTTTTGGTTAGTGTTGCACTTGTTTCTAAAAGAGTACCTATCTATGGCATGAGGGTGAGTAAATGGTAAGAGAATTTTAATTTTTTGGGTGAAATTTGCTATATAGGGTGAATTCAGGTAAACTGGGTCACTTTTTGACAATGAGATGATTGTCAAATAACTCAATTAACCTGAATTCACACAATACACTAAATTTAAAAGATATTTCATAGACTACTATATTTGCAGGGCACATTTTTGCAAATTAAATGCCTGTCCTGGAAAGACTAAATTAAAAGAATATTTTAAATATTATCTGAAACCGTATGGGAGGAATGCAAAGTTAATTAATGAGTTTCAAATATCTTTCTGAATGAACAGATTCGTGACCATTCTGAATGAATGTACCGGTTGGAGCTGTGGTTTCCATGGGAACTGCTCCCATGTCTTTCCGAAGGCGTTCCAACTGTTCCTGTTGTTTCTGACTCTGAGCTTCAGCCTGAATATGAGATGGAAGTATTCATAACAGTGAAACATGACGTTTTCTCATGGAATGAAAAGGGGATATACAACTGGAAATGTTATTCACTTTCAAATGCAAAAAGCAATGTATTTGAATCTATTTATCTATGATAAATGGCTTTTTAAAGACACGGGTAGCTGAGTTATGACTAGTATTCACATACATCAGCCCACACTGATGATTACTCACCAGCTCTCTGTGCAGACGCTCATATTCAGGACGATACTCACTGCAAGACAATAAAAAAACATGACTTTGCAAATAAACATTCATTTATCTTTCAATCACCACCAAATCAATTCCGTCATTACAAAACCATTATCATTACAGCACTATGCTTGCTATAAGGCTAGTTTTGACATTTGTAAACTTTACATTTAAGAAATTTAAATATTAACTTTGAAAATCTCCACTTGATGTGCATTATTCAAATGTTTGCTACTCAAAATATAACTGACGGTGATGAACATCAATGTAATATCAGTGTATACTGAAAAAGTAAGGTCTTCTTTCGTGCATTTATTTGCACACTGAAATGTGATTGGTCAACAGCCATTAATTTACGCAGAACTGAAGCGTAAAAGCTTACCTAAACATTTAAAGGGATAGCTGATCCAAAATAAAAAATGATGTCATCATTTAATCACACTCATGTTGTTCCAAACCCATACCGTTTGATTTTCCTCTGCAGAACACAAAAGATGCTAAGCAGAAAATTTGCTTCAGTCACTATTCACTTTCATTTAATGGAGGAAAAGAAAACGCAATGAAAATGAATGGTGACGAGACTAATATTCTGCCTAACGTCTCCTTTTGTGCTTTGAGTGAAAGATGACAGACTTTTTTATTATTAGGTAAATAATCCATTTAAAATTATTATTTTTCTGCCTTGAAAGCACCGGTCATTTTTCAAGACAGGAAACGACTTGAGGTGTAATTCACCTAGTATCAAAAATACACACAAAAAACCCTTAAGTTTGAATTTCCATATTACACAATTTTGGTATACTTACGCTTCATATTCTTTAGCAGCATCTGCTACCTGTACAAACAGTTCATCAAGCCCAGAACCAGTGACTGCAGACACGCCGACAACCTGCAGAAAACAAACATAAAAAGGCATAATGCCCTCATGTAAGCATTTGGATAAAAGACAGAGCATATGTTGAGTATTCAAAAGTGATTGAAACTGTGACCTTAAAACTCAAAAACACATTTCAGACACTGAGGGTGAGACATAAAATGTTCATTTTATGCTTTTTATATATTTCCAGCCTTTTTGCCACTTTATACTGAAAGGCAGAACAGACTGAGGACAAAACATCATGGGGCAGAATGGGATCTGGAAATGTCACGAGATGGATTTGAACTTGCATCACCCGCATGAGCACCACAGATCAAAGTGTCAGAATCACCAGTGCACAGCTTAAATGCCACTTTCTACATGCAGTATTTACTGATAGTAATTACTTATTCTACTATCTGGGATGTCAATGTTCAGTGTCTTTTTTTTATTTCTTTTTTTTAAAAGTATAGACAGCATGAGAAAGAAAGGTGCTATATTAATAAAATGTCTTCTTTAGAAGGATTCACCCGCAGGTTGGTGTAGAACTCATCCAGGACCAGACTCATTGACCGGGTCAGGTTACTGACAAAAGACGTCTCCTGGTTCAAAGCGTCTTGGAAAACCTCAAAATCCTGCATCCACTCCACTGCAAAACTGTGATCAATGATGTCCGTCTGGTGAAGACATTAGAAAAACACACATTCACAAGAGTTTATCACTACGAAATGGAGAATTTTACAAAATTGGTTTTGTTTTACAACATGGTGATTGGAGTTTTTTTTTTTTTTTGTTTGTTTTTTTTACGGGTCAGTCCAGCTCAAGTGGTCCAATAATTATAAAGTTGGTTGCTTGATCATTTTTAATTTTCCAAAAATTTTTTTTTTGAGAGGTTATTGCAAAACCACCAGTTTTTTATTTTACTTGGTTTAACCACGACGGCCATCTTTGTGTCATTGCACACGACAAATTTTGGTTCTACGGCGGTTTACGGAAACCTCACTATCTCGGCTCAGGATGGTCCTAGCTCCTTGGAACACTGATCTCTAGAGCACATTACAAGGTACATGTACATATATAAACATTTTGCACATTCTTGTTCCTTAGACGTAGAACTTAAGTCCTAATGTAATGTTCAAGATTGCTCAAAGTCCCACTTTTAGGGTCAATTTATAATGGGAAGGGTTCGAGTCTCAGCCTTCATGTTTTTAGGGGGTACCTAGGTAAGCATAGTGTGCATACAGAATATTTCAAGTTTGAGACTTCTCTTATTTATTTTTCTTTTTTTATGGGGGTGAGAAAGTGCTATTTGCTTACTTTCGGGTTGAATATCTCTGGTGGGGGACCAGATAGGAACCTGAAATTTTCACAGAAATAAGTCCTCTATAGTAGCATTCTTGAGTTTGAGATTCCACTGGTTACACAGCTAGGGCTAGTAGAAATCTGGGGAAAAGCCTATATTATTCATGCATTTTAAGAAATGAACAGATGTAATATAAGCATAACGAATAACAAAAATGAACAGTATTTTACATGTTTACATGAACATGTTTTATTAGAAGCTGCGAGATTTCCTCACTCAGTCTCTCTGAAATGTTGTTGGAACGTCCGGTGACAGTAGTCAATTCGGCAGGTGTCAGTTTTCTGAGAACATTATTCATGGGAACCCACACTTTGTCCTCAGTAGACATTTTGAATGATGTTCTTGGTCCAGGTTGGTGGAAGAATTTTACAAAAACATCAGTTTTCCACGCTGACGTCCTCAACCAATGGTGTGTCTTTAATGCATTGAGTTTCTCAGCCAAAGAAACAGAGACTTCATCCCTAGGGAGAACGACAGTGATCATATCTGCTGTCAGTCATAACCCACTACTTAAAGGTGATGTTATGAGGAAGTGTGTCATCTTTGTCTGACTCTTCATGCAGTAAGGTCTCTATACCTGGACATTGGTCTCACTTGTTGAGCATGCAGTCATAACTGTTTATGTCACAGACTAGAAGTTCCAGCAGGTCCTTGTAGTCCACTGTTAGCTTTGCTGACTCAACCATCAGCTTGATGTTCTGATGTTGTGTGCAGTCACAGACAGTGTGAGTTCCAGATGGTCCTGCCAGCACACACCATATTGGCCTCAGTTCACAAAATTTTGATCTCCCTATCTTTAACTCTGAGTGCTGATTTTTAAACTCAACATACAGTTCATTAAGTTTCCTTAAAACTAAACGCTTTTCTTTATGACCTTTTTGAAGAACACTGTAATAGATCATGCTTCACTGTTGCCAATATCAAAAGTAGTAATATTTTAGACCTCATTGACAAGCATAAGCTATTGTATGTCAATCATAAACATAATTACTGTAAAATACTGATCATTTTTATTATTTGTTATGCTTATATTACATCTGTTCATTTCTTAAAATGCATGAATAAAGTAGGCTTTTACCCAGATTTCTACTAGCCCTAGCTCTGTAACCAGTGGAATCCCAAACTCATTTGGTTTTTTGGTTTTTACAGCAGAATGCTACTATAGAGGATTCTAACTTTCAGGTTCCTATCTGGTCCCACACCAGTGATATTCAACCCGAAAGTGAGGAGAATTTTAAAAAAAATAGCACTTTCTCGCCCCCATAAAAAAAAAAAAAATACAAAAAATAAGAGAAGTCTCAAACCTGAAATGTTCAGCATGCACACTATACTTACCTAGGTACCCCCTAAAAAATTAAGACTGAGACTCAAACTCTTCCCATTATAAACTGACCCTAAATGTGGAACTTTAAGCAATCTTGAGCATTACATTAGGACTTAAGTTCTAAGTCTAAGGAACAAGAATGTGCAAAATGTTTATATATGTACATATACCCTGTAATGTGCTCTAGAGAATAGTTTTTGTTCCAATGAGCTACGACCATCTTGAGCTGATATACTGAGGTTTCCGTAAACAGATGTATAAACAATTTGTCATGTGCAATGACACAAAGATGGCTGTCGTGGTTAAACCAAGTAAAATAAAAATATAAAAACTGGTGGTTTTGCTATACAAATACATAGAGGTATTCACTCAAAAAAAAGATGTACTGGACCACTTGAGATGGACTGACCCTTACCTTATTCATGACAACTATGAAAGGCAATTTTGTCTTGTATAGAATGCTGAAAGAAAAGAAGACACTTGTTTAAAAATAAAAATAATTACATAACTTTTTCTGCTGTTAATCAGTATTATTTCCCAAAAAAGCTCCTTGTGCATTGTAATATTTCCAACTTACTGCATGACAGAGGCATAATAAGACTAACCTGCAGGCGTAGAGCATATTGGACATGAAAGTGACCGGGTTCACACTCCGAGACGTGTCCATCACATAGATGACCACACAGGGAAAAGTGGAGGCCTGGAAAAGAAACCTTACAATGATTTTCACCCAATGAAATAGCGCCACATATTCCCTCTCAATCTAAAAATTAAACTGTGAATCTAAAGAGAGCGACATACCAGTGCTTCAGTTATGATAGTTCCAGACGCAGACCATGTGAACACCTCTATTTGTCCGGGAGTGTCAATTAAAACATACCTGAAAAAAAATAATGTTTAATGCATGAGATGTACTGACCACAACTTGTCAGAAGCTCTTAAAAAGATTTTTGCCAGATCTTTAGTACTGAACACAAACATACTGGTGACTGCTTTGTTTCTTCTCAATAAACTTCATGACCTGACAGAAGAGAAAAGGTGTATTAGAGCAAAGTATATGTGCCAAACAGAGACATCTATTGGATACTTCAAATGCATGCCTACACTGGAAAAACAAAAAAACAACCATACTCAGAAACGTACATATATATATATATGTATATGTATATATATATAAGTTTCTGATATACACATATATATATACACACACACATATTATATATATATATATATATATACACACATATATATATATATATATATATATATATATATATATATATATATATATATATATATATATATATATAAACATTTTTAGCTTTACTTAGTTTCCATTAATGTTTCCATTCCATTAACACAAAATATCCATTATGAGATGAACTTAAGAGTGATTACACTGCATTGTTGTGGAGCATCCACTAAGATTTTCACCACCTAAACACTCGTGGTTATGATGTTGTGACAAAGTGATTTGAAATTGATTTGAACATTTTGAAATATGAATTTGAATATTAAATAAAGTAAAAGAATAATTGTGAGTTCCTTGAACTTCTTTGGCTAAAAAAAAAACAACATAACATTAAGATTTTAAGTACTACTAACTCAAACAATTAAGTACAGATCTGAGGTTGTGGGGAATACCCATAAACTCTTGCATTTGAATAATTTAAGCATATTTGTTTGGTCAAAAAGGAACTTATTGGGGCATTTAATTAATTGTTATTAACAATTCATAGAGGTTTGATTTCTTTTTTGTATTGTTTATGTTGTTTTACTGTAATTAGTTGTTTCTTGTAAAGTCACCGCTGGGGTGATTGCACCTTCACCAAATGAAGCATCATCGCTGAAGTGCACTTTTTGGGGGAGTCAAGTTTAATGACTAACCTCAGTCATTATTTTCTTTTGAGCCAATTAAATTAAGTAGAAACAACAATATAAATGTCACTTGGAAATAACGTGCTATTAGTTGTTAAATCTTATTCATGCCACATACCTTTTCAAGTAAATAGTTGAATGAACAGATACATTTGTGTATATTTAACAAAGGTTTTCTAGTTGTGCTGACATAAAATGTCCATAAGTTGAATTTACTTAAAAAGCATGATGCAAAAACACTAGACATACTGTATATTTTAAGTAAATCCAACACATCATTATTCTTCAGTGTACCTGATCAAATCTTGTTGCAAACAGATTCAGAGATGTGACAATTCCTCCATTCGGGCCTAAACCATATCTGAATTAAAGTCAAAGACAATCCTCTGAGGTTAAATACAATGAATAAGCATGTTTGAGTCTTGTGCAAAGCATTAGTAAGATTATCAAATTTACAGCCAATGTCTGGTATACAACATGAAGTGATCAGTTTCATATTAAAAGGATACTGTTTCATGACTTCTTTGTAATTGACAGTGTCTCTGATATCTATGAGAAAACATGGAAATTAAATCAGATTTGATCAGACTATAGATTATAGAACACAGAAGATCTTTTAAACAATCATGCATTTATATCAATGATAAAAAACACATACAGTAACTTTATTCTTTATAAAGAGTTTATTTACTATGAACATAACACTGGGTAAAGCATCAGTAGACTCAGATGATGCACATGCACTGACATACCAATGTTGGCTGGAAAAGGCACCTCATGAACTGCAGGGTCTAGATTGATGACATATGGAGGAGATTTCTTGCTGTGCAGGTACGCTGTCAGCCTCTGCAGAACAATATCAACATATAACTTATCATTCATTAACTCATTATGACAGAGTTCGTGTGTTTCCAATCTCCCCATGGTCACACGTTATTTAGGCTTTATGACGAAATTTACAGCATGTAAATACCACATATGCCTCTGAATGAGTCTTAGTATAGTAATAGAAGTCATAAATATGAAGAAGAAAAAAAAGTCAAGGATGATATACTGTTACTAATGTCTCACCTGCACAAAAGTTGTTTTCCCTGATCCTGCCATTCCTAGAACAATGAGACACACGAGTTTCGGTTCTGTATTCTGTTCTTGAGCCGAACTCTGGCTCGGTTTCGGATCTTCACATCCTTCATCTTTGCCTTGATCACTTTCACGTGACGCTCCATCGCTGATGTCTGATGCTGCCATCGCCATGCCGCTTTCTGTACCTACCGTAAAGAAATGACTATAGTCGTAAAATGTTGGAAAACGTTGATCCTTGGAGCACATGACCACTAGATGGCAGCAGATCACACCCATTTGTTTGACTCAACGGCGTCAGATCGAGTTCATACTGTTATTAAAGGGACAGTTCACACAAGAATTTGAATTTTCTCATCATTTACTCACCCTCATGCTATCCCAGATGTGTGACTTTCTTTCTTCTGCAGAACAAAAACAAACGTTTTTTTAGAAGAGTGTCTGGGCTCTGTTGGTCTTTACAATGCAAGTGAATGGTGACCAGAACTTTGAAGGTCCAAAAAGCACATTAAGGCACCATAAATGTAATCCATGCAATTCCAGGGGTTAAATCCCTATCTTCAGAAGCGATATGATAGGTGTGGGTGAGAAACAGATCAATATTTAAGTCCATTTTTTATTATAAATGTACACCTTTGACCAGCCCCGACCAGTTGACGGAGATATGCACTAAGAATGCGAATCGCCAAAAAAAAAAAAAAACAAAAGAAGAAGAATGTAGAAGTGAAAGTGAAAGTGTGTGATAAAAGCCAGTAGTTCTCTCACTGGCTACAAATGTGCTGGGATGGTCAGTTGCGCAACAATAAGCTCGCAAGAAAGTTAGAACACATCAGTTAAATATAAGAATAAATGTGCCATTATAATTGTTTTTTTATTCTCTGTCAGGAGTTTTCAAGCACCTGTCATGTTGGGTGGGTGCGGAATTTGATTCATCCCAGTATCTCGAGTCTTTTGAATCCATTCACCAAGGATTCGTTCAGATTCACTCAGTGATTTGAAAGCAGGTGCTGACAAATTAGTGTCTTTTATGTTATGAGTGAGGCATTAAATCGTTGATTCAATTGATTTGGTTAACAAATAAATAAATAAATAAAATCTAATCTGAGTTTGTTAAACAAGCACCATTTAAGCACAAGAAAAATTTCTAGGTATACTGTATTATACATAGCAATTATACAGTCGAAAAGAGCCTTCCGACTCACGGTTTACCGACGTTCTTTTAAATCAAGCATTTTGAAGGTGAGGTCTGCTCAGCTTCCGAGGGATTATGGGATCGTGTAGTGTCCAGTCAATCCGCTCTTACGAATTTTGCCAGAAATAGTAGATCATCCGTGTATTTCTCACTTACTGTTTTGTGAATACTGAGGATTCGAACATACACTACAGTACTACTCCACTGGCATACTGTTTTTGGCATAGTATTTACTGCAGTAGAGAGATATGGATATTCGGATGCAACGTGAGCTGTTCACGACCAAAAGTATGTGAATCACCAAAAACAGAAGAAGGAGAATGAGGAAGTAAAAGTAAAAGTAAAGTGGAAATTGACTGAGCATAGAGGAGAATTTATAATAATAAATAAGGACTTAAATATTGATCTGTTTCTCACCCACACTTCCTCAAATCACTTAAGAAGATATGGATTTAACCACCAGAGTCATCTGGAGTACTTTTATTTTGCCCTTATATGGATTTTGGAGTTTCAAAATTTTGGCACCCATTCACTTACATTGTATGGACCTACAGAGCTGATAAATACTTCTAAAAATCTTCGATTGTGTTGAGCAGAAGAAAGAAAGTCATACACATCTGGGATGGCATGAAGGTGAGTAAATGATGAGAGAATTTTCATTTTTGGGTGAACTATCCCTTTAAGATAAATAAGCTGTATTACTTTTTTTGTTTTGTTTTGTTTTTGCCATAAAGAGTCAGGGTTGACAAACCTAAAACTATCAGTAACCACACAAATCACAGAACAAAGCCACTTTTTCCATACTCCCATCAAAAGCAAGTACACTCACGTTTATTGACAGTAAAGCATAAATAATTACTAGCTGTAGCGGATATTGACTCACGGATTGACATGATGTGCTCTCAGAAACAGGCTCAGACATCACACTAAATATGGTAAGCACATTTTATATTGTGAATAGCGTACAAAACCTTTAATATAATGATTTAAATATTATGCCAAGGGTGTTAGCATGCATATCTTTCTCACTCAATCTTGGGTGGAGGTGGGAAGGCACATGTCCTGAAAGGTTGAAGAACACTGTGCTATAAAGTACCATTTCTATAGAGTGAAAAAGGTCTTATAGGCTGTTTCCATGTTGCTGCTTCTGTCATAAGCTGAGAGATCTGAGTCCAATCAAAAGCATTTGCTGGCACATCTTGTATATGCCAAAAATAGCCTCTGTGTATCTTGTCCATATCTACAAAAGCATGGACCCTCTGTCTTGTTTCCATAAGGCTCTGCTCTGCTTCATGTCAATGCTGCATTCACACAGTGTGAGTCTTCTGGGGGCAAACTGCTAGTGTTTAGAGCACAGGGCCTTCAGAGGGTTTATACTACACATTCTTCCATAAAACCAGAGCTGCATTTCACAGGGGGCCAGGTCAACATGGCTTTACATTCCAAATAACCTTATCTGACCATTGTATGTATTGTTATTCATAAATTTGATATTTTATATAAGGCTTCTAACCATACAGTTATGTTGTGCCCCTTATTTTTCCACATTGAAGGTGGCAAACGTAGTAACAGCTGATGTTTAAAAGACATAAGAAGTATAACTGCACATTCCATTCACATCCTGTTAAACACCCAATGATTGACAAAATGTCCTCGAATACCAGCTGCTTCCTTAGTAGTTTTTCCATACTGATTTTTGATGACAGATTTATCATTGTTTACCAATGTCACCTTTTAAGAGTGTTGGCAAGTTGTTCATCATTATTGGCACATGGTCAGTTATGTCTCATGGCTACTACTAGAGAGGAAATCTATCCCTGGAAAAGTGTAGTGTTAGACTCTCTTTAAAGTCTGATGTCCCTGTTGGCCACCATGCAGTAGTTGACCAAAATGTTGAGAACATGATCTGCCATTATCTGTTGTGGGACTGTTTTTTTCTTCTAGAAATAGTTATGTTTAAATAAATGCACAAATGTTTAAAGATATAATTTTTCAAAATGAAATGCATTGTTCAGAGAGGACAGTTCAGATAAGGGTCATTGTCCACATCCAAGATAATGTTGCCTTGAACTATTCAAAAGAAAATGAACAAATGTGAGCAATGACAGTGCACTTTCAGAGAACTTTTGAAAATCCTTTGTGTTCATCTGTGCATTATCATATTTACTAGAAGCAGGCCAATATATCGGTTTTACCGATTAATCTGTGCCGATAGTTGCTGATATACAGTATACGTATATATATATATATATATATAAATATATATATATATATATATATATTTACTCCTCTGTGTTCCTCTGTGGCCGGCCCTGAAGGATTCTACAGTTAGAATGGCTTGGTTCTAGAGTATAACAGCAGTCTCTAGAGGTGAAATAAAAACAATAACTGACACCTCGTGGGGATTTGCTGTATATAAATCTTTAATCATTGACAATAATCATCCATATTTTTAACCTCACTTCAATGCATATATATATATATACATGGCTGCAGTTAGACATTTTGGGCCCTGTACAAAAGATATTCAGCAGGCCCCCCTCCAGTCATTTGTCCGACGGGGGTGGGAGGGATGATGGGTGCGGATGTGCGCTGCCCCGGCGGCTTTCACTTTAACTGTTGCACGCTGTCTCTACGTTTATATCCGCATCTCCCGCTAAACACGCTTAAGATGCGCTATACAATATGGAACAGCTTCGGTCTGCTTCACACATTCATTTAAAGCTCATGCAGCTCATGCAGACTAAGATTGCAGCATTTCGCGGTTTAATAATCACACTAGGACATGTCACGATTTTAATTTGATTAACTGTGCATTTCAGTGTAAAAGGAGTAACAGAGAACACGCTCAAATAAGCGTGTGAGCATTTGAAAGCAGTTGTGTCAGTAAGACTGTGTGAGGGTACCGAATTAAGTCGGTGCTCAGTACTACCAGTACTGCAGAATCACTGGTATCGTTACATCTTTTTTATTTTTGTACCGACTTGGTACCGAAGTACCAGTACTTTTGACAACAGTATATATGATTGGATAATCAAGTCTTCTAAATTTAATTAAGGGCATGTAAAGAAAAATCTGATTACCGGTATATGGAAACGTGCCCCGTGAACACATACATTGTATCTCCAACTTCATATCTTGAGAATAATAAAAAAAAAACCTAATCTGGTGAAATATACTGTATATGTATAAAATGACATTCAAAAATACAACTGCGGACTATAGGACTGTGTTTGTGCTGCTCAAGATTTTGAGTTTATTGACGCTTCTCCAGCAAAGTAATTGTAGTAATAAAGCAACCTCATCGTCCGTCCAGACAAAACTGCGCGATGCTCTCGCCATCTTCATTGTTTGTATTCACCGCTCTGTGGAAGAATGCTTCTGTGCGCAGGCGCGTAGTGTTTCTTTACAAAGTGACATCGCCAACTACTGGCCTGGCATGCATAATACAGCGTTTTTAGTCATTTTCGCGGATCCGTGTGAACGGCGATTGTTTTGTCAATGTTGTCGTCTGTGCGCGAAACTTTTTAAAAATGCAAAGGAAAAACGTTTCTGTTTTTAGTACATCATTGTCGTGTAAACGTACCCTAAGAAAATGTTTTAACATTTAATGATTTTAAAAACTATCAGCCAGTTCATTGGTTATCTGCCTTTTCCACCACCTCAATTATCAGTATTGGCAAAATCCAGTATCGGTCGACCTCTAATATTCACCGTCAGTCCTAGGCAGTGCTTAATTATACAACCAAACATGGAAACAGTCCATGCAGTCCATTGAAAGTGAAATGTGTAATTTTGGAATTATAATTGTTTTTTTTGTAAAAACTCCCCTATCAGCCAATTGTCGGTCAAAATTCTACATAAAAATATTTTCTATTATCCACGTTAAATATGCAGAGACAACTAAAAATAAGCCATTTTTAGGTTGTTTTCTCTGAAAAGTGTAACACTGTGGCGAATTCAACATGAGATCCGGTTGCATGACCTCATACAATCTCTGACCTCTGAAATTGTTTCTCAGGAGCATAATATTTTGTATATTATAATAATTTTGTTTCACACAAACCTGATCCAAGTTGCATCCAGTATTAGAGATGCTCTCTAAACACACCAAAAATCACAACTATGTTAAATCTGCACTTACAGAAAATGTCTAAAATGAAAAATGAATGTAATGCCATTATTGATTGAGTACATAAAAAACATTTGTGTTTAAAACAATGTCCTTGCCTTACCCTGATTCACCAAGGTAAGCCTACAAAAATAATGTTTTTGTAAAAAAGCCGGGTGAACAATCCACGTGAGACATTTATTGCATATACAATTTTCAGTGTCACACAATATGACTTTTCAGCATAAGAAAACATCTACACACACACAGCTCCGTATGTCTCTCTCACTGTTGGCTTTTCAGCCCAACGCAGAATGCACACTTCAACTCGGCTGCATGTGCCTCTCTCCGTCCGAGCCTCCCTCCATGCATCTCTGGCTGCAGCTTTATCTTTCGCCCGCTAACATCCTAATCACCCACAGCTGCGAGAGATAATTCTCCCCAGATGTCCATCCCTGCCTCACTCCGCACAGTCTTCACAGTTTTCACTCCACGCCCTGCTCGCCACAGTATTGTTGTAATTTTTATATTGATATTTCTGCATATTATTTTCATGTTTAATAAAGTATAATTCATCCCCATCATTATTGAATCCTTGTTTTATGTTTTTAATTTACAGTGTTATTGTCTGCAGTGCATAGACATTCTGTACTATTTTAGTATTACGGTTCAATTGCATTACTGGCTGAGGCTTTACAATATAACATAAAAATAATAAAGTCTTCAGTTACTCTCGTATCAGCCATATCACTAGTTTCACCTCTTAAATTGATAAGTGTAGTACAATACATTAATAGTAGATAAAACACTTAAATAATCATATTAAAATATACTGGTAACTGGTGGGGGTTGACAGAGTCCCCATTCTATGTGTAAAAGTACTTTGAGTGTAGTGTCAGAAAAGCGCTATAAGTGTAAAATTCATTCATTCAAAATATTTAAATACGAGTGCTGTTTATCTTCATCAAAGCAAGTAATATTTAGGTTTTAAATGTTTAATAGAATAACATAATATCAACATGAAAATAGAACATCATGACTCTGAATATCTCCCAGTCATGATCACCCACAGCAGGCGATGTCCAGGTAAGCTCAAACCATGAGATTCATCTGCACAGAAGAGCAGTGCTGAAACACAACTCACGTAAAGTGTTCTTCCGCAAATTGCTTGCAATTTTAAGTTTGAACCACAGATTTTACTAGAGAGCACAAAGTTCTGTAGTGCAGCTTTAAATTAACTATTACTTTTGGACTTAATGCATGAGTGGCTTTGTTTAAAAGATCATTTGCACCCATGTGGATTATAGATAAGCATGATTGCAGACTGAAAGATACTGATGGCTCCTAACAGAGACCCCCCTGGTCTCCAGCCTCTTCTGTAATACTCTGAGTAATGGAAAATGAAATTGGGCATGTATTTTGCATTCATTCTAGGCAATCTGGAGTTTGAAAGAGGATCCCGGTAGGGAAAGCACTGCCCACCTCCTAGCAAAGCTGATACTGACTGTTTTCTTCCTTTGTTTCTTATTATTTGAGTTGAAACACTTTGTCTGCTGCATGTCTATGGAACACATGATGTAAAAGATGCAGTTGCTAGGGTATTCTGGGTGGTTGCTAGGTGGTTGCTTACTAAGTCAAAAAAGCCCACCCCCAAGTCTCTAGGATACTCAAATCCCAGTTTTCTGGAATTTATTCACCAGTTTTCTCTTCTGCCATGTAAAAATCGTTAGTCTGATCAATTCGAAGAGTAATAACACACCTCTCATCAACAAGCCATACCATTTGAGGGATCATTTGTGTCTGTAGCAGAAAAAGTACGGGACGACTTATTTGCCGAAGTAACAGTTATAATGTAATAATGGATATTATTAATAGTTATAATAATAAATCTTATAATAAATCTTGTGTTAGGTGCCAGTGTTGCTTTGTGGCTGGAATTGCACTCGTGCAGGATTGAAAATGTTGTCTCTAGGTGATGTCACTGACCATTTGATTATGTCCTCTCTAAGGGCCTCTACTCAATGCCCAAAGTTCATTTCGGTTTAAACAGGTTTTAGAGACAGTGAAAGCAAACATGTCCAGTGAAGAATCAAAGAAAAAATGAAAAGCATTTCAAAATGACATTTAATCCAGGCTCAAAGAAATATCTCCATAAAGCCTATACTAAAGACAATGGACATATATTAACACGAGACAACAAAATGTAAAAAGTGTCACATTTTAGAAAGGAACTAGACAAAAGACTGAGAGCCCTTTGTAATATCTACAGCATACTGTGTTCAGTGCTTCGAATGGTTGCATATTTATTATTAGGCTATTTTATTTATTAGTAGTGGGTGATAAAGCAGGCGTCACTATTACTATTGCTCATACTTTAGGGTCAAGGGATCCACTTTATAATAGGTGTCTTAAACTAAGTACTTAGTTTGGTATTTAAACTATGTACTTAAGTATTTGACACAATGAGCTTATTATGTACATTTGTGTTGTTGCAATGTACATTTAAAATATCTGTATTTACTGTCATCTGTAGTTATTATTAACCTTACCCTTAACCCTAAACCTAACCCTACCCCAACCCTTACCCGAAACCCTAACCCTACTACTAAACCTACCCGCACCTCAACCTCAGTAGCAACAAATGTGAATCTTATGTTATGAACAATCTGAAGTTACACAACGAATACATTGTATTGTATGTATTTTAATGTTAGTACATAGTAGTTAAAGACATCTAATACAAAGTGGGACCGGGTTAAAGGGATAGTTCACCCAAACATGAAAATTCTCTCATTATTTACTCTCCCTCATGATATCCCATATGTGTATGAGAATGCACTTTCTTCACCAGAACACATTTGAAGAAACATAGAAAAATATCTTAGCTCAGTAGGTCCTTAAAATGTAAGTGAATGGCGATTTCTCTTTTGAAGCTCCAAAAATCACAGACAGTCAGAAACGTCATCCATACAACACCAGCTGTTAATGTCTTCTTAAGCGACACAATCGCTTTTGATGTGCAAAAGATAAAAGAGCTTTTTAACTCAAAATCATGCTTTTGGTCAGCAGCGGTAAGCACGTGTGACATAATTGCATTGGCATTTGAAACACGCGAGAACTGAGCGTCACAGCCGGAAGAGCAGCGCTATTTACAAGTGAGAAGTAGGAAATCCGCTGTAAAGTAGCTTGGTTGGTTTTGGTTTAGATCTGTATTTATTTGTTTCTTTACTCACAATGGTGCATTTGTGTGCTCATCCTGGATGTCTCAAATGAGAGGAGAATGTGAGATTACGTCTTTATCATGGCAACGTGAATACATATCACGAGAGACCGCTTGGACTCCTCTTGTGAAGCTTACCCGAAGCATAGGATTATAGTTAAAAAGTACTTAAATACTGATATTTTTCTCACCAAAAGTGATTGTATCAGTTTAAAAGACATTAATTTAACCGCTGGGATCGATTCGATGACGTTTATGCTGACTCTCTGTGATTTTGGAGCTTCAAAAGAGAAATCGCCATTCACTTGCATTTTAAGGACCTAATGAGCTGAGGTATTTTTCTGTTTTTCTTCAAATGTTTTCTGGTGAAGAAATAAGGTCATACACACCTGGGATATCATGAGGGTGAGTAAATAATGAGAGAATTTTCATTTTTGGGTGAACTATCCCTTTAAGGACTTGAATAAACCCTTAACCTTAGTATCAACATTTGCCACTTACTGTAACTCGTCCTGCACAAATTTTGCTATGAAGATGAATGATCAAATCATGCAGCTTGTTGAGGAGATGTGTTCTATTACTTATCTAAGCAAAAAGGATTACAATTTTCGACATATTTCACCAATTTCCAAATCATGTATAGGGACCAGAATATCATAGAGATTTCAGGGTAGACTCTTTTGGCTTGGGCAAGTAAGAAACCACCCAGGAACCAACCACCACCCTAAGCACAGCCTAGGGAAAATTCAGAATACCCTAGCAACCACACAGCAATGCCCTGGCAACCACCCACAACATCCTAGCATCATGACAGCGAGTTTAGCAAGCACCACATTTCTGAGGAAAATGTAAAATTCTTTTTTATAAATTGTAAGTTCACCACATCAGTACAACCAGAAACATACTAATTTGATAAAATCTAAGTTGTGTTGGAGACTTATTATTGCTCCACTGGGTGTCTCTTAATGATGTCATAGGGCTGAGATGAAAAAACGGTATGAGTCGCCCATCATTATCACCTCAAATATGCTGTATTGAAACAAGTTCATACTTATTTTTGAGGCAGGGGTTTCCAAACTTTCCCAGAAATGGAGGAAGCAATGAAGTCATAGTCGGCCAACAGCCAAATGCATCTGTAATAGAACTGCAATGAAAAGAAATATGTGATCATTTCATAGGGAGGTCTTACACTAGTGCTGCTGACTTCATAGAAACCCTAGTTTTGTGTATAGTGCACTCTCATTCTGTTTGACCTTGTGCGTTTTGAGAAATCCCAGCATAAAATATGTCTGATTGCTTCCTTAAGAGTTGATATTTGATATTGGACTCTCACTCTGGGTGAATATTCTTACATGTAAACATAATTTCCTCTTGATGGCAGGTGGCACTCGTCCATGGAACAGTAGGTGTCAAAGTCATGAGAGAACTTCTCCACTTGTTTTTGTACACGCTGTTTTCACATTTGAGAGCAGCTGCTATGCTTCTTTATCATTACGCTAATGGCTTCGTGAGCATTACAAGTCTTTGTCTTAATATGGTGGATGATATTACCACAGAAGTGCTCCAAGGAAAACAATACTACAGTCTAGCTTATAAATAGAATACCATTTTTTTTTACAGCTCAAGAATCACTTGAATATCCAAA
The DNA here is from genome assembly GCF_019703515.2 of Myxocyprinus asiaticus. NCBI lineage: Eukaryota > Metazoa > Chordata > Actinopteri > Cypriniformes > Catostomidae > Myxocyprinus > Myxocyprinus asiaticus. The sequence goes on along the minus strand of NC_059363.1, from coordinate 7,197,481 downwards.
GCTTCTACAATTTAGTCCAGATGATATTTGAGATGCCATCACAACAATTCATTGTAATTTTTGATGTCTTGGGAAAAAAAAAATTGTGTCTCTTTTTGAAACAGCAGACTGAACTCACAGTGATATCAGTAACAGTAGGTTTACTTTTCTTTTGCTGAAATCGGTCTGTGCTTACCAAAATTCTAAACACCGCTCCCAGTGGCCAAAGCGGTAAGTGTTGTTGGGCGTATGGGCACATGCAAGTAGGTATAGCTGCAGGATGGATATCTCCAAATGGGGGCGGAATCTCTAAAATGGTCTTGGTTTCTCCAGAAGGGGCGGGGTTACTCCAAAAGGGGGTTGCACCATCTCCAAAAGGGGGTGACACCTCCACAGAAGGTTAGGGAAAGGGTTAGGTAAGGGGCTCCCTATATCTTTGCTGGTGATTTGGAGCTCTGTCTGCAGCTATACCCTTCTCCGGGGATCTCCAAAAGGGGGCTGAGCCAACTCCAAATGGCAGCGACACGGTTAGGGTTAGCGAACGGGTTAGGTTAGGGACTCTCTATACTAGAGTCGGGGTACAATTTCAATTTAAGTCACAAGTTCAATTTTAATGTCCTTGGACTTGTCACAGACTTGGATGCATTTTTACTCGGACTTGACTCAGACTTGTGCCTTTCGTACTTGGGATTTTTTTCAGAGTCCGGCCGAATCCATGGCACATGTGATGCAATGAAAAACAAACAAACAAACAAACAAAATAATTAAGTAACATATGGTGACCATACGTCCTCTTTTCCCCAGACATGTCCTCTTTTTCAGACCTGAAAAAGCATTCAGCCTGGATTTCAAAATTGCCTCTAAATGCCTGGGATTTGTCTTTGTCTTCATATTGATGTGCTCTCTACAGTTAGTACTATCATACATTCTGTGTATTTGATACTGTGCATCAGTTTTCACGCGTATATGTACTTACGTGTGATTATTCTGGAGTAGCAGCACACACTCTTTCAAAGTACTTTTTTAACTCTCTCTCTCCCAGGCATGCGTGCTGTATGTGTGTGCGGGAAAGAGATTGCCATTCGCCAGACGTGCTCTACCGCTCTCATCCAGAAATAGCAATAACGTAAGTACACTTTAAAAAGTATATTCTCCAACTCTGCAAATTATTAAATAGAACACATTTTATCAGACTTACGCTTACTACGCAAAGTCATTTCTAACTGAAAGTGTTGACTATATCGAGACAAAATCAAATATACTACGTGTCAGGGATATATAAACTAATATGACGGATGAAATAGACCATGATGGAAATTGTACAACTCAGTATGTCACATATTTGTAACGCAACCTCTGTGTGTTACCTGTAAAGCTGGCACTTGCATTTCAATGGCAAAATATCAGAAAATGCAGGGTGGCCTGGGTAGCTCAGTGGTAAAAGACACTGGCTACCACCCCTGGAGTTTGCTAGTTCGAATCCCAGGGCATGCTGAGTGACTCCAGCCAGGTCTCCTAAGCAACCAAATTGGCCTGGTTGCTAGGGAGGGTAGAGTCACATGGGGTAACCTCCTTGTGGTCACTATAATGTGGTTCATTCTCGGTGGGGCACGTAGTGAGTTGAGCGTGGATGCCACAGTGGATGGCGTGAAGCCTCCACACGCTATGTCTCCATGGCAACGTGCTCAACAAGCCATGTGATAAGATGTGCGGGTTGATGGTCTCAGATGCGGAGGCAACTGGGATTCATCCTCTGCCACCCGGATTGAGGCGAATCACTACGTGACCACGAGGACTTAAAAAGCACACTGGGAATTGGGCATTCCAAATTGGGTGAAAAAAAAAAAAAAAAAAGAAAATGCAATGAGGAACACAAGTGAGGGGAGAAGTCTCTATTCACCTATTAGCCATAATAAATATAATGTGAAAAGAACGAAACGCCAGCCCAAGGTGAGTTTGATCTTGACTTTGGGGAAGTAGGCTACACCTGGACACAGCAGGAATGTGAAAGGTGTGAAGTGTAGTACTGTAGTATATAAATATTTTTTTAATGGTATCTGATTTTTTTTTTCTGTTTTTATTTCTGTAGTTGTATTTAATTATATGGACATTATTAAATGTTTTAAAATGATAATTTATTAAATGTATTAAACACATTAAATGTATTTAAATGATTACATTAGATGTAAAAGATGGCTTGAATTGTGAAATCAGCCTGGAAACAAAGTAGTGTTTACAAGGTATTGAGCTGCTACACTGAGCTCTTTTGAGAAAGAAATCAATTTATTTGTCAAAGTTTTCCTGGTTATTGGCATTAAATCTTTAAAACACATTTCACATTTTTGCAAAAGAAAATTACGTGGTTTATTACACGTCTCGCAACAGTTCCGTGGTGAAATGTCCACTAAGTGCCACTAAAAGTGAGGTAAATGTTCTCTCAAACATATGAGGTTTTTAAGGTTACTGCTCTATCAAGTTTTAAATCAACAAAACCTACCTCCCTACCCTAAACCTTAAACTTAAACCTAAACCGATAGTGTTATAAAAAGCAAATGTGAGGTTGAAAACTCAAATGCTGAAGCAACCACATCATTTTGTGGCACTTCTATGACAGTTTCGGCTCACGTGTCGACTGGTAAGCTGTTACTATTTTTGTAACTATTTAAGATAAACCCACCCTTAAACAGCACATAAAGCAAATCAAACTCCAGTCCTCTTCTGTCTAAGTCATCGACCCATCATACAGTTAAAAAACAAATAACAGCCAGTCTACATCATGTGCCAATAATCCTCTATCATAAATTATTTTGGCTGACTCAGTACTTTTATTATGGTGTAAGCATATTCATTGGAAATAGTAAAAAAAAAAAAAACAGTAATGATGGCAAATTTATTACCATTGCTGTTATACCTGTTATAGTCCAGCATGTAACGTGATTAAAACATTTCTGCACAAGATAGTTAAGATAATTCCATCTCTTCACACTGTTAAACTTTCATCAAACAGAAAGGATATTTGATAAGTGATCAAAGAGGATATTGACCTCACATGATGTGCCAGTAGGAAAAGCATGTTATAGAGAAGCTGTGAACATTTCAACATGGCATGTCTCCTTTCCTCTATTACTGCACCTTCTCAACCCCAGACAGGAAGCACTCAACACTATCCAAACAGATGGCGAGGCAGAGATGTGAAGTAATGATGCAAACTTCATACGTGAGGGTCATTTGTTAATATCAGGGAATTTCCTCACAGCTGTTTCTGAGGGACTTTCTCCACAGTTTAACAAAATCAAAACAAGAGACTCACCTCACTTTGCTCTTGGTGTTTTTCAAATACAGCGTGCAATGTTAAATAGAGTTGAGCAGAAATATATTTTATGGAGGTTCCCTCACTTTCTGTCTCTAGGGTTTCTCAAGTCGCATTCTCTGAGCTTAAGAGGCCTGGAAAATTTGACCTTAACCTAACCTGCTTATGGATATTTACAAAGCTTTTATAATAGACCCAATGGCATAAAAATGGAATTATCTTTACATTTAAATGGCTGAGTCACAGACACCCGGAAAGGTAGCTCAGATAAAGTCAGGGTGGAGGGGAATTTTTGTTTTTATCATCACATATGTAGTGTAGTCAAAATAAATGTGTTACAGTAACAATACTCATTATGAAAAACGTAAAATAGTACAAATAAAACGTTCAGACATGTTACGGTAAGGAGAATTTGGGGGAATTTTAAGTGTCCTGAAAATAATAAAAAACATAATGGTCATAAATGTGGAATATTACCAGTGAATAGCAACTTATCTTTCTCACACAAAGCTATAATTTGGCTTCAAAAAACTTTTGCAATTTATGGTGCTTTTTTTGTGTCATTCTTGGAGCTGTCTCCATTTACTTTCATTGTATTGGAAAAGAGAACCTCAAAAAAATTCTCCTTTTTTGTTCCACATAAGACGAAAACTCAAATACAGGTTTGGAACACGAGGGTGAGTAAATGTAAATGATGGCAACATTTTGGTCATTGTTGTATAAACTATAACATTTAATACTCGATTAATACTTAAGGATTAATTTAAATACTATGAGTCTAATGCATAAAAAAATGTATGTGTCACTTTAAAAAGTGCTCTTTGCTCTATGAACTGAGAACAAATGATTCACATATCAAGTCAACACGGTGCAGGAAGTGACAGTTTTTAAATGGAAGTGAGCGAGGGATGGCTGCCAGGAGGAATCCGAGAACAATAGTTGCTGAAATGTAAGACATCCTCCTCATCAAAAAAGCACTGAACATCAGGACCACACCTCTGGTGGGAAAAGATGCTCAGGTCAGCAGTACTCTCACATTCTCACCAGTCAAACCATTTAGGATCCAAAGTGTCCTTGGATAAAAATACTTATCAAGTCAGAGAGGCTGTTTGAGACGTCAACGGATGTCCTCGTGCAAACCAAAAATATTAGGAGTTATTTCCACTTTCTGCAACAGACTCTGATATGAGCAATTAACTTGCATCTGGATTTTGTTGTGATACATTGCACAGCACGTCCTGTTTTTCTGGAAGTAATCATTCTTGATGCATTCACATGGCCCAAATTGATCTCATATGACTCCATTCATTGACATTTTACAGATTCACATTCATTGCAAAATACTACTCTGACTCAAAGTAATTGTGGGCATAGTATCATATACTGTACTTCTCTGCCTCATGCAATACAACATCAGCTGTGTTTGTGAAAATTCTTACATGGGGCAGATTTATCAAAGGCCTCTTTGTTTAGTGCATGTTGCAGTCTTCACTCTTGAAATATCTGAAACATGACTGATAATTAAATATATCAAATTTCTTAACCAGTTAAGAGCTGTCTTGAATTTGTCTTTGCAGAATTAAGACAAGGGAAAGTATACTTGTGAAATCATGATATTCAAATATCGCTGTCACATCATTAAAGCGATAAATCACCTTAAAATGAAAATTCTGTCATCATTGACTCACTCTCATGTTGTTCAATATGTAAATAATAACTTACATTTGAGTCTGTTCCTCATACAGAGCTGTTGCACAGTTTCAAAAGACTTTGTCTGTAGTGCACACATTTTATGGACTAGAGTAAGAAATTATTAAATGGTCAAAATGCCACCAAAAGTGACAAAAATCCACTTTGAGGAAAATGTGAGGACAAAAATACTGTTGCAGTTCGTGCAGGGCCCTATTATAAGTGCAGCGCTATGCCATGAGTCTTAAGAGCAAAGTCAGTGGGCATGGCCATGAAGTTTTGGTGTTTTCATGCAAGCATGCTCTAAATCTAGGCGCAAGTGGGTTTGGTGAAATCACGTGCGCAATACGCAAATGGGCTGAGTCAAGTGCAATTTTATTCTGAGGTTCTTCTCCGGTTACCGCACCATCTGCATCCTATGATATAGTTCATTCCCTCAAGCACCAGTGAAACAAAGACTGCACATTCATAAAAAGTTGGTAGTGTAAATGGACTGTATGCAATGAATTAGAAGAATTGAAAATGACGTCCTTTTGTGCATTAACTGCATCCTTGATGAATATCATGCATATTTCTATTACAGTGACACACTCCTTTTATACGCATGGAAAATGTGATTCTCATCAGTATTTGGATGTGTGCTCCATTAAATGATAGAGAATGTAAGTATTATTAAAACCTTTTACTGACACACAAATAATGGCTAATATTAACAGTGATTGTATCGGCAGGCACTTCACTCCTACCTGTCGATTTTGATTTTGAAAAATGTTAGTAATTTATTGAAACATGAAAAAATTAAACCAAAAATATTTCTAAATTCGAATTACACATCAAACAAAATCAAAATAAAATCAAAATAACGAAATGGTAAAAAAAATTATATCAAATCCAAACATTTTACCCTTCTGTGGAACTTCTTCCACCGGCCCCTTAAAAATCACTCTACGACAACTGGTGGAAAAATACCAAAACAAATTAAATCATAAATACAATTGTAAATTTAAACATAACAATAATAATTGAAAAATAAACCATGACCTATAACGCAAATCGGAAAATTTTTGTTTAAGCTGTTTTATTTTTGTTTCAAAAAGCTGTTTTATTTTTGTATTTTATTTCATAAAACAGCTAAGACAGTGATTGTCAGGGACTTAATTTGATGTTCCATTGTTTCCATTTTTAAGAGTTTGGACATGAACTTAATGACCATTTGCTGGTGGAATCTCCAAACTGCAAATGCAGGAACTGAGTTTAAACTTTGAGCTGAGACAAGACATGGTTTTGAAATGTTGCGCAATGACCAAATTCTCAGGAAAATAGCAAGTTGCGCTTTACGTCACTTCATAACCATACAGTACACCCTCAGTTTGCCCACATACACCCACAGATTGTGCCAAGACTCCCACCCATGCCCACTTGCACTTTGCGCTGGCACAAAAATTGCACTTAGAATTAGCGCTCTCACGAAAATTGGATAGGACAATGCACACGGACATAGCACTGCACTTTGCATACTCATGAAAATAGAGCCTGTAATGTATTTTACAATATTCTATTCTAGGTCTGTCTAGTTAAAGGTTTAGTGCCCCTGCAGACACCATAGTGACCTGCAACTGCCAGATATCTATTTGCTGTCTCATATGAAGTGATTTTGAATCAACTTGATCACACGGGAAGTCAGCATGTTGTTTTTGAGAGTTCCAGTACCCTATGATCAGCATCATTATGCCGACTCACTGAAAGTGCCATCTCCCATCAGATATTTTTTTAAATAAAACAGGGAAATAATTGCTTCCGCATAATCAGGTATGAGCACGTTTTGGAGGTTGCATTTTCCCCTCTAACATTACATTTTTACTCCACTGATGGTTAGGTTTGGGTCTGGGTTGAGGACTACAGTTTATAAAATATGCATTCCTCCTCACTGTAAACAGCTGAAAACAACTCGCTGCACAACTTGCTTTTGGCACCCCTCTGTGGACATTACACCTGGAACATTACACCCGGATATTTCATTTATATTTTGTAACATATCCTACCTCTTCTTCAATACATTACATCACCTACACATAAGTGTATATCTGTATATAAAATATTCAAAATATTCGAACAACATTATTGCTCTATTGTATATTTCTATTTTTATTAAAAATTTTGTTTTATGTCACTATGTTTAAATGTATATGTTTGTATGTATGTATATATGGTTGCATTCTCTTTGCACTGGAAGCTTCTGTCACCATGACAAATTCCTTGCGTGTGTAAGCATACTTGGCAATACAGCTCATTCTGATTCTGAAAATGGAGCACACACACGTCTATAGCCCCAACAACACTTACCGCTTTGGCCACTGGGGGCAGTGTTTCGCATTTCGGTAAGCACAGACCTATTTTAGCAAAAGATTTTACTGTGAGATCAGTCTGATTAGATGGAAAATAAGTTAGAAACAAATGCCCCCATAAAGGTAAATCATGCATGCCCCTGAAAATCAATTCCAGAAAATATTGCCTCTTAATAAAAACAGTTCATATTTGCATCCACAATGTCTGTCTCTTTTCACTTTCATTGTACGGAAAGAGCAGTGTAAATATTCTGCCTAACATCTCGTTTTGTGTTCCATGGAAGGAAGAAAGTCTTACAGGTTTGGAACAACATGAGGGCAAGTAAGTAATGACAGAATTTTCAGTTTTGGGAGAACTATTACTTTAACCCCGATCTTTCACGTTTAATTAAAAAACTTATTTTCAGCAAAAGGATGAAGAATGGATGGCTTAGTGGTTAAAAATGTGGTTTGGTGACCAAAGGTTGTTGGTTCAAACCCCACAAGTGCTAATTCATGAGCTGCTAACACTGTGCCTTTAAGCAAGGTGGTTAACCCTGGTTACTCCAGAAGGATTGGTTCCCTTGTAGTAAAAAAAATTACTTTATGTACTGGAAAAGTAAGCCAGTGGAAGTAAGCACAATAGTAATAATCAAACTTCCCACTGGAAACGCCTTTACACAATGCTTATTACATCTGAAAATCTTACGTGAACACACCATTGTCATTGCTTCTTAATTGCACACCATAGATTTCCCCTCAACTTCCTTTCTCAAGTGATGATCTCAGCAGACCTCCCAGCTTGCCTTATTGTTTATGAGTGGTGGAAATCCTACGCTGCCCATTGGCGAAAATCTAACAAAGGACAAGCTCTGTTTATTTTCCTTCCAGCCAGCCTCTCCACATCATCTCAGGCAGCATGGAGGGCACTAACAAAAACACACAAGTGCCCGGCAGGAAGGCCAAGGTGTGATGCCTTGTCTCCCGGTGGCCATATGTGGGAAAGGTGTTGTTACATTTCAACAGTATGCTCTATTTACTAAGAATGAATTGCACTGCTGAAAGCATCATTTATTTGCATGCTCTGTCTGCACCTTTTAAGCACCCAATTCACTAATGGAATTTTGCAAATCAGGTAATGGAAAATCTTTGCTGAGTGCAATTTGCATGGCACAACTCCCCAAGGCCAGTTCTACCAGAAAGACTCAGAATAAATGAGAATAATAATAAAATGGGGATAGAATATTTTCCTTTGGTGTAAGCCCTGTCCAACGGTACAGCGCTCAGAATGTCGCTCGGACCATCAGATCCTGCTGGAAGACGATGACGGCAGGGTAGAAGAACTTACCCCCTAGTCAAGTCAATTCAAGTCAAATTGATTTGTATAGCGCTTTTCATAACAGCCGTTGTTTCAAAGCAGCTTTACATGAAATTATGCTATAACAGAAAATGAATGAATATAATGTCAATATTAGTTATGTTTAGAACTATTAGGGGTTAAAATAAGTAAGTGTTGTGGGTCAATGGTTAAACAAAATTATTTTGTATGAACTATAAGTTTTAGAGTTAAAGTCCTTGAAGTCATCACAAATTAACTGAGGAAATACACGTAGATGCATTGTCCTTACATTTTGGCCGATGAAGGTTTTGCTAGTGGTTAATTCATATGCTATGCAGTTAATTGTTTTTTATTATTTAAATTTTTTAAGCGAGTGTTGTCCCTACTTTAACCAAGTTTATATAAGTATCATTTTGATGAACTCCATCCTTCAGACAGTGGCTCATGAAGAATCCCATGTCTTTGAGTTTGCATCAATTCATCCTCTTTGAAGTCCGTCTTAGTAGACTGAAGTAAAGTCTGGCTGGCACATGCTGCAGTTGGTCATCATCACTCAGCGACACAGTGGGAGTCGGACATCAGGCTGGACCGGAGATGGATCTGGCAGGCTCTGGTAACCTCAGGATATAAATAGAATAGAATAAAATTAGCATAGATGCCATTCACTTTAAAGCAAGGTTAAAGAATAACATAAGGGTTTTCAGTCCCAGCAGACCTAACTAAAGCAGCATAACTATGAATTGAGGGATAAATTATGAGTATGCCTGGCTGAATAGATAAGTCTTTAGTCTAGACTTAAACTGAGAGATTGTGTCTGAGTTCCAAACTCTGCTAGGAAGACTATCCCATAGTTTAGGAGCCAAATATGAAAATGATCTTTTGTGGATTTTGATATTCTCTGTATTGTTAACAGGCCCCCTACAGCAGAATGGAACCTAAACTGGTGGTGAAGGGGTGGATGGGGGGTGAAAACAACGTGCATGATGAATGATAACCGACAGCTGCAGAGTTATAAAGAAGAAGCTGGATTATGATTGGACGAGACACCTGAATTGAAAGAATGGTGTATGCTTCTACGAGTCTTCCTGACAGAACTACCGCTACGCTTACATTTCTGAGTGCTAGGTTGTTAAGGATGCAGAATACTGTGATCTAGCATACTGTGCTGGGGCTGTGCAGCAATTGTGATCCAGGCACTTGAATCATCTCTTAAAATTAAGAAAGTGCTTACAACTACACTGCGTGTCTGGATATATGCCCGGTTATAAAGCTCTTCTCCATCATTTGATCATCATTTGATGAATTGCTGCTGCCAGTATCACTAGAAAATGTATGCAAACTTCCCTTTTAAAAGGAATATTTCAGGGTCAATACAAGTTATTCAGTTCCATTGTAAATGCCTCTCTGTAACCTTGATTTTTGCTTTTTTTTTTTTTTTTTTTAAGAAAAGGAGGGACAAGTCTAAATAAACCTTTGTAGTAATCAATATTATGCCAAAAATGCTTTCAATTGAGCTTAATGTATATTGAACCCGGAATATTTTCTTTTAGAAAAATTCCATTTACCGCCTGTCTCCTGGGAAGGTAATAGCGTAACATGCGTGACAGAATTTTGAGAACAAAGTACTATCTATAATAAGCCTAATTTACATAAAAGAGATGGGTCTGCCTAGAAAAGAATACGTTTAAATATGCATGGCACTGTGCTATACCAGTGCAGATAGCATCTAGTTAGACTGAATTGAGGGTGTTCATTTAATAAAATACAGGTTTTTGCGCTGAAATACCGCATGCTAAATTGGTGAAACAGTTTAGTGAATTTGCCTCGTTGCACTTGGAATTCTCCTTATGACCACTCCAGAAGTACTCAGCCTGCCAGAACATGCAAAGCTAATGGTGCATAAATTAATCGAAGCTCTGGACAAACCAGAATCGCCATGAGCGTGCTTGTAACATACCGTGGTCCGTGCATAGTGTCGGACTCATTGCTATTGTCAGAGCAATGCTAAATGGAAGGCTCAGCACATTATGAAATTGCCCTCTGCAGCCTTAATCAAAAGCAGCTTTGCCTAAAAGTGGGTACAGATGAAAGTGGGTGGAGCTGACCCCTTTTTAGGAACCTTTTACAGCTTTCAGAGTGTCTTTCTTTAACTCATTGCATGCCATCTTGTCTGCTTCTTGGAACCTGCCATTTATTTATTCAACCTTTCTCTCAAATTGTTATGCTGAAAATGTAATTTGGATTGAAAACGTTGTACTAAAAAAAATAGAAGCATGTAAACTAGAGGCCTCAGACTATTGGACCCCACTATATATTTATATAAATTCCTGCAAAGAGATTCTATATCCCTGTGACCTAAAGTTATTAAAGTAAAGTTAAAATGTTGCTGACTGTTACCAATAAATGATAACACAAATAGATCTTGGCTTTGGTTGTTTATTTCCCTGGTGTTGAACTCAAAGTACACATATGTGTCGTTGTTGTTTGAATATTTATTTGTCTATGTCTGTGGTCAAACTGTAAAGATAAATCAAATTCACAAATTAACATTCACAATTTACATAAAATGACAAAGTAGCCATTATTTTACTAAATTTAACAAGATTAAAGACAAATATTGTCTTGCTAACCTGAAAGCTTTTACAACGTTATCAACAAATAGTACAAGATTATAGCAACAGTTTCTGAGTGTTGGATAAGATTTAAGCATTTGCTAATCAATCAAAAAATGGAAAATAACACATACTGCAAAATATAACTACATATATGATAGGAAACTACATAGATGTCCATACAAAACACCAAAAGGCAAACTATATTTCACAGCTTGCATTTAAACTATACATATGCTAATTAGACATCGCATATTTAGCCCTACACTTAAAACAGATAATAAAAAAAGAAAGAAAAGAAAAAAGATGTTTACCACACTGGAGATAGTTAGTTGTAAGCAGGGGCGGACTGGGACTAAAAAGTGGCCCTGGACTTTCTGGCCCAGAGCGGCCCACCAAACCCGGCCCACAACACTATAACACACCAGCTCATTGATTTCATTTTCTGGCTCAATTTCAAATTTTTGTGTTAAAAAAAACAAACATTTCATTGACTGTCATGACAATGGGCCCCACCAGTGCAAACATTTGTGTAACTTTAAAACTGGATTTTTTTTAGAGAAAGCACTAAAAATAAGCACTTTATAGCTCAGACAAATAACATGTCCAAAACCTTTTTTCCCAACATACAGATGTTAGGTTAAAATTTACATGAAAGTTCAAGGGAAAATGTGTATTTTAGGTGCTGTAACAAGTCAGCATTTCTTCAAAGTTTTTAAAGATCTTAATCACCTTTCAACTTTTTTCTAGAAGTGCAAATAAACCATTGTCTTAGTTAATATGAGGCTGTGGAAACAACAAGTATAATAATATATTATATATGTACATACACTATAGTTATAGAAGATCATAAAATGATGTTTAAAATAGTTAGATGAAGAAAGTGTCACACAGCAGGACACTGATGACGATGCTTAAAATGTAATGTCAATTACCCATGTGTAAATGTTTATTTAAAAAAAAAAAAAAATGAAAACAAAGTTAGCCAGAATATGTAAATATATAAATATAAACAAATATAAATATGCTGTATGTAAAAAAAACTATACCTATATTCATATACTATATTTGCAGATATTTTGAAGATTAATTGCCAATATTTTCACTCTATGTGAGTTTGTTGCGTCTTTATATCTGCAGTTTTAAATCCTTACCCAGATTATTCTTGAGAAAAAGTGAAAAGCTCTATGCTTTTACAAGCGATGTTTCTACTATGCTTTAAACAAAGTAAGCCTCAAAGACTCAAATTGCCACAAAGTATTCTTATTTTCTGCATTTTTATCAGGCGTGAGCATTATTCACCAAATCGCACTTCAGCTCCCTGCGTTATGATTAAATTATGCAAATGACTATGTACTGGTCATATCTTTACTGTTTGCAGATTTGATATATGCTGCTGTTATTGTATTTGTTTTCACTTGCAGTTATTTGTAATTTTGTGATTATTCAGAGCTCATCTTATACTTAATATGTTGTCTTTATTTGTCATCATTTTTGTGATTTGTATGTCAAAAAATATGTTTCATATAAGGTGTCAATGTGTTCAACAGGGATGGGCAATACTAATTATCTTCTTTTTGATCTGATACCAATCATTTCATCCAATATACCAATATTTCTATTAAATTGATTGTTTTGTGTGTGTGCAATTTCTTGGGATAAACTATGTAATTATATGTCTTTTTTATTATTATTGTTTTTTTGTTTTTTTTACATTTGTGAGCCTAAACAGAAAATTATTAGACTTCTATTTTGTTTACCCTTACAAAAAATAACCATGGTTTCACTACAGTTTCTATAGTTTAACCATGGTATTTAGTTAACCCATAGTTACCACACAATTAACCATGGTTACTACTACAATATTACCAGTGTTGGGGAGTACCGGAATAAATGTAACGGGATTCCACTACAGTTACAATTTAAATCATTGGTAATTAGAATACAGTTACATTCAAAAAGTATTTTGATTACTCAAGAGATTACTTTACATTTTATTGTCATTTGTTTCATTTAATATTTAGTCCTTTCAGATGGAAAACATTTATACATATAAATGATGTGATCCAAAGTGCATTTGAACAGCGGTGAAACACTTTCTTATGATGTGTTACATTCATACGATCAGACAGAGAAGTAAGTTTGAAGTAAGTTTGGAGCACAAGAAATAGAAATAAACCTTGTGTAAATTGTCAGCTTTATGCTGAGCTAAAATGCTATTTCTAGACATTTTACATCAGAATCAGAATCAGCTTTATTGCCAAGTATGCTCACACATACAAGGAATTTGTCTTGGTGACAGGAGCTTCCAGTGCACAACAATACAAAAACAATACAAACACAGCAGCAAGACATAGATAATAATAAAAAATAAAAAATAATTATACACATACGTACATACACACACAGACACACACATACATACATACACACATACACATACGTAGTGCAGCTCTAATACAAATCTGTTATCTGTTATGTACAGTGCAAATACAATCTGTTATGTACATTGCAAATGTTTTTTTGTTCGTTTTTTGTTTTGTTTTTTTTTTTTGTTGGTTTTTTTTCCAGAGGAATGAAGAGGTGGATGTGTTGGATAAATATAAAAAAGACTAAACTGTGTATTAGCACATAGTTATTGCTCAATGGGGCAATTTAACTGTTCATGAGATGGATAGCCTGAGGGAAAAAAACTGTTCCTGTGCCTGACGGTTCTGGTGCTCAGAGCGCTGAAGCGTCGGCCAGAAGGTAACAATTCAAAATGTAATGGGCAGTGTGAATTGGGTCCAGAGTGATTTCTCCAGCCTTTTTCCTCACTCTGGAAGTGTATAGTTCTTGAAGGGGGGGCAGGGGGCAACCAATAATCCGCTCAGCAGTCCGAACTGTCCTTTGTAGTCTTCTGATGTCTGATTTCGTAGCTGAACCAAATCAGACAGTTATTGAAGTGCAGAGGACAGACTCAATGACTGCTGAGTAGAACTGTCTTAGCAGCACCTGTGGCAGGTTGAACTTCCTCAGCTGGTGAAGGAAGTACAACCTCTGCTGGGCCTTTTCACAATGGAGTCAATGTGTGTCTCCCACTTCAGGTCCTGTGAGATGGTAGTGCCCAGGAACCTGAATGACTCCACTGCTGCCGCAGTGCTGTTTAGTATGGTGAGGGGGGACAGTGTTGGGGTGTTCCTCCTGAAGTCCACAATCATCTCCACCGTTTTGAGCGTGTTCAGCTCAAGGTTGTTTTGACTGCACCAGACAGCCAGCTGTTTAACCTCCCTTTTGTATGCAGACTCATCGTCATCTCGGATGAGGCCGATGACAGTGGTGTCATCTGCAAACTTCAGGAGCTTGACAGAAGTGTCCTTGGCAATGCAGTCATTGGTGTAGAATGAGAAGAGTAGTGGGGAGAGCACACATCCCTGGAGGGCATCAGTGCTGATTGTACAGGTGCTGGAAATCAGTTTCCCCTGTCTCACAAGCTGCTGCCTGTCTGTCAGAAAGCTGGTAATCCACTGACAGATAGACATGGGAACAGAGAGTTGGTGTAATTTATTCTGGAGTATAGCTGGGATGAAGGTGTTGAAAGCTGAACTGAAGTCCACAAAAAGGATCCTTGCATATGTCCCTGGTCTGTCCAGATGTTGCAGGATATGATGCAATCCCATGTTGACTGCATCATCCACAGTCCTGTTTGCTCGATAAGCAAATTGAAGGGGATCTAGAAAGGGTCCAGTGATGTTCTTCAGGTGGGCCAATACCAGTCTCTCAAATGACTTCATGACCACAGACCTCAGGGCGACAGGTCTGTAGTCATTATGTCCTGTGATTTTTGGTTTCTTTGGGACAGGAATAATGATTGAGCATTTGAAGCAGCATGGGACTTCACACTGCTCCAGTGATCTATTGAAGATCTGTGTGAAGATGGGGGCCAGCTGGTTAGCACAGACTTTCAGACAGGCAGGTGAGACACCGTCTGGGCCTAAAGCTTTCCTCGTCTTTTGTTTCTGAAAGACCCAGCTCACATCATCTTCACAGATCTTAAGTGCAGGTTGAGTAGCAGGAGGGGGGAGGAGGGGGGTTGCATGAGGTGTTGGTGTTTGTGTGAAGTGAAGGTCAGAGTGGGTGTGGGGTGTGAGAATGGGCCTTTCAAATTTGCAGTAGAACACATTCAGGTCATCAGCCAGTTGTTGGTCCACCACAGGTTTGGGGGTAGGAGTCCTGTAATTTGTGAGTTGTTTCATGCCACACTGATGCAGGGTCGTTAGCTGACAACTTGTTTTTCAGCTTCTCAGATTATCTTCTTTTAGCCACTCTGATTTCCTTGTTCAGTGTGTTCCTGGCCTGATTGAACAAGACTTTATCCCCACCCCTGTAAGCATCCTCTTTGGCCTGATGAAGCTGCCTGAGCTCTGCTGTAAACCACGGTTTGTCATTGTTGAACTTTAAATAAGTCCTAGTAGAAATGCACATATCCTCACAGAAACTGATATATGATGTAACAGTATCTGTGAGGTCGTCCAGATTGGTGTCTGCAGCCTCAAAAACACTCCAATCTGTGCAATCAAAGCAGGCTTGTAGTTCCCTTGTAGTTGTAGTTACATGCACATTACCAGGCACGATCATATTTTATTTATCAAGAAAATTCACGTTGGATCATAATTTCTTTTTTTCTAGTAAGACCTTTGATATTATGGCAAAAATCGTATTCTTGATAATAATTTTTATATTGTTTTCCTGTAAACAATATCTAAAACTCCTTAAAACAAGATCAGTTTGATTTATCTTGTTTTAGAAACAACACTGCATAATATATTTAGGTTTTTAGGAGAATGCATTTTTTACATGTGCATTTTGTCTTACTGTACTGGCAGAGTTTTTATAGTCATAACAAGTGAAAAAATCTACCAGTGCTGAAGAAGTAATCCAAAGTATTTAGAATAGGTCACTGACCTTGAGTAATCTAACGGAATACATTACAAATTACATTTTACAGCATTTATTCTGTAATCTGTAGTGGAATACATTTCAAAAGTAAACCTCCCAACCCTGAATATTACTGTAGTAAAACCATGGTTCCCCCCCCCAAAAAACAAACAAACAAACAAAAAAACATGTTTACTACAATATTACATTAGTAAAACCATGGTTAACTATTTTATTTAATTATTTATTAGCAACAATTACCCACAAACTCATTATAAGAAATGTAACCTTTAGATATATTGTTATTTTAGTGTGAATTTACTCCAGAAGCTGTTTCTCTGATTTTCAGTTATTACCTCTACTAGGCACTGTTCCCTCTTGTTTGAACGAGCCTTGTGACAGTGCAGTGCTTGTCTGCTTGTGTTTTTCAGCATGCATGTTAAGGTGAGAGGAAGAAGAAATAGTTCCCATCCTGCAAGTATTTGCTAATATAGCCTAATCCTTTTTATTTCAATTTGAAGCTTATGATTATTGTTCATGTTCATGGTAATCAAATAATAATATCCCTATTTTACATTTTTTTTTTTAGAATCAATATTTTTGTTTGAGGATTGATATTTTTGATACAACATCAGTATTGGAAGTATCAACACTTTAGGATGTGCGTAATGTGCAAGAAATTTAAAAGTCATAAAAAATTTCAAAATAAAACCATTGTATCAGCTTTACCTTACAGAGTTCATTGAATATTCGCTCTGTAATGGGGTCCACGTGGGCATGATGGAGCCCAGGGCGGCTGCCTATTTCGCCTGTAGGACAGGCCGGTAATTGCCTAGCAACGGGCCAACCCAAATTACCCTGCGGTCCACCGGGAAAACTCCCGGTGCTCCCGATGGCCAGTCCGCCCCGGTTGTAAGTTACAGATTGTAATCATAAACACTATATCAATTCAGTGAGTCCTGCTTAGAACAACATGCTTTTTCTTTCACTTTCGCTTTTTACTTTCACTGTTAGCTACATGACCCAATGCACCTTAAAGTGACAGCGCCCAACACTGACTATTGTCTGATATAAGCTTGCTTCTTTTGACCAGCTAGTCTTTTCATATCTTACCCAGCCGTCATCACATCACCTTTTAAAGTAGTGTTATTATACCTGTGATATAAAGGCCTTCACCCGGATATCTGGAGGATATGTCTTTATGGCAGACACTGAGACACTGGATTTAAACTCAAGTCTCGCATGCATTTTGTGTTTCTGAGAAACTGCTCTATCAATGTCAAGGGGAAAAAAAGACTGAGACAGGGGGAAAGCCAATATGACAATGGCAGACACCACTCAGAGTCTGAGTTTGACAGACTAAACATACATATTGCAATGTACATAATATAACAATCCACAATTGATGTTATACTGTTTATTGTGGTCACCATCCATCTAGTAGAACAACTACCTGAATTCATTTAAGTTTTCAAGTCAACATGAAATGTCATTTGCAATCCATTTTACTTCTGTAATGTGACATATTTCTAAGGATATTTAAGGAAAAAGTGAAGGGCAGAACTTGATTTGATCCATCAAGATTTGATTGGATTGTGAAAAGTGGGTGTTATATACCAGAACGGAGCCAGGGTAGGGATTGAAACATAAGAGTGCTAGGAGATAGAGGTAGAGCAAGTTATGACATTCTGATGAAAGATTACAAAGACTCAGAAAAAATATTCCAAATAGAAAAAGTACAAAAAGCCTGCTCACTACTGTTGATAATAATAATAATAAAAAATACTGTGTGTATATATATATATATATATATATATATATATACACAACCTCAATTCCGAAAAAGTTGGGACAGTATGAAAAATGCTAATAAAAACAAAAAGGAGTGATTTGTAAATTATATTCACCCTTTGCTATATTGAAAGCACTACAACTACACATTATATGATGTTTTTCTTTGTGAATTTCATTGTTTTCTGAAAATGTACAGTAATTTCAAATCAAATGATTGCAACACACTCCAAAAAAGTTGAGACAGGGGCAATTTAAGACTAATAAAAATTTGACAAGTTAAAATAACAAGGTGATGTGAATCCGGAGATGTTAAACAGGTGAGGCAATCGTGTCATAGTATATAAGGAGCCTCCAAAAACAGCCTAGTCCTTCAAGAGCAAGGATCTTTCAAGACTTGTCAAATTGCCAACAGATTCTTCAGCAAATAATCCAGCACTTTGAGAACAATGTTCCCCAAAGACAAATTGGAAGGATTTTGGGCATTTCACCCTCTACAGTGCACAATATAGTTAAAAGATTAAAGGAATATGGTCAAATCTCGGTGCGTAAGGGCAAGACGAAAACCACTTCTGAATGCACGTGATCTCTGATCCCTCAGATGTCACTGACTTAAAAAACATCATTCATCTGTAATGGATATCATGAACATGGGCTTGGGATAACTTTAGTAAACCTTTGTTAGTCAACACCACTTGCCGCTGCATCCACAGATGCAAGTTAAGACTTTACTATGTAAAGGAGAAGCCCTACATCAACACTGTCCAGAAGCTCTGCCAACTTCTCTGGGCTCGGTCTCATTTAAATGGAAAGTAGAACAGTGGAACTGTGTTTTTTTTTTTTTTTTGGTCTGAAGAGTCACATTTCAAAAAGCTTTTGAAAAACAATGCTATTGTGTTATCCGGGCCAAAGAGGAAAAGGCCATCCAAGCTGTTATCAGCATCAGGTCCAAAAGCCAGTGTCTGTATGGGTCAGGGGTGTGTCAGTGTCCATGGCATGGATAACTTGCACATCTGTGTGAACACCATGAATGCAGACAGATATGTACAAATTTTGGAGCAACATACACTGCCATCCAGCACCGTCTTTTCCAGGGACATCCCTGCATTTTCCAGCAGGACAACTTCAAATCACATACTGCCTGGATTACAAGTGCATGGCTGTGAAGCAGAGAGTGTGGGTGCTAGATTGGCCTGCCTGCAGTCCTGACCATCTCCAATTGAGAATGTGTGGCGCATTATGAAGCACACCATACGACAACGAAGACCCCGTACAATTATGCAGCTAAAGACTTACATAATGGATGAATGGGGGGAAATTCCACTTTCTAAACTTAACAAACTTGTGTCTTCAGTGCCTGAATGCTTAATAAGTGATATTAGAAGAAATTATGATGTTACACAGTAGTAAACACTCGACTGGCCCAACTTTTTTGGAGCATGTTGCAATCATCTGATTTGAAATTATTGTACATTTTCTAAAAACAATTAAATTCACAAGGATAAACATCATATAATGTGTAGTTGTAGTGCTTTCAATATAGAAAAGGGTGAACATAAATTACAGATCATCCCTTTTTGTTTTTATTAGCATTTTTCATACTGTCCCAACTTTTTCGGAACTGGGGTTGTTATATATATATATATATATATATATATATATATATATATATATATATACAAACTAACACAAATGAAACAAGTATTGGTTAGATCAAGTTCACCAGCCATAGCTATCAGCATATCTGAAATCATTTTCATAGTCTTCCCGGTATTCAAATTGAATACAATTGAATCTGTATTCAATCTCAGCACCAATCAGCACAGACTTACCACACAAAAACAAGACCATGGGTGTAAAGCAATGCTTTGTTGGCATAAATGGGTTATGCATAAGGGTAGAACATATTAAACATTTTCTTTTGTGCTATAGTTTATATAAAGAACAATTACAATTGTTTTATGAACACAATAACCTTACTGTCTCCTGATGCTATTTACTGTACAGAGCCATTCTCATATAATGAAACTATGGTCCTCAAAGCACTTATAAACAGTTTGCTCATTTAACTCCCATAATAAATAGGTACTGGACATCTGGTGGGTGATTCACCTTAGTATGAGATGGCATCTATAATGTTTTATACACATCAATAGAATGCTCACATCAGAGTGTGAAGTGTTGTAAGTGTGTTTGCCTGCAGTGGTTTATATACACCAAACCGTGCTGTGACATTTAAACTTCTCGAAAGCTCAGTTAAGCTGCCAATTTCAGACTGTCACTGTATGGAAAAAGTCTGTTTGTGTATTGTTGGGTAAGGGTGACTTTGACTTGTTTTGAAATTGAACATGGTGGACAGTGTTAAAGCAGAATTACAAGCAAAAATACCTTGTTTTAGCATCACATACTGTATATCTTTTTTTGATTTCTATGACAGTTTAAATAACTAATATAAATTCGTGATTTATACAGTAAAATGGGGTAATGACCAAAATGTATCAACTTAAACGTGATAGATATGGTTAGAGATGCTGATCATTCTTAACCAGGGTCGACATGCAGCACTTTAGTCAGAAATCTATGGTTATGACAGAGAACGGTACTTTTACAGGGATGGGAAGTTTGTGGGAAGCTATTGAGTCTACAGCTGCAGCAAAACAAAAACAAAAAAACAAAAAAACAAAAATGTCTGTAAACATGAGCAAAAATGGCTAAAAGCGGACAGCAGTTAACCAGGTTCATTGAGGTCGTAAGACAGACCCCTCAAGTCCATTAGCAAAGTAGTCAAACTGTGACTTTAACAAAGATCTGGGATTCTTTTCCAGTCTTACATTTCCAGTAATGGAGGTGTATATCCTTTATGGAGGTTTTGAACTGCAGATGAAAGCCCATGGTGCACTGAATTTGTTCTGTCTACCATGAAATGGACAATTTGTAAACAAAAGATCTGAAATTACCTGGGTGCACTCAGCAGAGTATGACATAGTCACAGTGCAGTGTAGGTTTGGGAACCGACAACTGGTTCTCATTCAGAATCTCACTCATGACTTTCCGTTTCCATTAAAGTTTCTCTGCATTCTTCCACGGATGTGGATGCAACACTGATCTAAAATGCAGTGTTTTCTGCTCGACCACTCAGCGGCACAGCAACACCGCTACTAAATCAGCAGTGCAGAACATACAGTGCGACCAGTGTAGTCCGATTCCTGAACAAATTACTCTGAGCCGGTTCATTTGAAACTACAGTGCAAACATACCATGTGACCAGTGTAGTCTGATTCACGATCAAATTATAAACCAGTTCTTTTGAATCTACAGTACACTGTAAAAAACACAAATCCATAAAATTTACGGTAAATTACTGGCATCTGTGTTTGCCAAACATTTACCTTAAAAAATACGGTAACCATGTTTCAGGCTTTACGGGATGACATTTTGATGCCTGTATATTTTACGGTTCATTACCATTCATATTATCAAATGATGTAAACTTGATACATTAACCTTCTGAAACTGTAAAAATCTGCTTTTCACTTTGTAATGTATTGTTAATCACCATAGTAACTACAGAAGGGCACATGATGACATGAAGTTCATCAAAAGTGGTCATTCCAGGAACAATGACCAATAAACATGTAAAGACAGTGCTCAGTGTCACTCACACAAACACTAAACACCATCAGGGTAACACATGTGAAATTAAAATAATGCAATTAACATTAATTAAACTACATCAAATATAACACAGAACACTCTAATGTAGATAACTGATATTACAAATAAGAAGAAACAACTATTCCCATAAAATATAATGAAATGTAATGGGTCACGCAGGGAATTCTGGGAACGCCCGATTATTGTTTTTTACAGTAATTTTAACATCAATTTAATGTAAAAAGTACATGTACTCTCTTGTTAAACATTATATGCATTTTTACTGTTAATTATATGGTAAAATCATACTTTTTGCATTTATGTATTGTCTTTTTAAATATATTATAACTTTTTTACAGTATATTTAAAGGTAACTACACGTTGTCCAACGATTTTTTTTACTATGGTATTTTTACAGTCTTTTACCGTTAAAATTGCAGGTATTTTTTACAGTGTACATCGCGACCACTGTAGTCTGATTCCTGAACCAGAATGTTTCTTATGATTCGGTTCTTTTAAATCTACACTGCAAAACAAATAGCACTTCCTACCAAACAAATGACTTTTATCAGTTATTTTTAGTGAAAAAAAGGTGTAAATAAAAAAAAAGAACTGCAAGTCATTCACTTCGTTATGTCATGACTTGAAATGAACCAAGAATTCAGAGTAATTACTGCATGGTTGTTGCTATGACAATATGTAGTTAAAGATACACATTATGAGTTTTGTTGTAATTAGAGTTTTTTATAAAAATGAATACATTAAAATATGAAATAAATGAATTAAAATTTGAAATGATCTCATCATTTGGTTACATACTGCTGAGGGCAGTAAATGCAATAAGATTTCATTTCTTATTTCCAAATATTCCTTCCTCAAAAGAACTAAAAGAGCTTCCTGTTTCAAAAGGAAGTATGTAAACACAGATAAGAAAATTGCGCTTTTCAAGACTTTTAAGTCAGATTCTAGAGTATAAAACAAAATATTAGTTTCTATGTGAAAATGTTAAGGTATGCATAGCAGCATTCAGCTAAAACAAAAGACTTCCACCCAAAGTCCCATTGCCCTGATGAATGTTTGGATTTTCCCTGTGGCTGAGTTCCATTTGCCTATACAGTATGTGTGAGTGTATATGCTTGCATATTTCCACTGTTACTTTAAAACATAAGCTGATGTGTGTATGTCATAGTCATGATCTGACCTTTGGTGGAAATGGATGTTGTGGGGAGGAATAGAGCTGAAAATGACAAATACACAGGGCGAGGCAAACCAACATAGAGTCATAATAACGGAGATGATGGTGTGGTCAAATGAGTTGAGATTGTCTGAACCACAGAGTGACGGCAATATTCACATAGTCAGTGGATCCGATCAGAGCTGGGCTTTTTTTGGAATGATTTAACATGAGGCTCAGACCTTGTGGTCATCTTGCAAAATTAGATTTGTAAGGTCACTTTCTTTGGCAAAGCCAGAAGAGTGAGTGTCTGACCAAACGTCATCATAAATTTTAGGCGTATACGTGCATAAGAGTGCATAACCTTGGGAAAACTGCCTGATGTCATAGAGCGCAATCCTGAAATGCTCAAAAGGTTGATGGGATGTGAATTTACTGCCAATGTACTTGTCCAAACATGTTTCTAATAAACCACGACCTGCCACAATTGACATCGTAAAATTTGTCATGTCATGTTGGCCATGCTCTCAAATGAAGAGGTTGATGGTTCCTCTATAAAACATGCCATGGTCATGTCATTCTGTTTTACCCTACTGGCCATCTAGTGAAAACCGAGATCAGGAATTACAATTTTTGTGCAACCTTGATAAATAAATGAAATTTATACAGTTCTTAAAAAAAGAAAGCTGTTTTCAAGCCAAAGCCGAAAACTCCCAGCATGCTGAACCAAAATTATGGCATTTGTGGCTTTCTCTGTGGTAAATTCATATGTCCAAAATCCACTGGTTTTGAAAAATGGTTTTAATTACCGCTTCTTTGGTGGGTCCCTCTTGGAGTCCAATCCTAAATTATGTGTACACTCTTGAATGAATTTTTCAGTCATTTTATCATTTACTTACCCTTATGTCCAGTGTTGGGTAAGTTACTCAAAAAATCAGTTCACTACAAATTATGAATTACTTCTCTACAGTTGCAATTAGATTACTTATTATTTAATCAATAAAGCAATCACATTACTAATTACTTTTAAGTCACTTTCTAAAACACGTTTTCCTTTTCATTCTCACAAAAAAGTTTTGTTTTTCTGCTCAACAAATTGGAACATAATTCATGTTTTAAATTTATTCTAGATAAATAATATAATTAGGAATATGTGTAACTCAGGAAATGTACTTAATTGAAAGTCAGTAACTGTAATGTGATTACAAGAATTTAAAATATAATGCATAACACTACTTTGTGACTAAAAAAGATTACAGTTTGTAATCAGATTACACCCAAGACTGGTTCTGTCACTGTATTATTTTCTTGTTTTGTCAGTAAAACCTTAAATTAGATGTTAAGCTGAATGCTTGAGCTGCTCATTAAATAAACTGGTCGTATATTTTTAAATCAAGACAATAAAAAAAAAAAATACATAAAAATAAAAACACTTATTAAAATACTGTGTTCCCCCTTTTTTAAGGTCTAAGCTTGCCATATGACCTATACTTATAGCTTACTTTGCAATGTACTTGCTTTGTTGTAAATACATTTTGTGCTAAAAACATTAAGGTGAATAGATGTAGATGTTTAATTATATATATATATATATATATATATATATATATATATATATATATATATATATATATATATATATATATATATACATATATACACCATATTTTCCAGAAATAATGTCGCACCTGTATGTAAGTCACACCTGGTAAAAAGGTTGACTTAAACTGCTCAGCATGTCAAGTTGCTCCGTTAGGATTATCATTGTATCATGTTGTATTTGGGCTTGTTTTAATCAGGAGCATCTGCTTTTAAGTAATTGCTTAAGTAATTGTTTTTCATATTTGTCATATTCATGTAACTCTGTATGCTTGCACATACAAATAAACACATTTTTGTTAAACAATATGCTTGTTGTATTCTATTTATTGACATTAACGACTGTCAATCAAGGATATTTGCAACTTTATTTGCTATAATGCACTAATTGTCTGCTTCATTAACTAAATGTTTTTAGCAGAGGTGCGATAAAACGTCAGCTTGTGGGGGTGTGAGGAGTTGCATTTCAGAACAGTTTAGAGTACAAGTAAACCTGTTTGTTAGTACAACAATCTTATGGTGGACAGAATATTTAAACTGATTGCATAAAATAATTTGTATTGGCCAAATATTCTGAAGATGTTACTTAAAAACACTACTACCATCTCTGTGTTTGTGTATAAGCATATGTGTTTTGGTGTGCAGTGTGTTTGACCAGTTGACATACTGTAAATTATGTATAGATTATATAAATAAGTCACTTTTGACTATATGTCGTATTACTGTCACATTTACCACCCAACCCCCCGCCAACAAACTTTTGGGGTGTGTTGAAGCGGGTTTCGCACAGAGCGCCATACAAGCTTGAACCGCCACTGCCAACATTTATCTGTGGGCAGCATTCCACAAGCTAAAAGCTCCCTATTAAAAGCAATCCCAGTAATTTCAGTTACAAAGACCAGATGCTTGATCTATCAGGGGAAACAAGAGGTGTTGCCTCCTTAAAGACCTTCCGAATAATTGTTTCCTTGACCTGCCTTGTTTCTTTACTTTAATGGGGCTGATGGCATTGTAAAAGCAGGGAGGTTGTGATTGCTTTACCTAGGACAACAGGCCATATTCCAGATGGCTCGCTGCTCCATATGATGAACAGATGTGTGCCATCTAGAAACGATGATCCTCTTCTTCATGCTATGAGGCAGAATTACACACATAAGCTCTATAATCATGCCAATGAAGTGCCAAGCATGGAGTCTTATGGCTCCAGTATTTTTTCTTTCCTTTTTGAACTTGTGAGAAAAACAGCTGCCTTCCAGCTGAGAATACTTTGAATATATAAACACACACAATGACTTGTCAGGCTCAAAGAGGATTGGCAGACTTTAGCATGTTTTCTGCACTGCAAAAATGGCTGTTAGAAAATTATTTTTGCAAAGTTTATACTTAAAGTGAAAAATGTACTAGACAAAGACAAAACATCCTTGGTAAAATTGCTTATAGTTCACCTGAAAATGAAATTCTGCCATCATTTACTCACTCTCATGTCATTTTGTATGATTCTTTTTTCCTCAAAAGAGATACATTTTTAAGAGGTAAGTCAATAATGACTTAAATTTGTATTTATTCCTCACACAATGCTATTGTATGACTACAAAATACTTGTATTATAGTGCGCAATTCATTTGGACATTTTAATGGTGCATTTATGGTGGTTTTTTTTGTATGTCTTTTTTAAGCTCAGCTGTGTCAGTCAGCATCTATTTTTATTGTATGAATAAAAACAGCTTGGACACTGAGCTAAACATCTCCTTAAAGGGACAGTTCACCCAAAAAGTAAAATTCTCCCATTATTTACTCACGCTCATGCCATCCCAGATGTGTATGACTTCCTTTCTTCTGCTGAATACAAACTAAGATTTTTGGAAGAATATTTCAGCTCTGTATGTCCTCACAATGTAAGGGAATGGTGGCCAGAACTTTGAAGTTGCTAAAAGGATATAAAGGCAGAATAAAAGTAATCCATAAGACTTCAGTGGTTTAATCCATATTTTCTGAAGAGATATGAGAGGTGTGGGTGAGAAACCTTTTTTTTTTTTACTATAAATTCTCCTCCCTGCCAAATAGGTGACAATATGCACAAAGAATGCGACTCGCCAAAAAAAAAGAAAAAAAGAAAAAAAAAAGAAAAGAACACTGTGAAAGTGAAAGTGGAGATTTATAGTAAAAAAAAGGGGCTAAAATATTGACATATTTCTTATCCACACCTATCAAATCACTTCTGAAGATATGGATTTAACCACTGGAGTCATATGGATTACTTTTATGCTGCCTTTATATGCCTTTTGGACCTTCAAAGTTCTGGCCACCATTCACTTGCACTGAATGGACCGACAGAGCTGAGACATTATTCTAAAATCATTGTTTATGTTCTGCAGAAGAAAGACAGTTATACATACAGTTGTGCTCAAAAGTTTGCATACCCTGGCAGAAATTGTGACATTTTGGCATTGATTTTGAAAATATGACTGATCATGCAAAAAAAAAAAAAATGGTGTGGTTGTTTCAAGGAGCACAATACGACGATACTTGAACAAAAATGAGCTGCATGGTTGAGTTGCCAGAAAGAAGCCAATGTCACAAAAAAGCCCAGTTACAATATGCCTGACAACACCTTGACATGTCTCACAGCTTCTGGCACACTGTAATTTGGAGTGACGAGACCAAAATAGAGCTTTATGGTCACAACCATAAGCGCTATGTTTGGAGAGGGGTCAACAAGTATTGTGCTCCTTGAAACAACCACACCGTCTTTTTCTAGAGCAGCCTGTATTTCTCCTGAGGTTACCTGTGGGTTTTTCTTTGTATCCTGAACAATTCTTCTGGCAGTTGTGGCTGAAATCTTTCTTGGTCTGCCTGACCATGGCTTGGTATCAAGAGATCCCCGAATTTTCCACTTCTTAATAAGAAATTGAACAGTACTGACTGGCATTTTCAAGGCTTTGGATATCTTTTTATAACCTTTTCCATATTTATAAAGTCCCATTACCTTGTTATGCAGGTCTTTTGACAGTTCATTTCTGCTCCCCATGGCTCAGTATCTAGCCTGCTCAGTGCATCCACGTGAGAGCTAACAAACTCATTGACTGTTTATACACAGACACTAATTGCAATTTAAAAAGCCACAGGTATGGGAAATTAACCTTTAATTGCCATTTAAACCTGTGTGTGTCACCTTGTGTGTCTGTAACAAGGCCAAACATTCAAGGGTATGTACACTTTTGATCAGGGCCATTTGGGTGATTTCTGTTACCATTATGATTTAAAAAGGAGCCAAACAACTATGTAATAATAAATGGCTTCATATGATCACTATCCTTAAATTTTTTGCATAATCAGTCATATTTTCAAAATCAATGCCAAAATTTCACAATTTCTGCCAGGGTATGCAAACTTTTGAGCACAACTGTATGGCATGAGGGTGAGTAAATGATGAGAACATTTTCATTTTTGGGTGAACTATCCCTTTAAGTGTTGTTCAAGACAAGATATCCATGATACATTCTCTAAAAGAGGTCTTAATAGTTTTAATAATAGGCACTTTTGCTTCTAAGGTAAATGTATCATTTTTTAAAGATAACTGTAATGGAAAACAGGACAAAGATAGATATTAAGAATAGGATTTTTTTTTTTTTTACATTTTTTTTAAAATTATTATTATTATTATTATTCTTGATTCTTATAAATGGAACCATTTACACAATATAATTTTTAGCTTGCATGTATTTAGCATATAGCCAAAGAGTGAGTGATTTGGTTAGGGGGTCATTGAGTGCATACTTTCTGAAATTACCCCAGCAATTGTGATGATTTTCATTTCAAAGCTCCATCTGACAATGTTTACCATGCCTTTCTCCCTTCTAATGTGTTACAGCATACCTTGAAAATCATCTGATGTCCTCTTATTTTGCTCCACTTTTCTCTTGCCAACAATTTTACATTTAACTGCTCCTAGCAAAACCACACAAACCACCTACTTTGGTTTCCAAGCAGTGTTTAAACATTAAGGAGTGAGAGAGAGAACAAAGAGAAAGACAGAGTGGTAGACTGAGCCTCTGTACTCTCTGGCACACGTGTGCTCATGTTTTTGTGTGTAATAGAGTGTTCCATGTGTGTGGTGAGGGGCGGCCTCTGCTCAGCATCTTGTTTGTCAGGCGTGGCGAGGGAATAAAGTGGGCAGAACTTTAGCATTCCCCACTGCAGAGGCAATGCTTCCAAAGGCCAGGGGTGACGCACGTTGTCCGCACTGGGGATATTTGACTATCAAGCTCACCACACAAAACAACCCTGAACCAACAAACAAGCATATTAAAAAGCAATATATCAAATCATATCAATTAGTACTTCAATTCCAAAAAGGAATGTTTGGGGTTTAGTCAAGTTAGATTAAAATCTCAAAGTCTATTAAAATGATGAATAATTCATCTGGCCAGTCACTGACTTAGGCAAACAAGAAAATTACTTTCAATAGATTTTAGTGTGTAAACATTTCCTTTTGTGTTGTGCATAAGAAAGAATATCATATACTGTGGGTTTGGAATGGCAACATCAGTCTCATGACAACAACACATTTTACCAAGATGGCGAAATCATAAGATATCGTACGTCTTGGCTTGCACGAAAAGGTATTCCCATACAGTCCGACCAATCAACAAGCAGAATTTCAATTAGATACAGTACAGACATAAAATTTTGGCCCGGTTGCTAGGAAGGGTAGAGTCACATGGGGTAACCTCCTCGTGGTCGCAATTAGGGGTTCTCGCTTTCAATGGGGCACGTGGTAAGTTGTGCGTGGATCGCGGAGATTAGCATGAGCCTCCCATGCTGTGAGTCTCCGCAGTGTCATGCACAACGAACCACGTGATAAGATGCACAGATTGACTGTCTCAGAAGCGGAGGCAACTGAGACTTGTCCTACGCCACCCGGATTGAGGTGAGTAACCACGCCACCATGAGGACTTACTAAGTAGTGGGGATTGGCAATTCCAAATTGGGAGAAAAGGGGATAAAAAAATAAATAAATAAAAGCTAGCCTCCCTCCAACACTTTATTTAAGAAAGGAAAAATATCCTTACTCCTTTCATATTTAGTTGTGCAATACAAATCACTGATGTATGTCAATAACCTGTAATACGCTTTCTTTCTTCATGGTTAGGTTAAGTTTTGGGTTAGGGGTTAAACTTTATGATACAATTTTTTGGTGATTTTTTTTTTCTCTATGAGGGTAAAAGTAGTATTTGTTTTGTAACTCCTAATATTTATTATGATTTCGCAAACTTGTATTAATTATTATGACTTGTCATAAGACCAGGTTGAAGGGTAAGTAAATTAGGAATTTTCATTTTTGGGTGAACTATTCTTTTAAAGTCACTAATCTTTGGGAACATTATAAAAAAAATATATTTTTGGACAGAAAAATATTTATAATTATTAACGGCCTGTTAAATATGTAAGCTTTTCATGAACAGCGGCAAATTTTAATGCATTGCAGTTTTCACAACTGCACAAAGCTGCTACTGTTCTCATGCAATGCTGTTACTCTGAGCTCAAAATCTCCTCCTGTCTGTCTCAAGTGGCTATTTTTAGCATGGAAAACATTCGTAAAGTGTACTACACATTTACGATTTTTAATTCATCTCGAGCCTGTCAGCTTAAAGTGACCAAAGGTTCCCATAACGTCACCTAAAAGGGGCTAATGAGAGGGGTGGTGACTGTCAGTAATGCCACAACACAGCCAAAAAGTGTGCTTTTAAAATGAATCTCATCAAATTATTCTTACCAGTTCTATGAATGTGCACATGCACTTTACTCTGAAACGTCGCTAAAGTTAGTGTTAACGTTGAACCTACTTTGTAAATTGTTACTTAATTGTTACTGCATTGTATTTTCATCGCAAATTGAAATAACGTGGATATATGATGAGACAATTTTGGTCATGTATAAAAAAAGTTAAACAAATGCTTCTCTTGGAATTCTTAAAGACCCCAATAAATAGTTTAGCACAATTCTCTTTCCTTTGTTAGCATATTTCCTGTTAATACAGGAAACTTGGGGAAGGGGACATTCTCATTATAGAAAACATTTTATTGGCTAAAAAGTTTGGGTATTTCTCAATGCAAAGAATGCAGAGAATGGACTTGCATTATTATGAAAACCAGTCTTACCAAACTACCTTGGAAGAATGAACTAGGAAGGACAGGAGAACTTAGAACGCATCTATTGCAAGCTTTGAGATGTGCTGTGATATTCCTGTTGCGCAATTAACCTTCCCAGCACATTTGTAGCCAGTGACAGCATCATTATCATCACACCAGTGAGGTTTGGCAGGACTAGTGACACGTTAAAAGAATAAAGTCTGTTAACACTCGTTTCCTCCATGTGTTTATTACTTTATTAAAATCAAACAAAACAACAAATGTTCATGGAATTTAACGACTCTCATGAGCTCTTTTGCGAGCTTACAGCGGGAAAATCTTGAGGGAAACACAATAATAAATGTCCTTCGTCTGGCACTGTAGTACCGGGTTCTTGCCCAAAAGTCACCATTCGATGCATCCTCGATATTTGGCCTGATCAAGAACACATCCTGGTAATTTTATGCATTCTCGGTACTTGCTATTTTGAGTATTGGAACTGAACTTCAGCAGTGGATGATGATGCCGAATGAGTCCACGAGAGCATAAGAACACAAAAGAATGCACATTGAGAAACAGCATTTGAGTCATCAATAATTTTCCAGAAAGAGAAAGATTAAAAATCAACACTTGAGTCAACAATCAACAATTGAGTATATTAAAACTGATGTATGTAACTTTTTCTGTGTTAAAATACTTCCTCCTATCCAAGCTTAATATACAGAGACAACTATTAGTAAGTCGTTCATAGGTTAATTAACCATAGTCTTTCTGTTGCACAAATTTCTCTGTTTCTTTAGAGCGACCCGCTTAGACCCGCCCCATGGCATGAGTTGGTGCGGTACTATCTCTTTGTTTGACCTACAGCAGATGGGGGTGTATTCAGAGAGCTGTTTTGAAAAAAAAAGTTTATTTTTGCAATTCTGTTTGGTGGCGGTAGTATCACAGGAATGACATACTTCAGCTTTAACATAAAATGTATTGTTTTTACTGCCAAGATAACTATGCTTAAAAAATATTGCTTTGTATTCAGTGTCCTTGCTCCAGACCCTGACTGACAGTGTACGTCTGTGTGGTGTGTTTTCATTAAAATAGCTCAATATAAATGTTATCACCTTTGCTCTGGCCAAAAGCAAGACCTGGAGAGGGAAGAGATGGCTGAGATGTTTGTAGTGTGATTTAAGGTAGCTCTGAGATGACCAGAGATCAGTTTCTGTTTATTCTGGGTTGTCTCAAGGTGAGGGGTGGTGGCCACCCACATATGTGACAGATTTAGCTGAAGTCTCTTGCAGAAACCTCTTAAATATGAGCTGAGACACACACTATTACCAGAGG
This sequence comes from Myxocyprinus asiaticus, assembly GCF_019703515.2. Lineage (NCBI taxonomy): Eukaryota > Metazoa > Chordata > Actinopteri > Cypriniformes > Catostomidae > Myxocyprinus > Myxocyprinus asiaticus. The sequence goes on along the minus strand of NC_059363.1, from coordinate 7,165,627 downwards.
TCCAGTTCTAATCATTCTATTAGAAATTCAAATTATTGACCGTGACGGGAAACTTTACACTGGTAGAGTATACAAAAACAATGGAATGAAATCAAAGAACTAAAAACCAATGCTCTTCCTCATATGCCTGCATGCCTAATACCACTTAAAGGAATAATCAGTGTTCAATACAAGTTTAGCTCAATTAACAGCATTTTTGGCATAATGTTAATTACCATAAAAAATAATTTCGACTCATCCGTACTTTTCTTAAAAAAAATAATAATAATAAAAATAAAATAATAAAAAATTATAGTGAGGCACTTATAATGGAAGTGAATTATGGCCAATGTTTGGAGGGATTAAAGGCAAAAATGTCAAGCTTATAATTTTAAAACAAAACTTGCATTAATTTTTCTGTCAAAACTTGTGTATGTCTGTGTTGTTTAAAATGCAGTTTTACTAAATGATCAAGATTACAGGGTTTATGGCATTATGTTGTCATAGCAACAAAATTGTATATTGTTAAAAGTTTGTAATATTGTTAGCACGCATATTGTTTCGTCTTGTGGCTATACTTTTAAAACAGTGAATAATTAAAAGTTTATGGATTGGCCCCATACACTTCCATTAAAAGTGCCTCACTGTAACAGCAGATTTTTGCTTTTTTTTTTTTTTTTAAGAAAAGGAGGGACAAGGTCAAAATTAATTTTGGTGGTAATCAACATATTGCCACAAATACTGTCGATTGAGCTTAACTTGCATTGAACCCAGAATATTTATTTAAACTTTAATGCAAATGCAAAAGATCAGATTATATTCAGGTTTATTGCAGGTTATGACCTTTAAAAAATGACCGTTCTTTGTAAACTGCAAATCTGTGGCAATAACTAATAATTAATAATATTGTATGCTATTGTAAGCAGTGTGGTTGATGGCTCTGTTCTTCAAAAACAATCTTCATTCAAAAGGCTAGTTTTTGAAATGTACCAACACTCAGAACTCCAATTTCAGTCTTAGCAGTGGTGGATATTTTTGACTTTATACTTTATACACTCTGGTCCATTAATTTCTGGCTTTAGGATTGCTTACTATCCGTAACCATTAACAGATCAGAGCATGCCACATTGAGGAAGGCTTTTGGAGTGTGAAAAGCTGACTAATGGACTGAAGAGTTTCCTGGATCTGAGTGCAGTGAAATGGACCACAATATAAAAAAGGAAAGCTGGCCTGACATCCCTGAGTCACTTTCAGGGTCTCAGTGAATTACTGGCTGCAGTATGGCTCAAAGTTCCCACATTGGGGCTCAATATTTAACCAGTGTTTATCTGAACTGAACTACAGCTGATTTCTTTTGAAGGACATTCTAAATAGAGTCCTGGAAGTGTATTTAGAAGAACGTTATTATTTGGCAGCATCGTTAGCAATATGCTCTGAGAATACCTGAACAGTTTTGTGACTCTCACCATTTGTTTTTTCATTATAACAAAAAAAAAAAAAAATCATGCATCTGCTCTGTACAGATTTCCAGGGCCAGGAATGGAAGGTTCCAGTTGTTGTCAGATCCCACTCAATTCACCTTTATTCTCATTCGTTCTCCCTCACAGCGATGTTAGACATTGTCACATACACTATTTTGACTTAAGACTGTAGTATATTTAACTTTAATTGAATTTCTTCATACTCTCCATTTGCAGGAGGTCAGGAAACATCACTTTCAGCAGTTTTCAGCTTTCCGAGAGTTGATAGAAGTGTTCTTCCCACACATTATGACAAGTCATATGCCATATATTTGGCATATACAGTATGTCTTTCATATGTCTCTGTTTGCATGTACTGTATATATTACTAGTGGACTGCAGAAGTCACAATTATCAGGCAATGCACACAAATTCCTCATTGTGCTGCCATATTTCTGGCAAACCACTCAACTAAATGTTGTGAAACTTTGTTCCAGGCTAGTTGCCCATCCCTAAGTTTTACTGGGGGGTTGTGTTGGATTAAGTCAGAAACTGCGGTTTTGCATTTGGACAGGCAGCCGGTAGGGCAGTTTAGTGATGAGTCGTGGCAGAGGGATCGTTTTTAAAGAGATTGGGATGAAATAAAGCCTGAATCAAGCTAACCCTCCCGTGGTGACTTATGAAACAAATCAAAAACATGACTCATTCATTTCCTCTCTGGATGATTTTCAATCCCTTGGTCTCAGGGGTGTGTTAGAGGAGCATTGCAGTATCAAAAAACTTTCCTGGCTATATGAGTGTTCAAATTAGGAAGCATTATTAACTATGAATCTACAGTGCTTAAAGTATTCAGCAAAATAGCTGTGTCCCAAATTATGCTATATACACTGTGCACTTACACAATGCACTCTGCCATTTAGTGTATGAATTTTCTCAAATGTAACACTAATTCTTTTTTACTACACTAAAGTATTCGCTGTTTTTCAGCTGATGGAAGTGATGTTCCCTATCTGTCACTCACTCGACGTTGTGTCGATGTAGTGACACTAGCGGTCACTCTTGGGAGTCCGAGACACCTCTGGTCTTTGATAAAAGGCCAATGAAAATTGGCGAGTAGTATTTGCATGCCACTCCCCCTGACATACGGGTATAAAAGGAGCTGGTATGCAACCACTCATTCAGGATTTTCTCTTCGGCTGTTCATTTACCTCTGCTGGATCTGACGGCGCATTTCAGTGGCTTCTCCCCCCTCTGCACTGGTGCACTGCAGAGAATGCCCCTGGGCACTTCGGCAGAAAAACTAGAGAGTATATTTTTCTAAAAGAGTATATTTCTCTAAAAGAGCGGCACACGCGGAACGTCTTTTTAAAGACGCGTCTTTCTAAAGATGCTTTTCCGATTGTGTGTTATTCCTGGTTGCGCTCGTTATCTCTCGCCTTCTGACGGTCACGATCACTGTCTTTCATGTCTGGGCACTGCAGACAGCGTTCGTGGATGGTCATGTTCTCATTGCGAGAATATGTCCATGGCAACGTTGCGGTCGCAGCTGGCCTTCATAAGAAAGCAAGCCACCCCAGAGGCTCCCCGCCTCGGTCCTTTTACCCACGGGTATGAGGGATGATTAATAATTAATAATTATATTTATTTATCACACATTATACATTTGCACATATACAGTGAATTTTTTTTTTTTTTTCACATATCCCAGCAAAGCTGGAGTCAGAGTGCAGGGTCAGCCATGATACGGTGCCCCTGGAGCAGATAGGGTCAAGGGCCTTGCTCAAGGGCCCAACAGTGGCATCTTGGCAGTGCTGGGGCTTGAACCCCCGACCTTCTGATCAGTAACCCAGAGCCTTAACCGCTAAGCCTAATTTTCATATATCCCAGCCAAGCTGGGGTCAGAGCGCAGGCATTTGGGGACCCCAATGGGACCGCCTCCGCCGGGTATCCCCCCGCGGACCTCCCATTCCCCAGCATGCTCGTCTGCCCCGATCAGGCTTCCGGATGAGTCCGCCGGCTTGTCTCATGGCGAGTTTGACCTCTTATTCAGAGCCCGTGAAAGTGATGAGCTCTCGAGCGCAGCATCAGAGAGCGGGCTCGTCCAGTTGGAAGCCTCAGCTGGGCTCCTCCCTTCAGGGACAATTGCCCAGTCACAGGCTGATGCAGAGATGACGACATGCTTTCCCGGGCAGCCGCGAGCATCGGCTCGGTGATTGGTTCCTGGGCTCACAGCGCCGCTCAAAGCCACACCCCGCCCCATTCCTTTCATCCTGGAAGTGCATGAATAGCTGACAAGGTCGCGGGAGGCACTTTTTACTGCCCGGTCCCGATCTTTTCAGCTTCCCCTCCCTCACTACCCTTGATGGTGGAGCGGCCAAGGGCTCTTCGGCAATCCCCCAGTGGATAAAGGCGCTCGCGGTGCACCTATGCCCGCAGAGCCAAAGCCCCCGTCCAAGGCCTGTAGGTTTACATCGTCTCTGACGGCCAAGGCCTACGGTGCCGCTGGACAAGCTGCCTCCGCTGCATGCCATGGCTCTCCTGCAAGTCCGCCAAGGCGCTAAAGGAACTGCACGAGGGTAGTTCCGCCCCGGGATTGATGCAGGAACTGCGCTCAGTGACCGACTTCGCTCTCCGAGCGACGGAGGTCACAGCACGGTCTCTCGGGCGGACGATGGCCACACTAGTGGTCCAGGAGTGCCACCTTTGGCTCAACCTGGTCGAGATGGGTGAGGCCAACAAGACATGGTTCCTTGCTGCCCCCATTTCCAGGGTGGGCCTATTCGTTGACACCGTCGAGGACTTTGCCCAGCAGTTCTCCATGGTGGAGCAGTAGACAGATGCTAGCCGGCATATCCTGCCCCGGCATGGCTCAAGATCCCGCACCCCGTCTACTCATCGCCAACGGCATCCCCCTGCGGTGACTGCCCCTTCGGCCCGGTCCCGGCGTGGAGCCCACCGCAGGAAGCAGATGCCACCTGTCTCGTGGCCGCCCAGAACCCATGAAAGGCTTCAAAGTGCCCTTGAGACGGGTGACCCAGGGACAACGAAACCTGCTGCTCTGGAGCTGGAAAGCAGATCTCTCCATCTTGTTGTTACCTTTTGCATTTAATTGTGCTGCATGCCCAAGTGGCTGCAGTACTCAAGAGCTCAGCAAGAGTGGTTTCCTTGTCCCTGGGTAACGTATCCGGTGTGCACGGCCGTCATCACGACCACCATCCACCACTCTATTTGGCAGGTTTGGCGCTCCAGCGGCAGTCTCCCGCACCTGAGCGCCCAGCTGTGGCACAAATCTGCCCCCGATGTGACGGTCTCCACAGGTCATGAGGACAGGCCTCTTCTTCCCCCGTCCCAGGCTGTTCCAGGGGTGGTCACAAGGAGCCAGGTAAGTGCTTCGACGTCCTTAGACTCAGCACAGCCACGACATGGTGTGGCACCTCGAGCTCTGCCCCGCCGTGAGGCCCCACCTGCCGGTACGTCCGATGACATTGTCCTTTTGGTCCCCCTTGCACGGAACTTGGACGCATGGCTTGCGCTTTCCAATCCGTCGCGAGGGCTGGTCCGGACCGTCCGATTCGGCTATGCAATTCACTTCGCCGGGCGCCCGCCCAGCGACTGCATTGGCACATCAACTGCCTCGAGTTGTTGGCAATTCTGCTCGCCCTGCGGAGGTTTCGGCCGTTGATCCAGGGCAAGCACATGTTAGTTCAGACAGACAACACGACAATGGTAGCATATGTCAACCACCAAGGCGGTCTGCGCTCTCGTTGTATGTCACAACTCGCCCGCCGTCTCCTCCTCTGGAGTCAGCAGCACTTCAAGTCGCTGCAAGCCGCTCACATCCCGGGCAACCTCAACACTACAGCGGACATGCTGTCACGACAGGTTACCCTCAGGAGAGAGTGGAGACTCCACCCTCAGGTGGTCCAGCTGATTTGGAGTCGATTCGACAGGCACAGGTGCACCTGTTCGCCTCCCAAGAATCCTCCCCACTGCCCGCTCTGGTACGCCCTGACCGAGGCCCCCCTCGGCATTGATGCGCTGGCACAAAGCTGGCCCCCTGGCATGCGCAAATATGCGATTCCCCCAGTAAGCTTGCTTGCGCAGACCCTGTGCAAGGTCAGGGGGGATGAGGAGCAGGTCGTCCTGGTAGCACCCTACTGGCCCACCCAGATGTGGTGCTCAGACCTCACACTCCTCGCGACAGCTCCCCCCTGGTGAATTCCCCTGAGGAAGGACCTTCTTTCTCAGGGACGAGGCACCATCTGGCACCTGCACCCAGACCTCTGGAATCTCCATGTCTGGCCCCTGGACGGGACACGGAAGACCTAAGCGGTCCACCCACGGTGGTAGACACGATCACTCAGGCTAGGGCCCTCTCTACGAGGCGCCTGTATGCCTTTAGGTGGCGTCTGTTCGCTAAGTGGTGTTCTTCCCGACGCGAAGACCCCCAGAGATACGCAGTCAGATCAGTGCTTTCCTTCCTGCAGGAGAGGCTGGAAGGGAGGCTGTCCCCTTCCACCTTGAAGGTGTACATTGCCGCCATAGCAGCACACCACGACGCAGTCGACGGTAAGTCCTTAGGGAAGCACTACCTGATCATCAGGTTCCTAAGAGGCACCAGGAGGCTGAATCCCTCCAGACTGTGCCTCGTTCCCTCAAGGGATCTCTCCGTAGTTCTTCAGGGTCTACAGAGAGCCCCCTTTGAGCCTTTGCAGTCAGTCGAGCTTAAGGCATTCTCCTTGAAGACTGCCCTCCTGACTGCGCTCACTTCCATCAAGAGGGTAGGTGACCTGCAAGTGTTCTCTGTCAGCGAAACGTGCCTGGAGTTCTATCAAGGTTACTCTCACGTGATCCTGAGACCCTGACCGGGCTATGTGCCCAAGGTTCCCACCACACCTTTAGGGACCAGGTGGTGAACCTGCAAGCGCTGCCCCAGGAGGAGGCAGACCCAGCCCTGTCGTCGCTGTGTCCGGTGCGCGCTTTACGCATCTATTTGGATTGCACGCAGAGCTTTAGAATCTCTGAGCAGCTCTTTGTCTGCTTTGGTGCACAGCGGAAAGGAAGCACTGTCTCCAAGCAGAGGATCGCCCACTGGCTCATTGACGCCATAACTATGGCATATGTCGCCTAGGACATGCCGCCCCCGGTAGGGCTACAAGCCCATTCTACCAGGGGTGTAGCGGCTCCCTGGGCACTGGCCAGGGGTGCCTCTCTAACAGACATTTGCAACACCCAACACCTGTGCAAGGTTCTACAACCTCTGGGTGGAAACGGTTTCATCCCAGGTAGTGGCACGTAACACAAGCGGATAAGCCCGGGATAGCTGGCCAGGTGTATCGCTTGCACATAGCGCTTTCCACCTCCCTTGGAGCTGAAGACGTGTGCCATTAATTCCCAGTAGTGTTCACAAACTTTGTTCCCTGGTTGACTTCCTCCAAGCCCTATGGCAGTCGAGTTTTCGGAGAGACTCGCTGCCGGCCCAGTACACGCGCTAACTAAGAGCCCTGTTCTGGGGTAGGTGCTCCGCATGTGGCGGTTCCCTGTAAGGCTAACCCCATGCGATTATATATCTTCCGCTAATTCGCTTCCCTGTTGGCAAACTGCATCTTCCTTGGGCAGAGCCCCTCTGCCCCAGTCTCCATGTTTGTAGTAACTCCTCCCCCATTGGGTAGGATCTATCTTGAAGGCTCTCCACATGGTTGGAAAGACCATGTGACGTATTCTTCCACTTAAATATCCCACCCTCTCTTTGGGCGAGGTGTGGTCTCCGTGGTATCTCCCCCTTGGGAGGGACACCCCCCGACTAGACCTGGCGGCCCAGTCGGATAATCCCCTTCTTTTTTAGGGAGTGGAAAAAAAGAAGGGGAAAAGAGGCCACGACTGGGTTAAGCGTGTCTCTATCATTGGGTAATCGACTTGTCCCCAAAAATGGCCGTTCGACACTCATAACTATGTTGGGGGAGGTTACATGTCGACCTGGTGTGCTGGCTATGAGGCACACAGTAGTCTGCCCACCACACACCGGCAGTTCACATAACACAGTTCAGCCAGTTGTGGCGTTTCTTATAGGGACCCCTAGTGTCACTACATCGACACAACGTCGAGTGAGTGACAGATAGGGAACATCATGGTTACTTGTGTAACCTCCGTTCCCTGATGGAGGGAACGAGACATTGTGTCCCTCCTGCCACAACGCTGAACTACCCGCTGAAATGGCCGGACCTTATATCGGCTCCTCAGCATAAAACCTGAATGAGTGGTTGTATACCAGCTCCTTTTATACCTGTATGTCTGGGGGAGTGGCAGGCAAATACCACTCGCCAAATTTCATTGGCCTTTTATCAAAGACCAGAGGTGTCTCAGGCTCCCAAGAGTGACCCCTAGTGTCACTACATTGACACAACGTCTCGTTCCCTCCATCAGGGAACGGAGGTTACACAAGTAACCATGACATTTCAAATGCATGCAATGTGTTGCTGCTAGCTTTAGCACGTTAGCCAACCTCAGTTCAAAACTTGTAAATGGAAAAGCAATTCTACAAAAAAAGTTTGTGAAGTTCTGTCGTTTACAGAATATTTGCTAGTTGTCTCATATACCATTAACATTTGTTTTTTGAGGCCAGCATTGCACCAGTTAACTGCAGTACTCTTCTTTTTGTTGCATTTTCAGTGTGAACACAATAATTACACACACTATAAAATGGCTAGAATAGTGCAAAGGTATGCATTATAATGCATGTGGAATATGTGTAAAATGTATAATGTCATTAAATATGTATGCACTTATCCATATAACTATAAATAATTTCATTATTACTTACAGTAAAGACCCAGTGAATTTAATTGACAAGTAGTTTTCTTTCACGTGTTGATGTATTTCATACAGAATCAGCAGGGTTTTTTTAATAACCAATAGGTTTTAGTTATGTCACAGCCATGAACTATGATTTGCTACTTGCTAGTTGGTTGGAGGTGTTATTTGAGGGAGGGACACTCTCATTCTAGAGAAAAATCTGCAAAGTGCAACATGAGTCATCAATATTTTGGTATATTTTCCCAAAAGAGAAAATGGAGTACAACATTTTGGAGTACACTAACAGATAGATGGCCTCAAAGCTAAAAGACATGGACTAAAAGCCACAAAACTGTAATTTTGATTTTATGGGAGTTTTGCAAGTAGGGTAAACATTGTTTTTCATTACAGACTGAGTTTGAGATTTGATTCTGGGACAGAGCAGGGCAGGTGGAAACTGTTTTCTGTTAAAGGCTGAGCAATGCCAACAGTAACAGCCTGAGCTGCAGGGTCGGCCCGTGGGGCCCTAGGCGAAATTATGATATATACATATCAAATAGTACATTTGTAGTGGCTGTTGGAGATGAGATGTCCTCCTCTTCACAAATTAATTGTGGTGTTCCGCAAGGATCCCTTTTAGGGCCAATGTCAAAACAACAGTAATTGAATCCCAATCTGACTAATTTAAATGTTCCTCAATAAAAATTTGAATGGCATGTAATTTTCTTAAGTTAAATGCTGATAAAACAGAGGTTGTTATAATCTGTCATGATTTAAAAAAAAGTCAGACTGAGTCAGCACTTAATCAGGTGGTTCCAAATATTCAGCAGGTAGTGAAAAATGTTGGTGTCTATTTTGATACAAAGTAAAATTTTAAATATACATCAGGAAGTTATAGTTCAGTCCTCTTTTTATCAGTTAAGGAATATTTCCAAGGTTAGACATGTCTTGAGTTTTAAGGGACACAGAGAAGCTTATACATGCTTTAGTATTGTCTCACCTATACTAAAGCATATTACATATATAATAATAATATATAAATATATAAAGTTATTATGTAGAAAATATATACTTGCAAGAATAAGGTGTACGAATATTTCAAATTAGTTATAAATTCCTACTAGCATAAATGTTCAGCTCTCATTGCTTCTCTTTCCATGATAGACACTGAATATTTTTTTATTTCAGTGGCTTTACAAAGTCCCAGGAAAAATAATAATATTCAGTGCTTGTCTAGTGAACTAGTGCATGGGAGCTGTGTTTACCATTTAAACATTAGCACTGGCACTGTTCTAAAGGAGTCCAATATTTGTTTAATCTGCAATGATGTTATGCTTTCACAGTTGCCTATTACTCTATGTACTCCTATTGGAATAGCTTAGTCCTTGTTTTGCATTTAGAAATAGTGGTATAGCATATAGCATCTGTTGTACTATCTGTTGTCTGAAGAAAAGAAATGCATCCACTGTTGCTCAACAGATTCTATTTGAGGTGTTCCAAAAACATTCCAGGGCATTATTGGCAATGAAGTCACTTTAATTTCACATGTTTATTTAACAGCGCTTTGAGGCAAAACTGACACTTTATGATAGTGATGATATGATTTTCTGTCTTTAATTTGAAAGGAAAAATAAAGATTTTGTGTTCTACTTTCAACAGTCTCAATCTAGGTTAAAGACTTCCAGAAATGGCTTCACCAGCGCAGTTTTCTTTGAGAGTGCAGGAGACAGTCATCAGTATTTTTGGTCCGTTTTTCCAGAAGAGAGAGACTGTAAATTTGAATTGCATACAGTGTATCTGCTAAAAGATAATTTTGTAAACTTTTTGAAGAACACTAGCATAAATGGGTATTTCTGCAACTTCGGGCAATGTTAGCATTTTAGATTCCTAAGTAAATTCTCGTTAAAACGTTTTGCTGATGGAAATTACATTTTTTACGTTTTTGAAATAAAATGGCCACCTTCTTTGTCTTGCTAAATCTAATTTCACAGCTAACATTTTCTTTATCTTAAATACACACAATTACATGTTTCCTTTTTGCAGGACTTGGCAAAATTACAGCTTGATTTTAAATGAACCCCAGTAAAAAGATATTCTGCTTTCAGGTGATATTTACCTTGAATTTTCTTTGTTTTCTTGTCCCATATTTTATATCAAACATGCTCTTTCCTGACACTTTTGTCAACTTGGTTAACAAGTACACAAAGTTTTGAAAAAATTAAGGGAAAAGATTGATTGGTGATGTGCAAATGATGCTAGAACTGTGGGAGTCCCAGTGGGACAGTAACATTTTTGAAAAGTTAGTTTAATATTAAAAGTTTAGGTGTGAGACAAGGCTAAAACAGAAATATCTATACACAAGATGCATTTGAAAAGCACCAAAAATAAATTATGAAGGCCTGGTTAAAAGCTTCCAAGTCTTAATGGGACCTTAATTAAAAAAGTAAAGGTTGAAATCTGTTCGTTTTAATATATATATATATATATATATATATATATATACACACACACACATACACACACACACACACACACACACAGTAATGTGCAAAAGTTTTAGGCACTTGTGAAAAATGTTGCATAGTGAGGATTTCTTCAAAAATAATGCAAAATAATAAATAGTATATCATTTAATGTCATACAAAGTCCAGTAAACATGAAAAGCTAAATCAATATTCGGTGTGACCACCTTTGCCTTTAAAACAGCACCAATTCTTCTAGGTACACCTGGACACAGTTTTTCTTGGTTGTTGGCAGATAGGATATTCCAAGTTTCTTGGAGAATTTGCCACAGTTCTTCTATCTGTTTAGGCTGTCTCGATTGCTTCTGTCTCTTTATGTAATCTCAGACTGACACGATGTTCAGTGGGGGGCTTTGTGGGGGCAATGACATCTGTTGCAGGGCTCCCTGTTCTTCTATTCTAATCTTTTCTATTTGCAAAAGTAATGTTTGGGAGTCTAACATTTATATTTCCTATTGACACAGTAAATCTGAAGATATAATTAACCATCTTAAGGCAAATGTTTTTGTGAAACACCTTATACACAGTACACTCTCTCTCTCTCTCTCTCTCTCTCTACATTATATATATATATATTTAGGATATTAAGAATCTTCCACAAATGGCCTCAAAGCTAACAGACATGAACTAAAAGCCACAAAATTCCGAAATGAGTTCATGGTGTCTTTAAGCATTCAAAACCAACTTGAAACTCAGTTCACAACCCATTTTACTTTTGACTTGATTTTATCCAATCAAAATTAATTGAGTCGTGAAAAGTGGCCGTTACATACTAGAATGAAGCCAGGTGGTTGGAGGAGAGGCATTAAAAAGTAAGAGGGATTCGTTATGTGAGATTAAGAAGACAAGCTTTTTTCATTTGGAACTGCATGCACTGAGGAATCGTGCACAATAAGAGCATGAACATTCATTACGGTGTTTCTGCTAAAAGGTACTTTTGCCAACTTTTTGAAGTATACTAACATAAATGTGTATTTCTTCAACTTCGGGCACTTTCAGCACTGTGGATTTCTAAGTAGTCCTGTTAAAATGTTTTGGTGAAGGAAATGGCACTTTTAATGTTTTTAAAATAAAATGGACACATCGTTAATAGGGCATATTTTGATTATTTCATGTTTTTTTTTTTTTTCTGTGTCTGCCATTTGTCCTACACCAAAAACAAGCACGACACACGTGTATTAGAAACATCTACATATTTTTCTACATGCTTTTGCCATTGCCACAACATGCTTTGAGAGATGATGAGGTGAAATCGCCATGAACTAGCAATTTTCCCAGGAGAAACTAATCGAAAACATGGTGTCCTTAAACGTCCCGTGCTTCAACTACTATAAACCTTTGAAAAAAAAAAAAAATTACACTATTGAGCCAGCAGAAAAACCACACAAGTCCTGCTCCATGTTGGAATTTAAACATACCTTGGCAGGACAGTTGCTCTGGCCCCCTAACCCCTTGACATAGCAGCCCCCCGTGTGTTCTGGCTCTGCAATCTTCGGCATACTCAAGAGATACCAGTGTAAGTGCTCATAAATACGACAGCCTTCTGTTTGCGGCTTGGGCCCACTGTTGAGCTCAAACATGTTGTGCAGCTAATCCTCCACTCTGAATTATAGCGCTGGCATTCTAGTGCTATTAGCCAGGCCTGATGACAGCTGGGAATGTGACAGCATTTCAGGTTAATGTTCCAGGCGCCCATGTCATGTCGGTAGAATGGTGAGTGTCGTTGAGTGACAAAGGAGGGGAATGGGGATGAGACTTAGCTAGTCATCACTGGTTGTTTTTGGCACAAATCTGTCAGCTTTCATGATGCTCACTGACGTGTTTGTGGCGGAGTGCCTGGGTGCTCTGAGATATGCGGGAATACTGCGGTAGCAGAAGCATATTTTTGGCTCCTTGTTTATCATGCCCAACCTGTCAACTATGAAAGTGAAACAATGACAGTATACAAGCAGTATTACAGTAATAGCTCCATTAAAAATTTGTTCTTAGCACAAATGTGTTTTTCATGAAAGTCAGGTCAGTGCATGTTGTCACATTTTTATCAGGGCAGGTTGTCATATGTGCCATGTGTTTAAAGACCTTATCAATTGCAGTTTTGTTGGTCAAAATTTTTGTATATATATTTGTATGTTAACTTTTCCATTTTTATTGTTTTGTGAAATTTTTAGTGCCTCAACTGTTTTTCTTTTTACATTTTGCTGAAAAGCCTATAATATATGGTTTAATGCAGTCGTAGATTAAAAAGAGGAATTTATTTAGTTTTATTGATGGTGGTACTGTATGGTGACAGAGGAACATATCCCCCCAGTGTTCACATGAAACCTGAGCCACAAGTTTAAAGGCAGGCTTCACTGTGGCAGGTTCCAATAGTTTGACAAGTGACTCACTATTGGGGCAAGTTGTCACAAAAGATCAGTGTGTGTTCAATGAACTGTATCTGTTTTCCTGGGCAATAATGGTGAAAATGCTAAGTAGCATTTTTGTAGCCAAGACTTTAAGGTATGTGGCTATGCAGAAACTGACTTTAAAAAAAAAAACCCACTCTGAGAAATATTCACTGGAGTAAAAAGTGACAACTAGCCCTGGGCTCCTATATATATATATATATATATATATATATATATATATATATATATATATATATATATATATATATATATACACATATACATATACACACATATATACATATATACACACCGATCAGCAACAACATTTAAACCACCTGCCTAATATCGTGTAGGTCCCACTCATGTTGCCAAAACAGCTCTGACCCATCGAGGCATGGACTCCACAAGACCTCTGAAGATGTTCTGTAATATCTGGCACCAAGACCTTAGCAGCAGATCCTTTAAGTCCTGTAAATTGCAAGGTGGGGCCTCCATGGATTGGACTTGTTGGTCCAGCACATCCCATAGATGCTCAATCGGATTGAGATCTGGGGAATTTGGAGGCCAAGTCAACACCGCATTATCCTGCAAAAATAGGCCACTGCCATCAGGAAATACCGTTGCCATGGAGGAGTGCACGTGGTCTGCAACAATCTTTAGGTAGGTGGTATGTGTCAAAGTAACATCCACATGAATGCCAGGTCCCAAGGTTTCCCAGAGCATCACACTGCCTCTGCCGGCCTGTCTTCTTCCCATAGTGCATCCTGCTGCCATCTCTTCCCCAGGTAAATGACACACACGCACCCGGCCCATGATCTAAAAGAAAACGTGATTCATCAGAACAGGCCTTCTTCTATTGCTCCATGGTCCATTTCTGATGCTCACATGCCCATTGTAGGTGCTTTTGGTGGTAGACAGGGGTCAGCATGGGCACTCTGACTGGTCTGCGGCTATGCAGCCCCATATGCAGCAAGCTGCGATGCACTATGTGTTCTGACACCTTTCTATCATGGCCAGCATTAAGTTTTTCAGCAATTTGTGCTACAATAGCTGTTCTGTGGGATCGGACTAGACGGGCTAGCCTTCGCTCCCCACGTGCATCACTGAGCTTTGGGCGCCCATAACCCTGTCACCGGTTCACCAGTTGTCCTTCCTTGGACCACTTTTGGTAGGTACTAACCACTGAATACCGGGAACACCCCACAAGACCGTTTTGGAGATGCTCTGACCCAGTCAGCTAGCCATCACAATTTGGCCCTTGTCATAGTCGCTCAGATCCTTACACTTGCCCATTTTTCCTGCTTCCAACACACGAAATTCAAGAACTGACTGTTCACTTGCTGCCTAATATGTCCCACCTCTTGACAGGTGCCATTGTAACTAGATAAATGTTATTCACTTCACCTGTCAGTGGTTTTAATGTTGTGGTTAATCAGTATATATATTCATATATATGTTTATATACTGTAGTTACGACCCAAGTTTGAGACCAACTTAAGAAGCCGTCACTAGTAGAAAACATAAGTCACAATGGCCAGGTAAAAATAAAGGTGATGTTTATTTACAAAAATAAAGAAACAACAGTAAATAGTCAGGTGAGCTGATTAATTAAACTGTCAAATAACTAAGATAATTTTCCCGTTGGAAAAGAAACACAGAAAATAAATCTTCCGGGTCAGCTTGTTTGCCTACACTGTCTACTGTAATCTATTTGAACTAAACAAGACAACACTTATCATCCTCTTAAAATTAAATATATGAAATCAAAAACAACATCAAACAAAGATCAAACGAGGGGAAGCAGCCACCATGAAGTGCAGCCAGCACCTCTTTAATAGACCTTTTCACCATCCAGGTTTTGAAACGCGGAAGTAAACGTTTGCAGGGTCAACTTCGACAGCGGTGTACGGGAGTGAATGTGAGATCACAGCAAATATTATTTTCACTTACCTGTTTGCTCCAACAGCACACACAAAAAAAATCCACTATTACTTTTCAATGACCTTTCCAGAATAAGAAAAAAATAGAGAGTGGTGGATTAATGAAGTCAGATGGGAGAAGATGCCAAATGTACCTTCACTCTCTCAGCAGCTGTAATAGAAAACCCCTCGCAGCTGTGGTAACTAATTTTTTAAAAACGAATTCCAGGGTAATATAACACAAAGCATAATGTTATAAACTTATACTCAATATTTAAAAAATTGCTTATATAAAAAAGTTTGCTAGATTTACGCTGCTAAATAAGGTGGAAATGTGTCATCACAGTCTGTGAAAAAGGTCAATAAGCAGGACTCCAGGTGTAGCTGGTTAGAGTCTCCGCCCACATCTGATTGGCAGCCACACACAGGAAAAAACAAAAGCAAAAGAGCAGGGGCTTGTAACAACTGTATATATACTGTATTTATATGAATAAATTTCTGCCAAAACACCAAAGTTACGAAAATGTAAAACATTTACTATGGTAAATCTTAGAAAGGGTATTTAAATGGCATGTATATAACCGAACCCTTGGGTTCAGTGTGAAGTTCTCTGAGTCATCTTTATCTGAACTTTCAGAAAAACAAATTCTGTCGGTCAGAGGAGAAAGAGGGAACGTGTCCAGCCTAAACATCATGCTTGGTGTGGGTGATAAATCCAAAACCGTGTAACTGCCCTTCAATTAAATAACTGATGTTGGCCAACCTTTCCAGACAAAAACACTCTGAGCACTGTGGATATGGAATCAAGATAGTAGCCATCTGGACAGAATTCAGAAATTACAGTGTGTAACCAGCAAAACCTCCCAAACCAAACACTAATCTTTAGGACTGTTGGACACGAGTCAGTTCATTATCTCAGCTCTTGAGTTCATACAGTATGTTAATGCTGCTTATCTACTCAGCTTATTTTAACAGAGTTTGATGACATTATTTACTCATCCTCACATCATTCCAAACCTGTATGATGTTCTATCTGTCATGGAACAACAGGATGAAAAAAAGTAATGCATGTTTGGGACGACATTGAGGGTGAGTAATTGATGAAATTGATGATTTCTTTTCCCTACTCCTATAAAGAATCTAGATTTAAGCCTGATTTAAATAAGCATATGCGAAATACATTTAGACACGTGTACATTACTGTCTGACCCATAATTCATTTCCGCCATTTCACAGAAAAGAGAGTGTATAAGGTCAGTCTTTCTAACACTGATGGGAGTCCTTGTGATGGATGCCAAAAATTTGAAGTGGTTAAAGCATCCCGGCTTGAATAACTAATGCTATGCCTATCGGATTCTAAGTGAGTGTTTTGGATAGGCTCTTATTCCAGATAAGCAGCCAAGATAATGGAACAGGTTGCTCAGCTCCAGAAAGGCTTGACTTGAAAATTTATTGTGACCTTAGAGACTCACTGGGATTATCAATTTTTTTTTTAAAATATGTATGTATACTGTCTGATCTTGGAAAAAAGTAATTTAAGTCTATTGCAAATAATCAGGATACATTATTAGTGGTAGCAATTCTTTATATCATTTTATATAATAATGGTAATAATTTGGTAAAACTTTACAATCAGGTTATACTTTTTAACACTAGTTAATTACATTGGTTAAAATGAACTAACAATAAATAATACTTTTACAGACTTTATGAATGTTGGTTAATGTAAAAGAAATAAATAAAGTTTATTTATTACAGCTAAATTACATTACAGCTGATTTTCTGTAAAGCTGCGTAAAGATGTGTATTGGGAAAAGCACAAATACAAAAACTATACAAATAAAAATTATTTGACTTGATTTGTCTTTTATGTTACTAAGTTTTTTTTTCTACATTGGCAACAAAATCAATATATATGGTGTAAAAAAAAAAAAAAATGATCTCTTTGCACTGTAAATCAAACAAGTGATAACCGGTGCTGAAGAATTTTACCAATCAGAAATTGGCATAAATAATTCTGATTCAAAGTAATGACCAGCATCATCCAATCACTGCCAACCATGTTAAAAATAAAATGATACATAATAAATTCTGAATCTAAGTAATGATTACCATTGTCACATGTCTGCCAACCATGTTGAGTGGTGCAAAATTCATCTGCAGCCTGAAACTGAATTTTCGGTCGGATGTTAGGAGTGAATGCACTTGGCTGTATAGAAAAGCTACAGGATACTCCCTTGCTCCCTATTTAGTGAATGACTTAACCTCCAGTGTGCCGTCTGTCTGCACTGGTCTCAGAACAGTTCGAAATTAATCTTATTTTCATCCTAACTCCATTTAAAGCCTCTGACAGCTAAATTTTCAGCTTTTGTATAAACCCATTGATCCTCAATGTGAAAATGCACAGTTAATATAGGATTTCTAAGGGGAAAATTGCCCTGTACTGTATTCTACGTCAGTGGTCATTGTGTTTAACTGTGTCGTTTCGCGATTAATCACTCAAACGTTCAAAACTGCCTATCTGATGAAACTAGACACTCTAATTTTTTGACTCAAACAGGTTTCAATGTAAAATCTTAAAGAGGTTTCTTACCAGATGTGTTTTTGACAAACTCGACTGAGATAGGCGCCATGTTGTTTTGTCACATGACTCGGTGCGTCAAAAGTTTAACCCTTACTTACAGCCCAGAGTGTCCTAAGCTGAGATAAGTTGATTGAAATAAAATGTAATTATGCATAGTGTATTGCGAAGACAAAACAGACAATCTACGCAGAAGGACGCAGGGTCACACAAGGTTAAGATAACAATTGCATGTTACCACTTTTTAAAATGTACCAGCTTAAATGATCCCAAATCTAGTTTCCATTGCCATTCCCTAGCTATTCCCACCACACTAGCTGCTCCATATTAAAGTTGTGAAAATACATATTATTCACTCATTTGCTTTGCTATTTTGTGTTAAGGATGTGTAGACAGTTTTAAATGTGAAAATGTATCCTGTATCCAGTATCCAGTTATTATGCATAGTCTACAAGAGCAGTTGAAAAGTCCTCATGGAATACAGGTGCAGTCCTGGTGAAGGATTGGCATGTTGACTGATGCAGTGATGGTGTGCATGTATGAAGTGTCAGTCGTTGGTTTCACAGGGGGTTGTCGAGGGGCGTTGCCGGGGTGCCAGGCAACCGGTTAAGTCCCTGTATAGAGAAAATGAAATCGTATATGTGTGCAAGTGCTGCAGTGGAGCAGTCAACTCGTCTGAGGTGCTGGTTCTCCTTTGGTCAATAAGGACCAGCTGTGGCTTGATGAACATGTGCCTGTGTTTTGGTGGTTACCCTGGGTGAATTTGACAGGCTGCTTCTCACAGTCTCTTTCGATTAAATCAAAGTTTGACTGTATTGTAACAGGGTAAAACCCACCTTAAGGAAAGTTTAGAACTGTTGTTGATTTTATATGTACATTGTACCACATGTGAGACTACATTACAATTTTTATTGTTCTTGCATGCAAATTAAGTGCATGTGTATTCTGTGTGTTTTTGTCTTAAACATTTTTTGTGCAGAATAAATCAAATATTGAAAACGAATTTGTTTGGAAAACAAAGAAATCAAGCTTGCAAATTAACAAGAAAAAGTGAATAACTTTTGTGATATTTAGTTATCTTCCAACAAGTTGTCTCATGACAACTCTTAATAATTTGTACACAATGGCAAAATTGTGAGATATCATATGACTAGGCTCGAGATATTGATAGTACGAGATCTGAGAGTTTTCTATTGACTTGGCTTTTATGAAAAGGTATGACTTTTATTCCCATAGAGACCAGCCAAACAACAAAGAGAATGTCAAATCGATACAATACAGACATCAAATTTTAGCTAGCCACCAATCCAACACTTTACTTTAAGAAAGGAAACATCAGTAAACAAATTTGGTTACTTATTTTTCATATTTTTGTATGCAATGAAATGACTGATGTATGTCAACAACCAACTCTTCCCTCGTCTCGTTCCAAGCCCCATTGTTTTCCTCCTTCTGGGCTACACAAAATCATTAAAATAATTTTGCTTTTAAAATCATAGTAAGGTTTAGGGTTTAGGAAAGGGGTTAGACTTTTGGCTTTG
Source organism: Myxocyprinus asiaticus (assembly GCF_019703515.2). Taxonomy (NCBI): domain Eukaryota; kingdom Metazoa; phylum Chordata; class Actinopteri; order Cypriniformes; family Catostomidae; genus Myxocyprinus; species Myxocyprinus asiaticus. The sequence continues at coordinate 7,146,443 of NC_059363.1, read as the reverse complement.
GCTTAGGGTTTAAACTTCGAAAAATGTAATAACTTTGTTTGTTGGTTCATATATTTTTCTCTGTGGAAGTTAAAGTCATATGCTTTAAGAATTTTTAATAGTACGATACAGTGAAATCATAAGAAATTGTGCAATTTGGCTCAAACAATTTTTTACGACTCTATCACATTGTACTATTATTACGACTTGTCATGAGACAGAGTTATCTCCTTAACTCTTGATACTAAAGGGAAATATATGTTCAGCTAAATATATTCACAACCCTGTACTACTTAGTATTTACCCCCAATACTCCTCTATATTGAAGCAAGATGTTTCATGAGAAAAAACTAAGGCAGGACATTTAAATATTCTAAATATTCTTTGGAAAACTTGCACCAATGAATTGCTCACAATAACACTAGTAACGTGTATTAAGAAAATAAATGCAATTTTATTTCATGTTGAATTTTAATCAGGCATGAAAAAGGTTATAATTAGGAGACCTATAAAAAAATTAAAAAAAAAATATTAAAAAGACTCTTTTGATTGGAATTGAATTCAGCTCCTTAAGAATAGAATCACTTCCCTTTAGTCTTTAACAGAAACCGTGTGTCTGGAGATTTGCTCTACAGAACTGTCCCACAATTGTCTACTTGACTGACCTGGTCTAGACTGATCATCCTAAAGAGCTGTTTGTGCAACCAGCGGAACAAGAAAACATCTGTTGAGTCAGTAAAAGTCTTTAAATTGAAGTGGTGCTGGTTACTTTTGTTGGACTTCATGTCAAAATGGGTGTCATGTTTCCTTGTAAACTTCTTCCTGGGAACCTCTTCATCTAGTCTGAGAGCACATTAAAGAGACAACTGCATCATGCATCTCAGTGAAAACAACAGAATATTTTCCCAAATTTCTTACACAGTTCTCTGGAATATTTTTATTCTGATCAGACAATTGCAGCATTCTGTGGTCAAACATTTTTGTATAATGACCGCTACACTGTAAATTTGACTGTTGGTGTCTCAGACAACTGATTTCCTACATACATTGAAAAAAGAGGTAACCAGCAATTGTTACCCTTAATGATCAATTTCTATTTGATATAAGTATAACCCATAAAATTACTCTAGTTGGAGTAACCTAATTTATCAGGTGGATTTAGTCAGATTAGATCAAATTTTTTGATTAAAACCAGTTAATTTAGATGTTACCACATGAAGCACGTCACTCTACAGTCTCTTTCTTCTAACAAAATAAAATTATTTCAACTCAAATTAATGTACAGTATATTTTATGTCCATTTATTTATTTTATAAGTGGCAATAAGTGGGATCATTTACACTCAGTGGGATACAATTGCAAAATAAACTCCTTCAGGATGATGCAAGAACCACTGACTGTACATTTTCCCTTACTTACAAACTAAACAATCTCACTGTGAATTCGGTGACATTAAGTCAAAAGTTCTGCTGCCGAATTCAGTCTGTGCTTACTGAAATTCAACTCACTGCCCCCAGTGGCCAAAGCTGAAACTGCTCTTTAATGTATGGGTACAGGTAAGGTTCAGTTTCCGGGTGAAATGTCAAAAGAGTGACGCCAAAAGCGCATATTTTTAGTTGGAAATAATGTAATGCAATCAATAGGAATGTATATTTTATTAACTCTACCCCTTAACTCAAACCCCAACCCTAAACCTAACTGTTATTGAAGTAAAAGTGTAATTTTACAGTGAAAAGGGAACCTTAGAATCATGCTCACCATTTTTTTGTGAACACGATTACTTCCTGGTTTGTGCGAGACCAGAAGTCTTTGAGGTTGTAGTGCTAGAAGCAAATGTTTTCATGCTGGAATTGATTGAAAAATGCCTGATTGGGAATGGTTCTTGGAAGTAATTCCACAGAATGTGATTGATGTGATTGAGGAAATGCATTAATGCATTGCAGTGCATCGATCTATCAAAGACATTTCGATGCATCATTACAGAATTTAAGGATCAATTATCATTACTATATTTATACACAATGTGACCATCTCATATTACACAAGCCTTCTTGCAACAGACACAGAGCAGAGCATGCGAGATTGAAGGGAACGATAGTGCACTTTGAAATAAAGGAAGTTTATGCTACTGAGTTCACCCCGTGAACCTACATAAGATAAAATGTATGAATAGATGGATCGATGCTGCCCAGTTCGGATTTCTGTGTCATTATTTTATCTTTATAGTGAATGTTACAGGGAATAGGGAGTGATTTCAGACTGTTCTGAAGGGAATTAATCAGTTGATTACAGTCATCTGTGATTGGTCAATGACACGCGGTAGCTGCAAAAACATACGGGTATAAAAGGAGCTGGCTTGCAACCACTCATTCAGATTTTTTCTTCGGAGCCGAACGGTTGTGTTTCAGCGAGCTGAATTCCTCCGCCGATCCATTCACCTTGAAAGCTGTTGGATTTACACCGCATTACAGCGTTTTCTCCCCCTCATGCACCGGTGGTGTGCAGAGAAATTCCCTGGGCGCTTCAGCAGCTAAAAGAGTATATTCTTCCTAATAAAAGGGTATATTTTCCTACTGAAAGAGTGGAACAGACGGAGCATCTTTTTAAAGATGCATGAGGAGCTCATGAGGTCCTGGCAGGCACCTTTCACTGCCTGGACCCGGTCTCTGAGCTCCTCCTCTCTCACTACCCTCGACAGTGGGGCTGCCAGGGGGTACTCGGCGATTCCCCAGGTGGACAAGGCGGTTGCGGTGCACCTGTGCCCACAAAAGCCGCCACCTGGTGGAACCACCCGAGACTCCCATCCAGAGCCTGTAGGTTTACATCGTCTCTGGCGACTAAGACCTAAGGTGCCGCTGGACAGGCCACCTCTGCCCTGCACGCCATGGCTCTCCTGCAGGTGCACCAAGCCAAGGCGCTAAGAACTGCACGAGGGTAGTTCTGACCTGGGATTGATGCAGGAGCTGCGCTCGGCGACTGATCTCACCCTCCAGGCGACAAGAGTCACGGCGCAGACTCTCAGGCAGGCGATGTCCACCCTGGTGGTCCAGGAGCGCAACCTATGGCTCAACTTGGTCAAGATGAGGGAGGTTGGCAAGGTATGGTTCCTTGACGCCCCGTCTCCAAGGTCGGCCTATTCGGCGACATCTTTGCCCAGCAGTTCTTGGCGGTTAAGCAGATGGAGGCTATTCAGCATATCCTGCCCCGGCACGGATCAAGATCCCGCACCCCATCTGCTGCGGCGGCGACACTGGCCCGGCCCCGGCGTAGAGCCACCCGCAGGAAACAGACGCACCCCCCCGTCTCACGGCCTGCCGACAAGAACCCGAGGAAGGCTTCTAGCTGCCCCTGAGATGGGCAACCCATCCTGGGTCACACAACCGGTGTTTACATCCATCTTTATCGTGATCGCCGGACACCGCACATTTATGTGCCCCTGTGCGCCCAGCTGCGGCACAACTCACCCGCCCAGGTGGTTCTGATGGATTATGAGGATGGTTCCCTCCTCCCCTGTCGCCGACCAGTCCTATGGTGGGTACCCGGAGCCAGGTAAATGCTTAGATGTCCCCAGACTCAGCATGGCCACGAGTTCAGGGTCTGATCCCCCTCAATGTGGCGGCTCCGCCCCGCCGTGAGGCCCTACCTGCCGGTATGTCCGATGCGATTGTCTCCATGGTCCCCCTCATCCGACTCGGCTATGCAATTCAGTTCGCCAGGCACCCGCCTGGGTTCAGCGATGTCCATTTTACCTCAAGGGCAGGGTGAGAACGCCGCTGCCCTCCCTGTGGAGATCGCGTCCCTTCTGCGGAAAGGCGCATTAGAGCCTGTTCCTCCAGCCGAGATGAAGAAGGGATTCTACAGCCCCTACTCCATCGTACCAAGGAAAGGTGGTGGGTTGCGGCTAATCCTGGACCTGCGAGTTCTGAATCGGGCCTTGCACAGACTCCCGTTCAAGATGCTGATGCGGAAATGCATTTTAGCGAGTGTCTGGCATCAGGATTGGTTCGCGGCGGTAGACCTGAAGGACGCGTACTTCAATGTCTCTGTTTCTCCTTGGCATAGGCCCTTTCTTCGGTTCGCCTTTGAGGGCCGGGCGCACCAGTACAAGGTCCTCCCCTTCGGTCATTCCCTGTCACCTCAAGTCTTCACGGAAGTTGCAGAGGCAGTTTCTTCCTCGACAGTGGTCACCCTGCTCGGGTTGATGCATATGAGACAGCTTCAGCACTGGCATCAGACTCGAGTCGCGAGGTGGGCATGGTGCCGTGGCATACATCGCGTGATCATCACGCCGATCTGCCGCTACCTGTTCAGCCCTTGGACGGGCCTTGCATTCCTGCGGGCAGGAGTCCCATTAGTGCAAGTATCCCAGGCGCATGGTGGTTATGACAGACGCCTCCGAGCGTGGCTGGGGCGCCGTGTGCAACAAGCACGCATCCGCGGGCTCCGGAACAGGGCCGCGGCTGCGTTGGCAGGTCAACTGCCTCAAGTTGCTCGCAATGTTGCTCGCCCTGCGGAGGCTTTGGCCGTTGATTCAGGGCAAGCACATGTTGCGCTCGCATCGCATGTCGCAACTCACCCGCCGCCTCATCCTCTGGAGTCAGCAGCAACTGAAGTCGTTGCAAGCCACTCACATCCCGCGCGACCTCAACAGCACGGCAAACGCGCTGTCACGACAGGTCACGCTCAGGGGAGAGTGTATTAATCTAATAGAATAGAATAGAATCCTGACCAAATTTCAGATTTCACAACGAATCGTAATTGTTAGATAAAGAACCGTAATCAAATCGAATCGTTGTCAGAGCGAATTGTTACACCCCTATTTATAACACAGTAAAGAATTCCATCTAAGTTTAAAATACATAATATTTTCAATCTATGGCACTTTCATGGTGCTATTATTCATACTTAGGGTTATAGATTTGAACAAACCCCTAACCCTACGTATTAAAGAAATAGTTTAGAATCTGGTCATAATTTACTCACCCTCATGTCATTCCAAACCTGAATAACTTTCTTTCTTATGCTGAACACAAAAGGAAAAGAATATCAGCAAAAACTTGTGTTTTAGCACTAAAAATCTAAATTGCGTGATAACACGTGCCACTATGAACAAGCTTCTCTCATGCACTTATTAATGCACAACTGACATCAAGAACTTTAAATTTCAGGTCGCAGGAACTACTTTTATGATACTTTTGGATCCTTTTTTAAAGGAATATTCCTTTAACTCACTGTAAACCAGATTTTTGCTTTCTTTAAAGAAAAGGAGGGACAAGTTGAAATTATTTTTGGGGGTAATTATCCATGTCACAAATTTTGTACATTGAGCTTAACTTGTATTAAACTTGGAATATTCCATTTAGCTTTAAATTTTGCTGTTTTTGTTGTTCAGACAGCTTTACTGCCATTGTATTAAAAAGACAGGATCTGAATTTTCAGTAAAATTTTTCCTTTTGTGTTCCGCATAAGAAAGAAAGTCATACAGGTTTGGAATGAAATGAGGGTCAGTAAATGATGACGGAATTTTCATTTTTAGGTGAACTATTCATTTAAATGCACTTAATTCATCCTGCAAATTTATTTCTGCTTTTTGTGGTGGCACTTCAGAAATATCACTTAAGCGTATTTTCACTTGTCTAGTTAGGGCATCTCTTGTCTTTGCCATGACATCACTGGTGGAACTGGAAGATCAAGGCCATCGTAGACCAACTTGTTTTCACAAGGCAGCAGAAAGTACATCTGGATCCAATCGCAGCCCCGAGGTGCCTTTAATGCAAAGCCTTCTGGAGGTGTGTGCCACATCTTGGCATGAAGCCCAAACTAGCTGATAAAACCAGATAAGGTTTTGTCCAAGATTAGGGCCAGGGCTCTTATTTTAGACTAAATGGAAAATAGCTGTGGGAGACAGCATGTTTTTAGGCTGTGGTTTGAGAATGAAGGCAAAATGTCAGCCTGATTTATCTGTAGTTTTGAGGTGCTCTCAAAAATCAAGCTTTGATGGTGCAAACATTAAGGGATAGACAGATTTTTTTTTATTTCTAGGTGAACTATATCTTTAAATCCACTGAACAGTTTTAGAAAACGTGCTAACAAAACATATCTCTAGAAGATCTCTGGTAAATGTTCCTACTTTTGGGTGTTTGCATACTACAGTCATATCCTCTACCCTGCATTTCTTGCCTAAGTTCTCCCACTCTATGACTTTGCCACTCTGGTCCGAACCCAAGCCAAACATCTGCTTTAACGCTGGAGGAAGTCGACAAAGCCTCTTTTCAGGTCTGAAGATCACGTGGCATGATGTGAAACAGTCTTTGCTTGGATGCCAGATCTCTTCACTCTTTTTTTCTATGGAAAAGAAGGACAGAAGAGGAAGAGGCATGATTTGCTTTTAAACATTCAGTAATTACTTTACGATCACCTGCCACTTGCCCAAAACCTTTGTCTGTGTGCTGATTGCCACTCTCCTGTGTTTCTAATTAAGATGGAGAATTGGCTCCGCCCCAACCCCCCCCCCCCCAACCCAACCCACAGCTTTTGTCCTGTGCTTGGATCAAATGGACGACTGCATTATTAACTTTGAGTCCGACTGAGGGTCGGAAGCGATGGGGGTTTCCAGACCTGTGCGCATGAAACTGTTCAGTGTGGTCCTTGCTGGTTTACTGAACGTCTTCTTAGCAGTTCTTCTTGCCTAATGAGAACAGTAGCAAATTTAGGAAAAAATTCCTTATGTTGTTGTTCAGACAGCTTTACGCCAATTGATATATTTTAATGAATAACTAATGTAGACCGTCTGGTTTGTATGCAGTTTGTAGCTGTATAGCAAGAGTTTGTGCTCTTTTATGTTGGCTACTCAATAAGGGATATATTCCTAGTTCAATACAAGTTAAGGTCAATCAACAGCATTTGTGGCATGACCAAATTTCAGCCATGCAACGCTATATGGTGCAAGCTGATAGGTTCTTTGATCTTATTATCTTTTAGCCAATCCGCTAGCTCAAGTGACATGTTAAGCCAGTCGGCTCGCATGGTGTAAGCTGATTGCTTCTTTTATATGTAATCGGGTTGCCAATCAACTTGTGTCTCTCTCTTTGTCTAACACTTAAATTGCTCCGATTTTCCGACAAGCTGGTTTCACTTCAGCGCGCTGCAAGAGTTTTTTCTGTGAATTCCACCTCCACCCCAGCTACACCTGTCTATATCTGCTACATGGGGATTATTTGTAATGTCTAATTGTGCAGCAGCATGTCATACATGTTTAATGCAGCATGTTTTGTCTAATTGTGCAGTAGTAGCAGCATGTCCACATGCTTAACTCAGTATGTCTGTGAATTTTCAAGCAGTAGCAAGTCTCTGTACTTACTTTGCAGCAGCAGCAGCAACAGCAGCAGAGTAGCAGATCTAGTCCGCCAGGACAGAAATCCTTTTAATATATCATACCCACACACCAACGTGCTAAATCTTTCCAAGAGTTGTCATGACTGATAAATGTTTCTAATGTTTCTATATGTCCCTGTTTTTCTGAAAAAACTAAAATCAAAGAGACAGTGAGGCACTTATAATGGAAGTGAATGGGGCTAATCCGTAAACGTTAATATACACACTGTTTCTAAAGTATAGCCAGACGAGACTTTAACAATATGCATGTTAAAATGATTTTAGAGTGATAAAATTGCTTACTAATAATTTCCCTCTAAAGTTATATCCAATTTTGTTGCCATGACAATGTATGCCGTAAACCCTAAAACAACCGTAAAAACTATGACTGAAATACATTTACAGCTCAAATAATACACAAGTTTTAACAGAAGAATTAATAAAAGTGCTTTAAACTATAAGTGCACTGCAATCTTGATTTTTGCTTTTTTTAAAGAAAAGGAGGGATGAGTCTAAATAATTTTTTGTGGTAATCAACATTATGCCACAAATGCTGTAGATTGAGCTTAATTTGTAAGGAACCCAGAATATTCCTTTAAAATCATGTACATTTACCATAGATAATGGGCTCTATTTTCGTGAGTACGCAAAGCACAGCACCATGCGCAATGACCGTGTGTTACGTCTTATCTCATTTTTGTGAGAGCACTAATTGTAAGCGCAATTTTCATGCCAGTGCAAAGTGCAAGGGGGCAAGGGTGTAAGTGTTTGCGTTATCTGTGTGTATATGTGCGCAAACTGTGGGTGTATTGAATGTTAATGAAGTAGCGCAAAGCGCAATTTGCTATTTTCCTGAGAAATTGGCCCTTGTGTTGAGATGTTTCAAAAGCAGATATTTTCTCAGTGCAAAGTCTAAATTCAGTTACTACATTTGCAGTATGTATATTTGGAGATTCCACCAACAGGTGGTAATAAAGTTCATGTATTGAGCCACCTGCATTGCCCAAAGTCCAAATTCTGAAAATATAGTGGAAAATCAAATTGTGTTTCTGAAAATGCCGCTTTATGAAACAAAAATGTGTGTGTAACTCTCTATAGGTCATGGTTTATTATTCAATTACCATTATTATGTTTATGCCTAGACTTAGCGCATGTTTGCACCCACTGACTTTGCGCTTATGACTTAAAGCATAGCACTGCACTTAGAGCTAGTGCTCTTAAAATAGGGCCCAAAGACTCCAGTCACATCGGTAGCCTAATAAATAATGTTTTGATTGCCTCAAGGGGGCTGCCATGTTGAGATCACAGCCGAATACTATTTATTTTATTTTTGTAACCACCCTATTATTAAACACTTTTGCTGACCAAATAAATCAATTGTGACTTACCAACTGCTTCCAAAGATTTAGTTAAATGTCCTGTGTGTGCATTGCCATATCTCTTAAACACTATGATTTGGACTAATGGGAGAATAACGTTGGAGTCTAAGTTTGTGCCTGGACGTTTATGACTGCCAGTACCTCTGGTTTGTTTACATTCAGCTGGGGGTACACAGTGGTGACTGGGAGACTGAGAGAGAGAAAACCAGCTGAAAGATAGATAGGCTAAACCTAGCTATCAGTTACATTTTCCAACCACTTCAACACAATGTTTACATTATTTCATTTAATGAGGCAACTGTAAGCATATGTGTTTTAGACAGGCAAGCCAGCATAAAACCCACAAAGATATTTCATATTTTAATATGAATAGACTGATTATGACATGCAATATTGTAAGGCAGTGTTTCATATTTGTCATTATGTTCACTGGACACCAGCTTTTTGGTTGCAAAGTTTACCTTCAAAATGCAAGTTCCAAAGATATCCTGTTGTAACCATAAAAATAACTTATTTTTTAATCATAAAAAAGTTAACTCTAAATAGACTTTTAACTGAGGTATGACCTATTTTTGGCTATCTACAAGAATGATTTTTAACCTCACCATAACAGCTATACAAAAACGCTGACCCTGACTTTAATCAAGTACATTGCCAACTCATACCAAAAAGCAGAGTGTTGGAAACACTGTTGATATATACAGAGACTCTTTTAAGAGCGTGCAGTTGCCAAAGCCTCTTACTTTTTGGTGTGTTTTAATCGGGAGTTCTCACAATGAGCAGTAAAATATTCAGTGAATGATTTAACAGTTTTTAAGTGTATATAATGTTATTGTTGATCAGTTAGGTAAGTGCTTATATTTGCCAATCACAATCTCCCTCAAGACACACACAAATACATATAAAAACTTGACCTAGCACCAGTGCATCTGCGTCTGAGCGATGGTTCACCAATGCTTTTCAGCTCTAGAGAAAGAAGCACAAAATGTGTTATTTTCATCATAGAGTATGGTAGTATTACTAAAATGTTTTAAATCCATTTTCACTTGGCTGTATTGAGGAAAAAAATTACAAAATATATAAAAAATAAATACATTTAAAAAAAACTGATTTCCATTAGAGAAATCAATCATAATGTTTTTCATCATAAATTTATAGTCTGTGTGTCTTGGCTTAAGAACTACCTACTTTTCCTTGCAATATTCCTTTAGACGCCATGGAAAAGAAATGCCAGCAGTGGCTGGAATCTGTTGTAATCAGGTACAATTACAGCTCCAAATAGAAAAAAAAATAATCATACCTTTAATCATTTAATAAGAATTGTGGGAGATCAAGTAATGTTATGACTGATCATAATAGACGTATAGTAGTGGAGTTTGGGTTTTTTGGGTGGTTGCAAAGACAGCATTATGTAGTTGCTAAGGTGTTCTGAGTGTTTTTGAGCATGCTGCTGGGTGGTTGCTAGGGCATTGCTAGGTGATTGTTATGGTGGTCTGGGTGGTCTCTAACTTGGCCAAGCCAAAAGAGCCCACCTCCATGATATTCTGAATTCTAAAGATGGCTCGGATCACTCCTTCAATGTAAGTCTAATCAACTTTTTCTGCACAGTTTATCATCTGATTGTTTAGACAAGTAATAGTAGACCTCTCCTCAACAAGCCACACTTATGCACCATGCAGAACAATATACGCATCATATTTCAGTTAACAATGGCTAATTAAAACAAAACATATATCTTTCGCAGTGAGAAATACATTTAAAGTCTATTCCTTTATCCAGAAAAACAGACATGGGAGATAAAACAACTGTAGCAAAAAATTCTAACTGTTGAGTAAATGCATAAGCAATAAAAAAACAAAAAAAAAAAAACATTGAAACAAATTTTTGGAGTGGCTAATGAGCAGTAAAAGGGTTTCTTCCCTTGGACAGGATGCAGAAGACCAAAGTGGCCTACCACCAGCAGTGGTAGACACGATCACTTAAGCCAGGGCTCCCTCTATGAGGCAGCTTTATGCCCTGAAGTGGCGTTTGTTTGCTAGTTGGTGTTCTTCCCGAGGTGAAGACCCCCAGAGATGCGCAGTCGGGTCAGTGCTTTCCTTCCTGCAGGAGAGGCTGGCGGGGCGGCTGTCCCCCTCCACCCTGAAGGTGTATGTGGCTGCCATAGCGGCACACCACGACGCAGTGGATGGTAAGTCCTTAGGGAAGCACGACCTGATCATCAGGTTACTGAGAGGCACCCAGAGGGTGAATGCTCCTAGGCCACGCCTCTTTCCCTCATGGGATATCTCCATGGTCCTCCTGGGCCTTCGGAGAGCCCCGTTTGAGCCACTAGAGTCAGTAGAACTGAAAGCCCTCTCTTTGAAGACGGCCCTCCTGATTGCGCTCACCTCCATCAAGAGGGTTGGGAACCTTCAGGCGTTCTCTGTCAGCGATACCTGCCTAAATTCCACTCGCCAATTCTCATTGGCCTTTTCTCAAAGATTAGAGGTGTTTGGGGCTCCCAAAGGCAACATCTAGTGTCACTACATTGACACAATGTCTCGTTCCCTCCATCAGGGAAAGGAGGTTATAACAGTAACTGAGACGTTTCTGTTTTTCCCTAAAATTATCAGTACAATAATGTGGTAAAAAAATAAATAAAATAAAAATGCTGAAGTTAAAACCAGAAAAAACTGAGAAAATATTCCAGTCTATTTTTTAAGCCTTACACATTTAAATTATGGCAAATTTCTATGAAGATAAATTAAGTAATCTTTAACTAAATGTAAAATTAAACCCATACTTCACATTTCATTCTTAATTTATAACAATGTAGATTATTTAAAGAATACTCAATTCAGTCTGATGAAAATTTGTCATACAACTGAAAAGCATAAGAACATTTTGGTACATTTTTGAGTGTACCTTATGTGACAAAAGTTTTAGGCACTTGTGAAAACTGTTGCATTGTGTGGATGTCTTCAAAAATAATAAATAGTTTTCATATATCTATTAACATCATACAAGTTGCAGTAAACATAAAATAAGCTAAATCAATATTTGGTGTGACCACCTTTGCCTTCAAAACAGCACCAATTCTCCTAGGTACACCTGGACACAGTTTTTCTTGGTTGTTGGCAGATAGGATGTTCCAAGCTTCTTGGAGAATTCACCACAGTTCTTCTATCTATTTAGGCTGTCTCCATTTCTTCCATCTCTTCATGTAATCCCAGACTGACTTGATGTTCAGTGGGGGGCTCAGTAGGGCCAATGCCATCTGTTGTGGGGCTCCCTGTTCTTCTGTTTTATTCAATTAGCAAAAGGAATGGTTGGGAGTCTAAAATGTATATTTCCTACTGACACACTAAAATTGAAGAAATAAATAACCATCTTAACACAAAAGTTTTTGTGAAACATCTTATGTGCCTTTTTTCTTTTTTTTGCACATATTTTTATTAACTAACATTAACAAAGATTAATAAATGATGTAACAAATATATTGTTAATTGTTAGTTCATGATACCTAATGCATTTACTTATGTTAACAAATGGAACCTTATTGTAAAGTGTTACCATATATATATATATATATATATATATATATATATATATATATATATATATATATACTGTATATATAATGTATTTATTTATTTATTTATCATTTATTTATTTATTTATTTATTTATTTATTATTTTGGGATAAAATATTACCTGGTTCTTTACAGGTTTCGTGAGATTCACTCAATAACCCCCCATCGAACTATGCTTTTAAATGAATAACATCTGTTCTGACATGGTTTTAAGATTCGCCTTGCCACCCCTGCAAAGGATTACAAATGAACCACTGAAAAGATACAAATATGGACAGCCCAAGCCTGGTGCCCCCTTTTCACTTACTACTAGAGATGCTTGTCAAACAAAGCCTTTTTTCATGGGGGAGGGACGATTTTACCTTTGCCTCAAAATGGAAACAGAAGTTGAGCATGTTTGACTTGTATGGAATTACAGTGCTGGTGTCCCAGTGGACCCTTGTGGTCAGGAGCTGAGTTGTAGAAGAGGCAGAGGGGAGGAGGTGGATGGGGAATCTTTGAGGTCAAACGTTCTCTCTAGCACAAAGAAAAGCTTTCTTCAAGGCCCCTTGCTTTCTTTACTCTTTGCCTATTAAACTGCCTCTCTCCCCCCAGGCACAAATCAGCGTGGACCCTTGGAGTCAGTCAGGAGCAAAGCTGCTAGAGAGGGAGTTCGACACACATACTGTACTCTTTAGGTCGAACTGACATAAGTAGTGCTGTGTCAGCACAAAATACATATGAGAGACTTATAACAGCAGAGAAGTGTAATCAATCACAAGCTATAGATGTATTTATCACTGTGTTTTAATAAAGATCCACATGCACGCTTAAAAGTGACGATAAATTTAATGTTTATATCAACACTCTGCCTCTTTCTGCATAAAAGCTTCAGCCGTGTCATATTTTATGTGGTAACTGTGCACGTGTTGCCATCCACACCAAGGTAGGACCTGGCAACGTTTTTGCGGTATTCGCTGTACATTTTTTCCACAGTCAGTAGAGCATGCACTCTCTCAAACATGTAGTTTCAACATACCCGTCTGTATTCTTGTTTCTGCATAGTCAGACCTCACTGTCACTTTGCACCAGGTCATTTAAGATGTCAGACCACTTCTGAAGATTACAGCTTTCGGCATGCTGCGATGGTCTTGATAATAGAAAACCTGTTCGGTCCATTTTTTTACATTTTTTTTAAGGGAATGTTTCCAAAGAAAAGAATCACTATTACTATTACTTTAACAATGGGATTTTTACAAAGTTCTAACTTCAGCATGTTACTCATTCTACATTGTTTTTTGCGGACATGAATGATGCATCATATCATACAGCTTTTTGAGGGGAGGTTAGCTATTACCTGTTTAGGCGATCATGCTTACAATTTAAACTCAGGTAGACATGGCTGGATCTGGGGAGGGGAGGGTGAGTTTGGTTAGTTGGGCCAGGGGGACATTGCCCCCCGAGATTTTCCTTGTTCCCCTCCAGTTCCGGTCGGCTGGCGAAACATCAAGGGGGCCCCCCTACCCAGGTCCAACAAAGAAACAACTACTTGCCCACCCTAAAGATCAAAGTAGAGGCTAATGTCAAATGAAAATAAAAACAGGGCATTAGCCTACCCATATGCTTTAGCATATAGTACATCACCTTAATACATGCTTATATCATTCAGAGCATTTTATATATTTAAGTACTTGCTTAAATCACTCACAGTATTTTATGCGTTTAACTCATGCTTAAATCACTCAAAGCATTTTATGCATTTCTAAGCAGGCTTTAAGGACATGTATAACAGTTTAAACAAACAAAATATATAATTTATAAACACATCTTTTCACATATACGTAACATGTATTACACTTATTCTCTAAACTGGAAAACACTCTGGGCTATAAATCATTCAATAAGAAATGATTAATACTACATTTACAGGAGGTCACGTGACACCATGCAAGGGGCAGACATGTGAACGACGAGCTCTGCGCACTTTGCTAGATTTTTAATTATTTTCATGTTATAATCTGGTGAATTTTGATACACCCAGTTACACATTTGCTCTTTGATGCAAAACATGGCAAAGAAGTCAAAATCCTCGGGCTCTGGAGACATTAAAAGACACTTACATGTTCAGGATGAAAGCCCCGACAGGCCTACAGACAGGGGACTCGATTTGGATGCCGCGGCGGGAGAGGAGATCCAGCGTCAGTTGTCCAACATGTCGGTGATGTTGACGAAGATTCTTGCTGACTTGGAGGATCTCGCTGTAATACGTCGATCGATTATGGCGATGGAAACAAAATTCTCTGAGCTAGTTACAAGAGTGACTGATGTTGAGAGACGAATTGATTTTCTGGAATCTTCGGAGAGGGAATTAACCACTAATCCGCCCGTGACCAAAGTTGATTTGGAACATCTCCTTGAAAAGCTTGAAAATCTTGAGAATAGAAGCTGCAGGAATAACGTTTGAATTGTTGGAATTCCTGAGCATGAGGAGGGCAGAGATATGGTGAAATTCATAGATGAGTTTTTCCTGAGTCTGCTCGACATAACAGGCCACAAACTGGAAATCGAGCGAGCTCACAGAGTCCCAGCTCACAGATTTGCTGAGGGAGACAGGACCCGATCGATTCTGGCCAGATTTCTGAGATCATCCGATAAAGATCTTGTGTTGTGCCAGGCGAGGAGCAAAGGGAAGCTTTCTTGTTCCCGGACTTTGCGAACTCGACAAGAGAGAAACGCGATCGGTTCAAGGAATGTGAGAAACTCTCACTTTTGCTCTGATGTTTCCGGCCAAACTGAGAATAGAAACGAAGGACGGTCGCAAAGTATTTACATGTCCCAATCAGGCAATGTCTTTTAATGAATCAATGGGTGAGTAACCATTGGGTGTTTCTCATGTGAGTGGATTGACTCGCTGTACTTACTCTTGAGGAAGCTGGGCGACATTTTGGTTTCTTTTTGCTTTTTGCGTTGGCTCCGCCGAGCGGCTGGAGCTTGTTTTGTGAATAAAACTTTTCCTTAAAGAAACTTCTGCATTGACGAAAGATTACTTTTGCATTGAAGTTCCCGGCCAGTTTGAGAGTGGACACTACGGATGACTACAAAATATCTACATGCTCACACAAAGGATGTCTTTTATAAAGTTGACGGATTGTGTAAGTCATGGTATATACTTTTATGCGGCCTCCGAGTGAATTGACTCGACCATCCGGGAAACCGGGATGTTGGTTTTGTTTCTTTTTTATTGGTTCCGCCTAGTGGCTGGAGCTTGTTCTGTTGAATAATACTACTTTGGGATAGCTGTGGATTAATCTGTTTGTTCTTCGTGCTTATTCCTCCTGCTGGCTGTGATTTGTTTTGTTGAGGTTTTTTTTACGGGACATTGGAATGATTACGACATCCGTTGAACTCATAACAGCCAGCTCACTGAACATATCTGAACGTTTTATATCAGCTGGAATTTGTTTTGTGGAAGATCACACCTTTGAGACAGTTCTGTGAATGAATCTACACATTCTTTGTGTTCATTCTTCCTATTTGCTGGTTTTATTTTACAAAGTATTAGTGAGACAAAATTGAGCAATCTGATGGCAAAGCTGTCGTGGGGGCTCGTGGGTGTTCATGGACCTTTTGAGTTTAGAGGGATTGTCGCCGGCTGGCGACGTTTTTCTTTTTTCTGTTTGTTTTGTTCGGGGGGAAGTTCGGGGTTTGATTGTTTCACTAATGGGGAATGTGGTCTGTATAATTTTGTTTTTGACACACAATTTATTTTTCCTACTATATCAAAATGTAAAATGTTAATATGAGTGTACTATCTCTCTCCACATGGAATGTAAATGGGTTGGGGCACCCCATAAAAAGAAGGAAGGTTATTACTTTTCTTAAATGTTAGAAATACGATATAGTGTTTCTTCAAGAAACACATCTCTCCCCACAGGAAGCTGAACAATTTGGGAAGATATGGGGTGGACATGTTTTTTTTTAGTGCTGGCTCAAGTAAGAGCAAGGGAGTCATTATATTGGTAAATAAACATCTACAATTCAAATGTCTCAAACAGACTAAAGATAAATTAAGGAGAGTCATTATTGTTTTAGCTGAAATTCAAGGGCAAAGGTTGATTTTGGCTAATATTTACGCACCTAACACTGATGATCAGGGCTATTTTATAGATCTTGAAGGGATGCTGCAAACCGCTGGCACCCCTCATGATATAATATTGGGAGGAGACTTTAATCTTTTGATGGACTCAGTCCTTGATCATAGTGAAGCAAAAGTGTGTAAGCCCCCTAGAGCAACACTGATGATTCACAGGATATGTAAAAATCTTGGTCTTACAGATATTTGGAGACTTTTGAACCCATCTGGTAGGGACTATAATTTTTGTTCATCAGTCCATAAGATTTATTCTAGAATAGATTTATTTTTTATATCCAAATCCCTCATTTCATCTGTTGTGGATTGCTCAATTGGAAACATTTTAGTCTCAGATCACGCCCTGGTGAGTTTAGAGGTGATGCCACATATAGAGAAAAAGAAATCATGTAGTTGGCGCCTTAATGTATCCCTTTTGCAAAATCCTGATTTCCAACAAATGTTAAAGACTGAAATCAATGTTTATATGGAGACCAACTGGTCCTCGGTATCCTCTGTGGGCATAGCTTGGGAGGCACTTAAGGCGGTTCTTAGGGGCCGGATCATACAGTATGCCTCATTCATCAAAAAATCCAAAGAACGAGAACTCGTGGAGTTGGAAGGAAATATTAAAAGTGCAGAGGCAGAGCTGAAGCGCTGTATGTCAGCTGATGGCCTCAGAGAATTGACCCGATTGAAATATAGATATAATACTATTTTGTTGTGGAAAGTGGAGTTTTGGTTATTGAGGGCAAGACTTTGAGTTGGGTGACAAAGCAGGGAAGCTTTTGGCTAGATATATAAAGCAGAGAGAGTCTCTTTCTATCATTCCCTCAGTGAAATCTGCTGGTGGTGAAATTTTTATCTCAGTCATTGATACTAATAATGCCTTTAAAGAATTCTATATTGATCTTTATAGTTCCACGTCTTCGTCTACTGATGAAGATATTAGAAACTTCCAGGGGTGGTTGCGGGAAGTGTGGCGCATAAACTTCTGCTTTACGCAGATTATATTTTATTATTTGTCTCTGAACCTACTAGATCTATGCTTTGCCTCCACAGAATTATTAATTCCTTTTCCAAGTTCTCAGGATACAAAGTCATTTGGTCTAAATCTGAAGCTTTGGCTCTGACAGCGTAACGGCTTTCCAGCCTGGCGCTTTCCAGTGGCCCAAACAGGGCATTAAGTATTTGGGGATTTTATTCCCAGCAAATTTGTCTGATTTAGTTAGTGTTCATTTTGACCCTTTAATAAAAAGGTTTTCGAGCGATGTGGGCAGGTGGGCTTCATTACATTTATCGATGATTGGGAAGGTTAATGTTATTTAAATGAATTGTATGCCAAAATTTAACTACCTGCTACAGTCTCTCCCTGTAGATGTCCCCCTCTCTTATTTGAAACAATTTGATAGCGAAGTCCTTCATTTGGAATGGTAAACGTCCCAGGTTGCATTTTAATAAGTTACATAGACCGATAGAAAAAGGAGGGCTAGGCCTACCCAAGATTTTGTTTTATTACTATGCGTTCAGTCTCAGACATTTGTCTCATTGGTCACTTCCACCTGAGAGAGCCCCTCCCTGGTTTGTTATTGAACAGGCAGTTCTTGCCCCTATTTCGCCATCACAAAGCATCTCTATCAAACTAATCGGAAAAGTTAAGTTACACCCCGTTATTTCGCATTTACACACCGTATGGACTAAAGTGTCCAGATTGTTTAAATTGGACACTTATTTAAATGCTGCCTCGAGCATATGGCAGAACCCAAGATAGTGTATTGGCAAGTCCCTTTCTGCTGGCCAGAGTGGATTGTGAGGGGGGCTGCTACACTCGGTGATCTATATGAAAGTGGAGTGTTGAGATCGTTTGAAAACTTGGTCCAACATTTTGGGATCCCCAGACCTCAGTTTTATAGGTATTTACAACTGCACCATCTGCTTTGTACTATTTTTGGGAGTAGCACACACCCCCCTAAGGAGGCAGATGCTTTGGGAGAGGTGATTGCGGCTTTTGGAAAAGGTCATGAGGCATCAGTGTACTACTCCCTGTTAATTCAGAGTATGGGGGACAGAGCCTTAACTTCTCTCAAGAGAGTATGGGAGAAAGATTTCAACTTGGCATTGGAGGAAGGAGTGTGGGCTAAGATTCTTAAAAACGTTAAGTCTGCATCTAGAGATGCAAGGGTGCGTCTTATACAATTCAAAATTTTGATAGATTTTATTGGACCTCCTCTAGACTGTATAGGCTTGGCCTTAAAGACACACCCACTTGCTGGAGATGCCAATCGGAGGATGGAGACATGGCCCATGTTTGTTTGGTGGTGTGTCGAGATCTAGAAATTCTGGTCGAAGGTTCAGAATTTTGTGTGCGACATGATGGGCACTCAGGTTTCGTTTTTCCCCAGACTTTGTGTTCTGGGCGATGGAGCGGTCATCGATGTGGGGCATGGCCATATAGAGAACTGGGTTCTGACCTGTGTGATGATTGCCAGGCAGGTTATTTTGAGGGGTTGGAGGTCAGCTGGTGCGCCCCCATACGGTGCATGGAGGTGGGGAGGGTGGCAGCTTATGAGGAGGTGTCATCGGGAAGACGGGGTGGCTTGGATAAGTTTATTCGGAAATGGGGCAGGTATTTGGAGTTTTTGGAGGGCTCTCAGGTGGGGTGTGGAGAGAGTAGTGTATTATAGTTAGTATGATTATTATGTGTGTGTATGTATGTATGTATGTGTATATATATGTGTATGTATTTATGTTTGTATATGTATGTATATATATATATATTTATATATATATATATATATATATGTATATATGTGTGTCGGTTTGATTTTTATTTCTATATATTTACTTATGTTTGACCACAGGGTTGTATTTTCGGGGGGCGGGGTTGGGGAGTGGGGGTTGTGGGGTTTAAATGTTGATTTTATATATATATATATATATATATATATATATATATATATATATATATATATACATTTCTTTGTTATTGTATGATTTAATAAAAAAATGTTAATTACAAAAAATACTACATTTACATACCCAGTCCTCACATGTGTGCCAAAACGTGGTCAAACTCCACACATGCAATCCATATGCATCCTTCAAAAACAACCCATAACAAACACTCAATTTTAACATACAACTCTTCTAAACACATATATAATGCAATTTATAAGCATTTTGTGTAAAATATGCTATTTACCCAAATAATTCTCAAACGATGAACAAAACCGGGAGTTCTCTTACACAACGTCTGCTCTCATGTCTCCAACACGAGAGAGTGCCGGATAGCAGGTGTCACAAAACTCCGGTGTCACAAAACTCCGGTTCTTAAAGGGGCCACGTCCAATTTATGACTAGAGTTAAATTACATGAAATTTCTCCACTTGGCTACATAAAGGAGGGACTTAAGCCATACCAAGGTACCAGAATTTCATAGAGGGCTGGGCCGGTAATAAACTATCCTAGCAATCATTCAGAACTCTCGAGCAGCCGCATAGTAACTAAAAACCACACAGGACACCTTAGCAATCGCATAGCAACACCCTAACAACCATCCAACACCCTAGCATTGTGGAAGTGAGTTTAGCACAGGCAAGCACCATAACATTTTCTTAAAAAAATTTAAAAATGACATTCCTAATATAGAATCATAAGCTGTCTACTATGAGCAGTCAAACACATTATTTGATTTCTTACAATCCCTGTACATTGATTAATGGCAAGATAAACGCTTTGCTATTTGGCACTGTAATTGTGACTGATTACAATAGATTTTTTTTTTCCTTTTTTTTAATTAAAAGAAGTTCACAGAGTACAAACTCCATTTCAGCCAAGGGGCAGAACTAACAACAAAGCTAGGCTAAAGAAAGGATGAAGAAACAGTATATCAAGGCACTGGCAGCTGACATAATTTGTTCCGAAGCACAGCAAAATATACTTTAAAATTGTTATTTCTCTCAAATACCATTCAAATCAGTAAAATGTAAAATTTTTCATCCTTTAACATTAAAACAACAACAACAACAACAACAAAACACTCTTTAATTTTGAACTATAGACTACAGTGTATCCCACAGGACCACAACTCTAACCAGAGAGAAAACCACCAGCCCAACCAGCATGGCCATTACCCTGCTCCACTAAGAGGCTACAGAAGAGCACAGCTGGGAAGCATTACACACTCCAATATGGTCATACAACAAATTAAATCTATAAGCATGTGTTGTGTTTTTCCATGTTAAAACCTCATTAACTTGTAAGTGTACCATGTGGGTATGAAAATGGCATGTCAAAACCAAACTAATGATATTCGCAGTAACCAATAGAGCATAAAAGTGACTGACTGCTTGTGCTTTATAAACCAGTGACCATAAACTCTCAGAAAGCATCAAGCAGAACTTCTCATGGCTATATTTAAGTTGAATTGAGGCACAAGACATTGGGAACACTTGATTTGCCCATTGCATTGAAATACCAAGGGAAAACTTGTGATAGACTAGAAAATCATAACTCACTCTATTTGCAAACCATGTGGTTGCAATAGAACTGGAATATGATGGACAGAAGTATAGCTCTGTAATTCTTGAGTACTGAGGCAAAACAGTTTACAAAGCTATAATATAATATAATATAATATATTCATTCATTTACAATTGTTCGTATTAGTCTTATAGTCTGTTGATAGCACTGTGATTTGCTTCATTTGTTGAGTGCTGGGTTTTTGATTGGAAAGATTAGCTATAACGCGTCATTAATGATCAAGACTATTTTAAGATATCAGGGAGAGATTGTTTGTGTATGGTAGCATAGTTAGCAGCAAAAATATGGTTATTGAACCTATTGCAATCCTATATTGGTTTGCTCAATCAATATTTTCAGTCTCCCCTGAAAATGTCCTCACGGACTGCCGCCATTGAGAGAATGAAAGAAATTACCTAAAATGTTTTAAACCTAAACAATTTGTGGAACAGAGTTGACTCATCATGGTTGAGACAGAAAATATGGACACTTGCATTAAATATATTAAGCAATTTTCTTATCACAATTATTGGTTATGGTTGTGACAGAAAATGTAAGCACTTATAAATATTAAATATAAGCAATTACATATTAATTATAAAAAAAAAAAAAAAAAAAACGTAGAACTCACCAGAGCTTGTATGACCTTGTTGAACTCATGGCAGGTAAATATAGGAAGAGGATCTTCAGTATGAAGCCTGACTTTGATTTTGTTTTGATTTTTTATTGTTTTTAAATGTTTTTATTTGTTATAAATAACTTGACTGTGATGACAAAGAGTAGGTACACAGCTGTGAAACCATACATGTATTTTTTATCATCTTCCATCTATAGTGTTAATGGGTTTTTATTTATTTATTTATTTATTTTTTAGATACATGTATTTATAATTCAGTTTCAGCTGAATATATTTTAATCAAAATTAAGTATTGAGTTATGGTCTGAGGAAATGTAGTTTTAGGGATAGCAAATGATAATGTAACATCATAATTTTGATTAAAAATGAAGAGAAATTGAATCAAATGAAATGGTACATTTGTGTTAAGCATATTCTAAAGTGGAAATTTAGAAACGAATGGCCGGGAAAGTTGTAGGATATATTTTGTTCCATGTTTCAAGAATCAGTGAGTTCACAGACATGTAGGCTGACTGAAAGAGAAACTGCTCGCTGGAGCTTTCTTGCATCATCTGAAATTGCAATAACACCAGAGATGTTCCTCTTGCAGCAGATCAGAGCTGAATAGCAGAAAGTTCCCTGGAGGACACAACGGGGGTCTGTTTCTCTCATTTTCACAATAGTTTGTCATAACACTTTGAGTTAGGACATGGACCCCCTCTAGGGTAAAGGCAACCAACAGGAACAATATGTTTGAGGGTTTGCCGTATAGTGAAAAACCAGAGAGACTCTGCTGGCGGTGTCAAGCGAAGGATTGGTGGTCGTTGTATCAAAGCTTCCTGTTTTTTACGTAGCACACTTGTTTTGTTTATTCCGTATCCATGTCAGGGTTGAGATAGGTTCCTCCGTTCTCCAGTTCTGCTTGGCAGGCCAAGAAACATGCTCTGGTTTGGTGCTGGTCACTGGCCATGGCCGCCATGTTTGCTTGTTTGCTCTAGATATATTTTACCTTGGAAATACATCCTGTAATTAATCACAGGCTTGACGGAGCAGTATGCAGGTCATCCCTCGCCCAAACCGTAAAAAGTACTACAGTGCAATTTCACAGTTAGCAGATGCGGGTGATTCTCACGAAACCTGTCAAGAAAATGTCCTTGTCCTGTTTTACTCCAAAATCGAAAGAAACAAATGAGAAATTATATTTTGCATATAGAAAATGTAGCCTATGTTTAGGGTCTTTAAGATTTTTTCCATTGTGACATTATCACATTTCACCTCCAAATTTTCTTTAAAGGAATGTTCCGGGTTCAATACAAGTTAAGCTCCATCGACCGCATTTGTAGTATAATGTTGATTACCACAAAAATTAATTTCAACTTGTTCCACCTTTTCTTAAAAATAAAATAAAATAAAGCAAACATCTGGGTTACAGTGAGGCACTTACAATGAGGGTGTCAACACAGAAATGTGAAATGTATAATTTTATAAAAGCAAAAAAACTTGTGTGTATTATTTGAGCTGTAAAGTTTTTTTTAAATTGTCATTTTTACAGTCATTTTAGGGTTTGTTGACATTACATCATCATGGAAACAAAGTTGTAAAATTGGCTGTAACTTTATACAGAAAAGGTTAGTTAGTGATTTTATCTCACTACAATCATGTTAACATGCATATTGTTTATGTCTTGTGGCTATACTTTTGAAACAGTGAGTATTTTAACGTTCAGAAATTGGCTTCTGTTGTAAGTGCTTCAATGTAACCCAGATTTTTGCTTTTTTTAAAGAAAAGGAGCAACGAGTCAAAATAAATGTTTGTGGTAATAAACATTATGCCACAAATGCTGTCAATTGAACTTGTGACGAGGAGGAGGGTGTGGGGGAGTAAGTCAGACTGGAAGTTTCCCCAGCCTGAATCGGGCAGTGAGGGTATGTGACGAGGAGGAGGGCGTGGCCAGGCCGAGAGGATTCACGCCTGGTGCTGAGTTGCCCAATCAGCGGGAGAGAGATGAAAGGAGGAGGAGATTGTTAATCCGGTTCCTGCTTCCTCCTTTCCCGATAAACGAGAGGCTTGTCTGCCACACTTGTATTGAACCCGGAACATTCCTTTAACACATTGCAAAAAAAAAGATGATCATTATGATATTTTCATGACATTCAACATGAAAAAAACATTCAATTGTAAGGTATTTACTGTATACATCATAGTAGTAATCCCTTGGTACTGCCTTTCATTTGTGCTGATTTTAATAAAAAAAGAAAAGTAAAAAGGAAAACGTTGTACATCAGCATCTTTTTATTGTAAAACTGTAAAAACATGACTGTGTTATGGTAATGAGAACCATCGTTAAAAACAATAAGAATAGTAAAAGTAAAACATCTGGATGTTTTAAGGTAGTGAAAATTGTGGGGTAAAATGTGCTCAAGTGTCCTGAAAATAATGGCAATACTACTTTGATGTATAAATACTTTACAATTAAAAATTTTTTTTTAATTCACATTGTGACTTGACTTGTGAAATTATATTCAGGACAATTAAGTACATTTCCCCCTATATTCTTATTAGTATACTGTATTATAAAAAATACTGTAATAGAATAATTGTTTTTGATTAAAATCACACACATATATATAATAATAATAAGTTTAATTTATATAGTGCCTTTCCAGAGCTCAAGGACACTTTACAATAGTAACACAATAATACACAAACAAAGAACAGTCACAAAAAAACAGTTCAGATAGCACAGTCACTGAGAGTGAATACATAACTCATTAAGATAAATAACACTGAGAAAACAAAAAAGTTTAAGTTCAGATTTAAACTCAGAGATAGAAGAGATGCTGCGAAGAGTCAGGAGGAGTGAAGTCCATATATTGGGTGCTACTACTCTGAATGACCTGCCACCCATAGTAGAGAGGCGAGATCTAGGGACAGAAAGGAGTCCGGACCCAGAAGACCTAAGCGAGCAGATCAGGTTGTAGGGGAGAAGCAATTCACTAAGATAGTGAGGTGCCAAACCATGAAGTGATTTGAAAGTAAGCAGGATTCGTTTATATCTGATGCGAAACAAAACTGGTAACCAGTGAAGTTCAAACAGGAATGGAGTAATATGAGCTGAGTGCTTGGTATGTGTAAGAATTCTAGCAGCAGAATTTTGAATATATTACAACCTAGCAATAGATTTAGCAGGTAAACCAATGAAGAGGGCATTACAATAGTCAAGACGTGAGGATATAAATGCACGAACCAGTGTTTTGGCATCTTTGAGACTGATAAAGGGACGAAGGCGAGCAATGCAGCAAAGGTGAAAGAAGGCAATTTTAGATACAGATTTAATATGAGCTTCAAAAGTGAGGGAGGGATCAAAGATGATACCTAATTTTTTTACAGTGTTGGATGGTTTAATGAAAGTGCCATCAATATCACAACCAAAGTCACAAGTGTTGGTGTTCCAATAATAATGATCTCAGTTTTATCCATGTTTAATTTTAGGAAGTTGGAGTTAAGCCATTTTTTTATTTCATTTACACATGTGGATAGTGGACCGGTCTGGAGAGTGGGAGCAGATCTACAAGCTGTACATATTTGAATGTCATCAGCATAACAGTGGTAACTGAAACCGTGGCGGCAAATGAGTTGACCCAAAGGCAGTATATATATAATGAATTGTAGAGAACCAAGAACCGATACATGAGGGACACCTAATTTCATGGAAACAGTAGGTGACTGATAATTTTGCATTGAAATGTAAAACTGTCTATCCGTGAGGTATGAAGAAAGCCAGGAGAGAGCAGCACCAGTGACACCATCATCCGAGAGGTGGGAGAGAAGTAATTCATGGCAAACAATATCAAAAGCAGAACTAAGATCAAGTAATAGAAGAATGGAGAGAGAACCAGAGTCACCAGTGAGTAGTAGGTCACTGACAACCCTTACAAGGGCGGTTTCAGTATTGTGAAGTGGGCGAAAGCCAGACTGAAATGGGTCAAAAAGATAATTTTGAACAAGGAAAGATTGTAACTGGGAGGCAACAACTCTTTCCAGTATTTTGGAAATTAATGGTAAGTTAGAGATAGGGCGATATATAAACACACACTCACTGAGCGCTTTATTAGGAACACTATACTAATACTGGGTAGGGCCTCTCTTTGCTCTCAAAACAGCCTCATTTCTTCATGGCATGGATTCCACAAGATGTTGGAAACATTCCTTTGAGATTCTGGTCCATGCTGACATGATTTCAATTTCTGCAGATTTGTCAGATGCACATTCATGCTGCAAATCTCCTGTTCTACCACATCCCAAAAGTGTTCTCTTGGATTCAGATCCGGTGACTGTGAAAGCCACTGAAGAACAGTGAACTCATTGACATGTTCATGAATCAGTTTGAGATGACTTTTGCTTTGTGACTCATGCTGGAAATAGCCATTAGAAGATGAGTAAATTGTGGCCATGAAGGATGCACATGGGCAGCAACAATACTTAAATAGGCTGTGGCATTCAAGCGATGATTGGCTGGTATTAACGGGCCCAAATTGTGCCAAGAAAACATCCTAACACCATTACACCACCACCAGCAGCCTGGACTGTTGACAGGCAGGTTGGCTCCATGGATTCATGCTGGTGCACCAAATTCTGATTCTACCATTTGTGTGCCTCAGCAGAAATTGAGATTCAACAGACCAGGCTACGTTTTTCCAGTCTTCAACTGTCCAGTTTTGGTGAGTCTGTGCCCACTACAGCCTCAGGTTTCTGTTCTTGGATGACAGAAGTGGAACCCGGAGTGGTTTTCTGCTGTTGTAGCCCATCGGCCTCAAGGTTCGACGTGTTGTGCATTCTGAGATGCTATTCTGCTCACTACAATTGTACAGAAGGGTTATCTGAGTTACCCTAGCCTTTCTGTCAGCTCGAACCAGTCTGGCCATTCTCCACTGACCTCTCTCATCAACTGCCAAACTGCCAAACTGTCAATCAAGTGCAAAACTGCCGCTCACTGGATGTTTTTTGTTTTAAGCACCATTCTGAGTAACTCTAGAGACTGTTGTGTGTGAAAATCCCTGGAGATCAACAGTTACAGAAATACTCAAGTCAGCCCGTCTGGCACCAACAATCATGCCACGGTTGAAATCACAGAAAAAAAAAAAAATTCCGTTAATGTAATTTGAGGGGCAAAATGTGCTTAAGGAATTATTTATTTATTGATTTATTTATTGATTTATTTATCCCCTTCTCTCCCAATTTGGAATGCCCAGTTCCCACTACTTAGTAGGTCCTCTTGGTGGCGCGGTTACTCACCTCAATCCGGGTGGCCGAGGACAAGTCTCAGTTGCCTCCGCTTCTGAGACCGCCAATCTGCGCATCTTATCACGTGGCTTGTTGAGCATGATACCATGGAAAGTCCGCATGTGAAGGCTCATGCTACTCTCCACGATCCACGCACAACTTACCGCGCGCCCCATTGAGAGCGAGAACCACTAATCGCGACCACGAGGTGGTTACCCCATGTGACTCTACCCTCCCTTGCAACCAGGCCAATTTGGTTGCTTAGGAGACCCGGCTGGAGTCACTCAGCATACCCTGGATTCGAACTCACGACTCCAGGTGGTGGTAGTCACAAAATGTGCTTAATAGTAATTGTGGCAATTCTGTCACAACTCAAAAAAATTTGATGGTCCCAAATTTAGGCTTCATTTTCCAATTATAATTTTTCTGTTATATAGTTTTGGGTGAAATAAATCCCGAATGTGTTTTTAAAAGGTTTCGTGAGATTCACCCTATAGAGCACACACCTAAGTAAAAAGGCAATCTGAAATGCAATGACATGGCAAAATCTTTGCCATGTTTGTGACTTTGAAGTAGAATCTGTAGGGCCGCTCTGTATGTTCCAATTTATATTTTCATTTATTCTTCCTCATACTGTGCTTCCACAAACCCATAAAGGTATGAGGGCCACCTACTGCACAGGATCTGTCTAAAAGTGTGTAATAAAAACAAGCCGCACAGCAGATTGCTGGTATGAGGCACTGCAGAATGTGTGTCCTGATGAACGTGGGGTTGGTTAAAACGCTGGGCATATTTTCAGTGAGCTGTGCGGCATGCCGAAACAGGGTTGCTAAGTTGAAACATGCTTAGAGATGTCCAATAAAACAGCATTGCCTCCAGAGCTCCAGCTGTGGTCCTCTGTAATGGGCATATAACGAAAGCCTTTATTAAAACATGCCACGGTATGCACTGTCTGTCATAAGAGGCCAGGCTTTTACGCCCTTGTATATTATTAATCTTGATCCAGTTCACACCTTCATGAGGTTTTAAAGATATTGGCAAAATAAATAGATGGGGTGATTGGGTTTGCTATTCTGCCTCAGATAGGCAGAATATTAGCCTCAGTTACCATACACGTTCATTGCATCTTCTTTACTCACTATGAAAGTGAATAGTGACTGTAGTTAACATTCTACCTTACGTAATGTTTTGTGTTCCAAAGAACAATGCAAAGTCATGCAGGTTTGGAAAAACATGAGGGTTAAGTTATACTTAATTGTGATTTTTTTTGGGATGTGGACAAAGTCCTCCTTGGGCAATAAAACTCAAGTGAGCATCCTGTTACTGTCTTCTAAAATAAGGCATCATTGGCAATCTCTATGTCAGTTCCAGGGTTCTACTGAAGCCTACAGCTGTTCAGTACAAAGGAAGGTCAGCCAACGTTACTGAATGTTTTACCTTCGGATTTAGAGCGTGAGTAGAAAAGGAGACTTGTTTCTCATCCTTCAGAACAGCATTGACTGGATAAATCTGCTGGGCAGACCTTCAGACAGGAAAATAAACATCAGAGCTGAAACATTCAGCTATCACAGGACATGGTGACTTTTCTAGGCGTGTTGCCTAATTCATCTGTGTTTCTTGATGTATTGTAGAATACATTGAATATACAGTTGAAATTAAGAACACGCTTTCTATGAAGACGATAGACAGTCATGGTACATATTAAAGTAACAGTTCACCCAAAAATGAAAATTCTGTCATTATTTACTCATCCTCATCAAGGTTATTATCGTAAATTATGACGAAAATGAAAACTACATGTAAAAACATTTTGTTAGACTGAAATAAAAATCAACATAATTGGAAAAACTGAAACTAAACTAAAATACATTTTCATGGCTCTGAAAAAACTAAAATAAAATAAAAATAATGTTAAAAAATATTTAGTTTTCGTTTTTGTTACGATAGGTTTAACCTTTAAACCTGCTATCACCTTAACATGAAGATGCCACTATGCGGTGATTGGAGGTCTGGTATCGACTGCAGGGAAGGGAAGATATTTTAAAAACTAAAACTAAACTAAAACTAACAAAGAACTAACAAACAAAACAAAACGAAAACTAAACTAAATTGGAGTAAAACATTTAAAACGAAATAGAAATAAAAACTAAATTAAAAATTTAAAACTACTATGACCTTGATCCTCATATCACTCCAAACCTATAGGGTGACAAGCATTCATTTGAACAATATTACAACCTATACAAATGTAGGCCTATACATAAATGTGCTGGAAGCGATTTTTTCATGGAAAGATATGCAAAAAATGTTCCTACTACCTTAGAGATATTAATGAAATAAGTGTCCTGAGATATCTCACTGGTCTCGGTGACAGCTGTAGACTTTGTAAACAGCAAACAAAAATGTGTCTGCGTACCGCGGACATTGACGTTTTTCACCTGTCAGTCATTTTGTTTGTTCTCATAGTGTTGTATTTGAAGCGTATCACTGAGACTATGATTCATAATGTTTGCCAGTTGAGGGCGCTATTGTGCCACTGTTGAATTTGACAGCCACAGGAACAAACAATGCTGCTCTTTTGCTCGGTTTTGTTCTCAAAATTATCTTTTTTTGTTTTGGAATGAGGGGGCGTTGCTAATTCAACAGCTCTGTCACAAAAGCTTCAAAACACTATAATCACTTTAATACGATACTAAACTGAAAAATGAACATAAAACTACTTAATAAAATGTAAAAACACCCCATTATATATAACTATTGTGAAAAACAGATTGATAAATAACAGAATTAACTAAATATTTTGCTTCAAAAAACAAGATGCAGGGCGCAAGGACTAAAGTGAACCAGTGAATCGTTTGAATTTCAAATGGTTTATTTCATCAAGTTAATTGGTGAATTGCTTATTTTAGCCGGTTCATTTACATGAATTATCCAAACAAACCAATTCACTAAAAATGAATTAGACCACTCTACGCTACATATAGTTGAATTGGTGAACCATTTATTTTAGCCCGTTTCTTTAAACATGAACAATCCAAACCGAATCACTACAATAAACTGGACTTTTCTAGGCAACATAATTGAATGGGTAAATCATTTATTTTGGATTCATTAAAATGAACTGGACTTCTCTACACTACATTTAATGGAATTGGTGAAACATTTATTTTTGCCAGTTCATTTATATGAACCATCTGAACGAACTGATTCACTACAATGAATTTGACTTCTCTGTGCTACATTTAGTTGAGTTGATGAATCATGTATTTTAGCTGGTTCGTTTACATGAACTGTCCAAACGAACTTATTCACCACAATAAATCGGACTTGTCACTACATATTAATAGCCTATTAGCATACTAATGAGTCGGTGAATCATTAAATGTACCCGGTTGAAAAATATAATTCAATTCAACTGTCCAAATAAACTGATTCACTTAAATGTTGTAGACTTTCCAACGCTACATCTCACAGATAGAGGACTACTTCGGAAAGCGTGTTTTACTCCCTCAGCTCGTTCGACTGTAAAGCTTCAGTGTACATACTGTGTCAAAAACAGCTGTATAGAGTTTTATGAAGCTACACCGCAACTCATTGGGGAAAAGTGGCTTTTTACTGGAAATGCCACACTAGCTGAACTACTGTCATGCTACTGAAAACAGCATGCAGCACACAGGACTGGGTTAACATGAGACTGAGAGTGAGCAGATTATTAACAGAATTTTCATTTTGGGTGAAGGAAAGATAAAGATCCATGAAAGATAAGGACATTTCCCATTTAACAGAAGGTTTCAGACTTTTTTCTCCAAAGGTCCATCTGGAGTAACTTGTTGAAGAATGCAGTGAATTTTCTTTCCCTACCATTGCATTGTTAACATATCTGCATATCCCTGAAGGCTTTTGACAGGGAGCAAGTGAGATACCCATAAATCACAGTTCCACAAATTATCTGTCCTCCTCTTGTTGCATGTTTTCTACTGATAAC
This sequence comes from Myxocyprinus asiaticus, assembly GCF_019703515.2. Lineage (NCBI taxonomy): Eukaryota > Metazoa > Chordata > Actinopteri > Cypriniformes > Catostomidae > Myxocyprinus > Myxocyprinus asiaticus. The sequence continues at coordinate 7,115,626 of NC_059363.1, read as the reverse complement.
TACTTTGAATCGGACACACACATTTAAAAGTGAATTGATTTAAACCTTTTTATAACCTTTTAAAAACACTTTGTTTTTGTAAGCTGCTCCACTGAAATTCAACCAGTATGTGCTTGTTCATGTGCCTAAAATAACAGTGGGTTAGCCCTAATATGGGATGGACTTCAAGAAACTTTGAATAATAAGACAGGGTAATATTTTGCACCAGGTCTAGCTTGTCACATTGGATTAATTAACTATATTTGTTTTAGATTTTTGGAACGTGTAACAGAGGTCCCATTACTCTCTGGTTACATGGCAGACATAGTAGAGGTAGCGTCACTGGGAATTCATAAAACTGAAGCACAGAAAATGGGAATTGCAGCACCAACATCAAAGGCTACAATTAGTATGATGTTTCATTATTTGGCTATAACAACAAAATGCGTATGCTAGAAATATTAACCAGATTTTAGAAGCCCAGTTGCCCCTGAAAGTATTTGGGCACTTAAGCCACACGTAAAATGTCTTTTCATTATACAGCAAAATATAAAATCAAGTGGCATTTATTTAAAAAAAAAGATTTTTTAAGAAACATTTCACATGCAATAGTTTGGCAGGTTTTAAATTATAAAAGAGTCGGTGTCCAAATGAATTTTTGGCATAAAACTAGAACCTTGGTCACCCTTATGTATACAATAGCCAACAACTCCGGTAGAAAACAGTGGCAATGAAACATGAAAACTGGATTCAATTTTACAAGTGCTTCCATTTTCCATCCTGTCGACCAAAACAGTCTGTTATAATTTAAGACATCTGTTGGTTATCAAGAGGAAATGCATGCTCTGTCTTTGGAGTATGATATTTACACCAACATGATAATTACTGGAACATACCACACCAGCCATAACACACTGGATGTGGTATCGGAATAATCACCACAGAAATAGCATATCTTACAGTCCTGAGATCACATTACTCCAAATTGCTCTCAGGGCTTAATTCTCTGAGGGAAAGTTTTTTTGATGATTAATTATTTTTAAGATTACTTTTACCTGGAAAAAGTGAATTTCAAAGAATTCTGTGAACAAGAGCAGAAAATTACAGTCATCATGTGATTTATATGTGGGATTCAAAACTCCAAAAATAGTTTTAAAGCATCATTTATTTGGCATATGGCAAACGTGTATCATATACAGATAATGAAGCAGAAAAACTAGCGAAAACAGAAAAGTTGACTGAGACAAATTGTCAGCAATTTTGTAGGTGCTCATGAGGAACACATAAACTTTAGCAGTTCAGCCTTAAGTCTGACACACAGGTGACCTATGACCGAGAGGTCAGCCCTCCATGGAGTTTATCACAGACCCCTCAGGGTAAAGACACTTTCCTGTAATTGGAGTACGGAAGTCTTTGGGAAAATCGTAGGTTAAAGCAACATGTGCAGTCTAAACCTGTAACTGGAAGTCATAAAAGTCCCTGGCAATTTTGACATTGTTAGATTTCATGGAAGACCAAGCTGTAGTACAGATACAGAACACAAAATAACATTTAGAATTCAGACATTTCTCCAAATTATCTTATTATTTATACTATCCAAGTTAATTATATATACAATATGTGTGTATATATATATATATATATATATATATATATATATATATATATATATATATATATATATATATATATATATATTTGCAGGTTTGGGAGGGTTACTTTTGAAATGTATTCCACTACAGAATACAGAATACATGCTGTAAAATGTCATTTGTAACGTATTCCGTTAGATTACTCAAAGTCAGTAACGTATTCTAAATACATTGAATTACTTCTTCAGCACTGGTAGATTTTTTCACTTGTTTTGACTATAAAAACTCTGCCAGTACAGTAAGACAAAATACATGTTAAAAATACATTCTCTGAAAAACCTAAATATCTTATGCAGTGTTGTAAAGATAAATCTAATTGAAATTTTTACAGGAAAACAATACAAAAATTATTATCAAGAATATGATTTTTGTCCTTATATCAAAGGTCTTACTAGAAAAAAAGAAATTATGATCCGTCGTGAATTTTCTTGATAAAAATAATTTGATCGTGCCTGGTAACCTGCATGTAAAATGGCTAGAAATAACATTTTAGCTTAGCATAAAGCTGACAATTTACACAAGGTTTATTTCTATTTCTTCTGCTCCAAACTTACTTCAAACTTCTCTGTCTGCTCGTAGGAATGTAACACATCATAAGAAAGTGTTTCACCGCTGTTCAAATGCACTTTGGATCGTATCATTTATATGTATAAATGTTTTCCATCTGAAAGGACTAAATATTAAATGAAACAAATGACAATAAAATGCAAAATAATCTCATCAGTAATCAAAATACTTTTTGAATGTAACTGTATTCTAAATACCAATGATTTAAATTGTAACTGTAGTGGAATACAGTTACTTATATTTTGTATTTTAAATACGTAATCCCGTTACATGTATTTCATTACTCCCCAAACCTGTATATTTGTACTCTAAGTGTATGTTAACAGTCTTATTTCTTCAAAGGCATTTCAGGAAATACATCTGAGACAAAGTTGATACCTGAATAAAACCTAACTGAGAACTCCTGTAGGGTTATTCCTGACAAATCAACCAAATATCAGAAACTGAAATTTCAAATTTTTGTTGATACTTTTCTGAAGATAGATAAACATATGATGATGAAAGCTAAAATGATAGATGCCATGGATCAATATTTACTGGGTAATACATTATTTCGTAGAGGGGGCTCAACGTGTCAGTGTTCGCCTATGATTTTGGAACAAAATTGCTGGTAAAAAAATAACCTTATAATGGTGAAAGCATCATTATTTTGTTTTTTACAGAGATAGGTAAGTTTATTACTGAAATCATCTGACTTCCGCTCTCTTTATAGCATTATACGGCAATAGTGTGAGTCCAAACATTTTTTAAATCCTACTTTTTGTGCTGTTTTTCCAATGTTGGAGTGCCTATAACTCTAGAAGTATTATATATATCTTAATGTCCTTTTAGATTCTGGTTCAAGAATCTTTTTTTCCCTTTTTATCTTCTATTTTAAGGCCCTATGGTTAAATCCCAGAGAAATTGGGCAATAAATGTGGCTCTATCTTTAAATTGTTCCAATTTATCAAATTTCAATGGTCAAAAATCAAATGTGGGTCACATGGTGTGAAGCTAGTTTTTCTTTTCCAACAAAATACAGGTCTGAAACACAAATAATGTTAAAACTAGAAATGTACCTTGATTTATTGACATAAAAACAATAATGTTGAAATCTCAATTTTGAGAGTCTAAAAATACATTTAATATTCTTATTTTTAAGAATAACAACTGTGGCTATTTAGTTAGTTTGTGCAATACCTGTATTTAGTTTTTGGATTTCAGAGATGTACGTCTATGAAGCTCTAATATCTACCTATCTCTGTGCAAAAAATAAAATAAGGATGCTGCCAGTGCCACCTTTTAAAGGTTGATTTTGTTTAATCTGTAGTTTTGCTCCAAATCATTTAGGTGAAAATAGTAATTTTGACTCCCCTCTTCAAAATAATGGATTACTCAATTATAATTGATCCCTGGCATTTAATATTTTGGCTTTCATAATCATTTATGTATTTTTCTAGAAAACCTCTCTAGTTGAGTTGTCACAGAATGACCCTGTAAGCCTTCTGAGCTATGAAAGAGCAATACTCTTTTCATTTGGGTCTTATGCTTCTGCAGTGATTGTAATTGTCTGTAATTTGTGCTCTATAATCAGCTGTTAGACAGTTTCCAAACATTTAGTCTTGTATTTCCCTTGCACAACCCATGTAGAAGTGACAAACACTGTTAAATGTGTAGCCCAAACCTAGAGGTGCAGCTATAAAACAATGGTTAGCTTTAATTACAATGCATGGGTGGGCCTTTATTATACATTCACAAATCCACAACCAGAATTACAAAGAGAGAAAACAAGCATATGGCTAGCTGTGTGCAATACTCAAGCTGTCTGTACAGTAAAATAACAGCCTGAATCGGAACCTTCTGTAGCATTCTCAGCTGCTCTGCAATATATTTTTGTTTGGCTCTAAACAGCAGTCAACAATGAGTGTGACTTCTTGGAGCTGCTGTTGTAGGAATGTGGAAGGAACTGATTTTTGAGTCTCAGATCGATGATTTTCAAAGAATGTTTTGAACGAAATGTAAATAACCAGAGAATGCACTATTTGAACAAATATTTAGACACTTAGGCCACAATTAGAATGTATGAATAAATTAGATAACAAAATATCAGACCAAGTGGCATTTCTTAAAAAAACATAAAGAATGCACAAGCATACTTTAAAAAAAAAAAAAAAAAAAAAAAATCACAAAATGGCCTAGAGGAAAATGTAATTGCTCCTAGAGGAAAAAAGTGTTGCTCTTTCACAGCTCACAAGACGAGCCTTAGGAGAAATGAAAATAGAAACAAAGGAGGAAACTGTTGACTTAGTAAGAGTTTGGAGCTTTGTCTCAGAAGAGTTTGATAAGAAATGGATGAGTTTATGTTGAAATCTCAGATGTTTTATAGCATACATGAATATCTTGTTAAATATGAGCATGATTTAAGATATCTTTGAGATCTCTTTCTAAAACTCTGGAGGACACACATGTTAGACATCTGTGATTTTACAGATTTAAGCAGAAGTCTCCATTCTTCTCCATTTAATCTCATTGTTGTCTAAGAGAAACAACTCAGATGGAAACTGAAAAATATAATTTGTGATTTTACTTTGCTATAGGGAAGTTTGTTATGTTTCAAATCATAAAACTATACAGTATACAGTATAAGTATGTTGGTACTTTCTGGTTGTCAAACTTAGTGATACATGGCCATAGTTAATGAGATGAACTACGCCTGTGGTACTTTGTTAGGACACCTGTGTGAACTTCAGGGGAACTGACTTCATATATCCACTAAAATGACCTTGGGGGCAAATTGGTTAAAAATAATTGCAAAAAACAGCAAAGGAAGGTTCGTTTTGAGAAAATATTTAGATTTTTTCTTGCGGATGCACATTGGTTTGATATTTTCTTATCGTATGCAATGAAAATCTTAAATTTGTTAAATGTGGCTGAAGAGTCCACTGTATGTACTATTTTCCCTACTCACATTTAGCTAGGGTTGGGGGCTTGTGTGAGATAAATAATTCCTAAAGACATGATATAAAGTTGCCAATGCAAAAACATCTCTCAAACAATGCTCTAAAAATGACTAAAATGGGCTAAACCTAAATAAAGCAGTAGCCCAGAAGGGAGAACAATAATCTTTTACACAGTAAAGCAGCTTATCTATCATCATTCTTAGAAAGTTCTAAGAAAGTATGGTCACTTCTCCAAGAAAAAAAAAAAAAAAAAGGGTCCATTGGCATTATTTTGCACTGATGATCTGTTTTGTATTTTCACTTTTATAGATCTTGAGGGTTGTTGCTAAGGTGATTCTGTGGTGTGGCAACCCCACATACACAGGATACAGTTGCCATACACACTTCTGCATATAACACAGAGTGCTTTCCAATAATTTTTATATTATTTTACAGGGTGATGGATGATTCATGAGGGAAAACAGCAACTCAGAGTTTGTGACATTCAAGAGTTTATGGGAATTTTACACATCTGGGCGATTCCGATAAATAACAATTATTGATTGCCCCTGGCTGGATGAGAAATTCATTTTGAGGCCGTTCACTCACAGACAATCCTTTGTAATATAGAGCAACAGATGCAACTGCAAATTAATGCAAACCTACAAAATCCACCCTTCCCCTAACACATAGAAAAAGTTAGTTGTTAAAGTCAAGATATTAAAGATTGCTCCTGAGATTAAATGGAGAGCAAATTTTGGCCTACACTTCTTTCAAAGCCAAATTATCAGAGCTACAACTAAGAACACCATTGAGTCCCCTGAGGTATGAAAGAGCAACCTCTGGCATTGTCTTGTTGAGCATCTCGATTCATTGTGTCAGAGCATATGCATTAAGACCACAACAACAACATCAGTCCGTTATTTTATTCCTTTATATTATAGAGCAACAGATGCAATTGTGAATCAAACTTACAAAATCCAACCCTTGCTAACACAGAGAAAAAGTTAGATGTTAAAGCAAAGATATTAAAGATTGCAACTGATATTAAACGGAGAACAAATGTTGGCCTACGCCATACAAGTTCAAATGATCAGATACATAACTGAGGACTCCATTAAGTCACCCGAGATATGAAAGAGCAACATCTGGCATTGTCTTGTTGAGCATCTCAATTCATTGTGTCGGAGCAGATGCATTAAGACCACCACAACAATGTTTTGGGGTTTAGTGTATCGACTGATACTGGGTTGTGCGGTGACTGGCTGTGGAGGAGACCAAAGGCAGCAGCCAGTGGAAAAGCCCTCAGTGGTTAAGGACTGGGGGGTACCAGAGTGAATGGTAGGATGCAGGGGATGGTGGTGGGGGGAGGGAGACCCCCTAATTATACAGTAAACACAGCTGTTGATGTGACTGTAAATGTAGAGCAGCGATCGTATTCCAAATGTGCCTGGTCGTCTAGCACAGCTGGTTGTGCTCAAAACATTTTTGGTCAAGTGTTTTGGTATGACGCAGTTTAGGTGTCACATTGTGGACTGGACGTTGGATGAATTTCCGTTAGTTATGTGCATATTTGAGGTTTTTGATAGCACTTAACTTAATGTGCAATCATTAACTGGTGCATCCGGGAGACACACTGTACAGCTGTACAGTAGCACATGGTCTTATACTTAATTTCTGGTATCCATAGTGACCTAAAACTACACATAACTCAAAACTAAGTAATGAGGCTTAATATTGGCACTATTTGTACCAAATGGAATTGCAAAAATAATCATAATTTTTCAAACAGGTTTCCTGAACACTGTTACCACCCCATAAACTGTAGAGGAGATTTGGGCTAGTTGTCAGATGGGCAAGTTGTCTTAGACTATATCTCAGTAACGATACAATTTGTAGTCAAATGTCCATTCGTGCAAACTGTTGTTGGTTTAAAACAATTAAGAATAAATTTGAATATTTTTGTCAGTTCTATCCTCCAAAGTAAATTTTCACAATAATCATGTTTTTGTTATAAATGTTGTGTAAACAAGCGAACATAATTAAACCACATATTTTTAAGGTTTAAATGTGTTCTAAGAACAAAGGCATTTTTCATGAAAGTCAGGTCGGAGCATTTTAATCGGGACAGGTTGTCACAAGTGTTTTGATATTTTTGTACGTTACCTTTTCCACTTTTGTTGTTTAATTAATCATTTTGTGCCTATTTGAGCCTATTATAGGCTGTTTAATGCATGCCTACATTTAAAGAGAGGCAGTGATTTTGTTTTGGTGATTGTGATGGTGAAGACACCATTTATACTCCATATATATTCGAATAACTATATGTATATTATGAAAATAATAACTAGTTCTTCGGCTAATTAATTACTTGTTTCTTCAAGAATATCAATTTAATTGTAAGCAAAAACTCAATATGACTTTTATACTCATAGGCATGAGCAGTATATACTGTAAATTATAATGAAAATCTGCATTTAAATACAAAATCTGAATTGTATAGTATGATTGCCTTCAGTAATGCTGTACCATTGTTTTTGAAGGTTGTGCTTATTGGGAGCAAGGTATTTGTTTTTAGTTGAACAGCCATGCAATTATACACTTTTAATAGGAATAATAAAAGAGCTCAACAAGTATAATTTTCCCTTTAAGAAACATTTGTTTCTGTTTAATGACTGTAGTCTTGTAGTCTGCCACCACACACAATTTCTCACCCACCAGAGCTTCCTCCTTACTACACGTGGAAACCAGCTATACGATCAGCTGAGCCTGCCCTTATCAACACAGACTGTCTCTAACATTAAAGACATTCTGCCACGCTACAGCTACCCGGCCTGAGGCCAGTGAGGCTTTTTCATTGGTGAGAAGCCTGACGAATTACCCTGACAGAACAGAACAAAAGACTGACTGTGGATTAACACTGAAACGGATGTATTGCTGGCACAAAGACTGTCAGGACTTCCCCAAAGCAGTGATACCATTTGAGCTCATTTGTCCGCAAAGTGTAGAACCATTAGGCACATTCCATGCTAAGAGTTGATGCATTAGGGTCTTTTCATTAATAGGATACATGTAGCAATCCTATTACTTTTATAAATGATTACAGACACAAATCCTTTTTTTGTTGTTGTTGTTGTTGTTGTAAATGCTGTATATATAAATCGATCTCAGGATAATTTCTAAAGGTTAATCACTCACTTTCACTGACCGTTTGTTGAAAATAAAATTATAATGTTGCCTATCACAAAAAAATAATTTAACAACAGCATTAACAACGGAGAAGATTTTTGGAGTTTTTAAAGGCAGAAATGTAAAGCTTATAATTTTATAAATGCACACATTAATATTCTGTTAAAACTTGTGTAGTATTTGAGCTGTAAAATTGTTTAAATACATCTTTTTTATGATTGTTTTAGGGTTTACGGCGTTATGTCCTGATGTCGTCATGGCAACGAAGTTGTGAAATTGAATATAACTTTACACAGAAAAGGTTAGTGAGCAATTTTATCATACTAAAGTCATGTTATTTATGTCTTGTGGCTATACTTTTGAAACAGTGAGTATTTTAACGTTTATAGATTGGCCCCATTCCACTTCCGTTGTAAGTGCCTCGCTGTAACCCAATTTTTGTTTTTTTAGGAAAAGGAGGAACAAATCGAAATTAATATTAATGGTAATCAACTTTATGCCACAAATGCTGCTGATTGATCTTAACTTGTAATAAATCCAGAATATTCCTTTAATTTTTAAAGTACCAAGTATTTTGTACCAAGTGCCATTAGTTATGCATTTCTCTGAATATGTTACATACAACTGATACTCAAAACCTGATAACCTCCCAGTGTAGAGTTCTTGCCTGAACACGCATGACTAAGCTGGGAGGTGGTAAATTAGCAAGTTGGGGGTCTGTTTGGTGCCTGAGGTCAACTCAGGTCACTGATACAGGTGGTTGTGGTGGTATGGAAAGCAGCGTTGCTTGACATTACTGAAATACTTCACCAATACTTCTACGCCTTATGCTGTCCTCACAAATGAGTGACAGCAGAAAGGCTGTCCAAACTGCCTGCTGCACTACCCCATTCCCATGTCTCTCTCTTTAGCTTTCTGTTTCTCTCACATACAGTACAGACAGCATTTCACTCATCAGTGTGGGTATATTTAGCTCTTTGATCCTGGATGCAGTTTTACCATCGTCTTCTAAACCACAGATGTTTGGTTTACATTCCTCTATTGAAGAGCAGCAGGCATTCTTTGCTATTTTCTTCTCTCTTTTTTTCAGGCCAAAGCAATCCCACTTTTGGAAAGTGTAACAAATGCTGTAGTTTTTCAAAGCTGTAGGGCTTCAAAGGAGTGGAAAAGATCGGTCTTTTAGAGATAAACCAGTGAGAAACATTCTTTAAACATTCTGAGATCTGCTTTAAAATAGAGGCCGTTAATTTTTTGAAATAACACAGAGTTGGCTGACATTTACTGAATTGTGAATGTGTTTTTTGAAGCAATATTTGTGATTTGTCCATACGAATCCTTAGATCAGCATAAACACAGGGCCTGAGTGAGGAAAGGGAGTAAGATCTTAAAAAAGAAATTAAAAATCTTTTCAAATTCTGTAAAATGTGTACTATGAAGTGTCTCACCTAGAACCTAGTGTGCTGCCTGCCTGGATGGGTGAATCTCACGAAAACATTACCAGGTCACATTTTACCCCAAAATTAGAAAGAAATTACACAAAAAGAAAATAAATCCTATTTTGGGACCATGAATATTGTTTGCATTGTGACTATTTTTTAATGACATTTTAGCACATTTTCCAAAAAATCACTATGTTTTACTTTTTTTTTTTTTTTTTTATTCCCAAGGTTATTGTCATTAAATTCCCATTACCGTATTTCAGTAAAAATTATACAATGTTTTTTTTTATTTTTTTATTATTATTATTGTTTTTTTAATCAGCATATGTAAATAATCTCACTCCATTTTCTAAATTTTTACACAAATTGTAAGGTTGACTGCATTCGTCAAGCTCAACCATGCAACCCTGTCACCTAAGTTATTAAAAGGAATAACTTTGAGCATGCTGCAGTGCAACAAATACTATCATGATGTATAAACACTTTACATTATATATATATATATATATATATATATATATATATATATATATATATATATATATATATATATATTATTATTATTATTATTATTATTATTATTATTTTATTTATTTATTTATTTATTTTTTGCATTACGGTAATGACATTTTGTCATTAAAATGCCTTTAAATGTCTTTAAATAAAAGTATTACTGATATATATACATATATATATATATATATATATATATATATATATATATATATATATATATATATATATATATATCAGTAATACTTTTAAACAAGGACAAGGACATAGTATTTCACCCCTAAAATTAATATATATATATATATATATATATATATATATATATATATATATATATATATATATATATATATTATTTTGGGGTGAAATACTATGTCCTTGTGGTGCTTTTGACATCTTTTCTTTGGTTCACCCATTGCATTTAGTGTAATAGTATGAAATCTGAACTGCAATAAAACTACGAATTTTTACAAGAACAACAACACAATGAAGACAAACTCTGTGAAATGGGTCTCTCAAAAACACAAAAGCTGCTTTCTTCACCTAAAGTTACCACAGTGCACATCATATGTGGGACATCAGCCACATGGATTCAATCAGTGCTTTCCATGTCACTGAGATTTCATAATCATTTCTAGTATTCACACACGTGGTAATGCTGGCTTTTATGCATAGATGGCCGTGGTTTTGTCATGTGTGGACTGGAGGGAGTGTTTTAGGAGCTTTTGGAGGGAGGGAGATGAGGAGAGAGAGTGTTGGGGACGTTGGTGTGCGTCAGAGAGCGCACTGGCTACCCTCTCTCCAACTACATCCCTTTTCCAAGAAATCTCCTCCAGGTTTCAGGAAGCCAATTAGGATTGCTTTGTTTGGATGTACCGACAAATATTACAAACCATTCAAAAGAAGGATCGAGGGAGTTTAGTTAGTTTTATCAGCGCGAGAGGAGGCAAAGCGCCGTTACACGTCGTTTTGAGAGATTTATCCAACAGTTCTGGAAGCAGCGCACGAGACGCGCGTTATGGATCGATAATACGAACTTCTGGGAGTGTAAAGCAGCTCCTGTAACTACTGTGAAACCACTATCTTAGTGGAATAAAGGCTCAATAGAGTTAACTCATCAGTTATAAAGTGTTAGACATTGTTTGAGATCGACGCGCGCTGTGATGGATGGAGCAGTTCCCTTGATATTGATGCTGCTTTCGCTTTTCTCAGGAGATGTTCGGAGCGCCTCGTATCCTCAGCGGTATAACCTGTACGCTGGGACTCAGACTCAGACGCAGCCTTTAAACGGGGCGCGGGCAGCGAGCAGACACAGGTAAATCAAATTCAAACTTTCATTTGATCCATTGAATCTGCGCCAATTTACTGTTAATACTATGTGAGAAAGAAGTAGCGGTTTGAAAAGCTTTATTGTGAAACTTACATAAGATGGATGGGTGGATGGGTGGATGGATGGATGGGTGAATGGATGGATGGGTGAATGGATGGATGGATGGTTGGATGGGTGGATGGATGGATGGGTGAATGAATGGATGGGTGGATGGATGGATGGGTGGGTGGATGGGTGAATGGATGGATGGATGGGTGGATGGTTGGGTGGGTGGGTGGATGGATGGATGGATGGATGGATGGATGGTTGGATGGATGGATGGATGGATGGATGGATGGGTGAATGGATGGATGGATGGGTGGATGGTTGGATGGGTGGATGGGTGGATGGATGGATGGATGGATGGCTGGATGGAAAGACAGACACTGTAATAATTCAGGATGACTTCAAGGACTTTAAAACTAAAACTTATACAGTAGTTCATACAGAATAATTTTGTTTAACCATTGACTCACAACACTTAGTTTACTCATTTTAACCACTAATAGATCTAAACATAAATAACTATTATTGGCATTATATTCATTCATTTTCTGTTATAACATAATTTCATGTGCAGCTGCTTTGAAACAACGGCTGTTTCGAAAAGCGCTAGTAAATTTTACTTGACTTGACAGACAGACAGACAGACAGACAGACAGATAGATAGATAGATAGATAGAGAGATAGATAGACTGTAATGCATTTATTGAGATAAATGTAACCTGGGGGAACTTTTAAAAGCAAATGTGCTTTGAAATGTGTGGCACAGATTACAAAATGAAATACTTCAGAAGGAAAAGCCCCCCCTTTATCCTACAGTGAAACGACAGGAGGTACATTGCTGTCCATCTGAACAGCTAATTATCACTTACTGAGTGCAAGGTTCTGCTTAAAAAGAAGTGTTGTTGGATGGACCTCTGTGATTTCCAAAGCCTTTCAGTGCATGGTTATGGTTGTCACCACCCAGGTAATAATTACACTAAAAGCTCCTTTCTCCACCATTTTACCTATCAATCACCAGCTTCTACATTTCAATGAATGCCACCGCTCTTGCTCACCTGCAGCCGCATACGGCCACTCTGACATTGTTGTTTTGACTGTGATTGTTTGGGTGTGACCGGTAGAGGTTGTCCCAGCCCTGACGTGTGGAACGGGGCTTCCCCCTTCGTCTGAACTGACGTAATTCTTTCTTATGGGTGGATAGACACACACAGGCCAGATGCTGCTGGTCAGAGCTTTTGGGATCATGAGAATGCCAGTGCTGTCTTGATTTATGGGCTCAGATCCATCTAAACAAGTAGTAAATAAAGATTAGTTGCAAAATTGATTCATATGTTTCCACACAGGGATTAAAGAGCCAATTTAGACGTAGAATTATGCATTTTTATGAATTGCAACTCCAACTAAAAATACTTTAACACTTACTTTAGAACTTACTTTTCGCCATGTTCCTCACAATGCTATCTTATGACATCAAAAGCCTTTTACTATAGAGCATGACTTGTAAGGCGATACGCTTTAACATTTGCATTACATAACCAAGTAAATTTACAAGCTTGTTCAAGTGCAATCAGATTGCACAGTAGCTCAACTAATGGAACTTGCCAAGCAAAGGACTATGGTACAAGTCCTGGAGAGCACCTGAGCTGACCCATGAGTCGAAAGTGTCACAGAAGCACCGCAAAATGATTGGTGATTGTTTCAGAAATTGCATTTGTTATTTCACATTTGCTTTTATGACACTATCGGTTAGGTTAAGGTTTAGGGTAGAGAGGTAGGTTGATTTAAAACTCAAAAGAGCATTAACTGTAAAAACCTCATCTGTTTGGGACCAAATTGTACTTGCTTTTGGCGCCACTCAGTGGACATTTCACCTTGGAACTGCCATGAGATGTGTAAGGAATCACGCCATATCCTTTTGCAAAAATCTCGCCACAGTCACATTTTTACATGAGTTTAGGCTCCACAGTTTTATTGGGGCACATTACAAAAGTTCAATGTGTGCTTGATGCACTGTATATATTATCCTGGGCAATAGAAATGGAAAAATTTGCAGTTTTATGTAGCCTGTAGAGTTTTGTGTCTATACAGAAATTTAATTTAGAAAAAAATCCACCCCGAGAATATTTATTGTAGTAAAAAGTCTAACAACTAGCTCCACTTTCCCCTATAATATAATGTTTTCCCTTCCAATGGCCTGTCAAGGTGATAAGAAAGACCATTTGAGGTAGAAAGGGGGTGAACAGCGATGGTCTTGATGTGAGAACCCTCGGTGCCAGCGGTATGAAGTATGTTTTGAAGTACTGTCTGCTTGAGAAATCTGAGTCTAGTTACTGGGGATTAGCAGCCTGTTTGAACTTTTAGTTGCAACAGATGTAAAAAGTATTCAGCATTTTGTGTGTTTGTTTTAGGGAGAGAGAGAGTATTAGGGAGGGGAAAAAAAGTGTGAGAGAGACGAATCGAGGGAAGAAATTGTGCTTTTTCCCTTTATGAGAAGAGCTCATCTTCTCTCCTGTGGCTCAGCATATTGGTTTCTTGTCTTCTAAATGAATGAATTGATAGATTCTGACTCATGTTGCTTGCATTAAATGTGCATTTCCAGGGAAAACCACAGCCCACAATCAAATTTTTTCAAGGAATGTGTGCTTAAAATTTAGCAGAAATTATATGCTGAAAGATCCCGAAAGATGAACTTTGCAAGAACTGGATCTGCAGCTGCCAAAATATGCGAGCACCTAAATCACCTCTTTCCTATAATTGTAAGCATTTGGCAAGAATCGCTGCCAGGTTTCTGCATGTTGGAATACACCTTCTAATATGATGTTTTTTTGCTGTGTTTGTCTACAAAATCCAGCACATTAAGAGCATGCAGCATGTTCAAAAATAGAGCAAAATATGAGGCGTTAGTGACTGCCATTTGAAAATGAAAGGATTTACTGGCCGTATTCAGAAAATATGGCACTGAGATGCTCCAATATAGGTTAGTACCTCACATTTGACTGAAACTATGGATTAGCTCACCTCTTCAGGTGACCACATAAACATGCCGTTGGTCTGGGTCTCATTGGTTTTAGGTGCTCTGGTATTGGGCTGGATCTTGAAGGGTGTGGTCTTGACTCTGACTCTGCTCTTCAGGTGATCTGTTATTGTTACTTTTAAATCTATCATTCTATTTCATCATCCTCATGTGTGCATCTTCTGTTAGGGACCATTCAGACCAAATGTGTTTTTGCGCTAAAAATAGCTAGACGCCCCTCCTTGGTAATAGATCATCAGAGCTCCTCCTGGACACTTCTCTATTGATATATGATATCTTGATGATAAAACATGAGGAGTCATTCTAGTGTAGCCTAACATCTTATGCATTCATACTATTTGGTTATGTGGCCACAAGCACAAAACCACAAAATATGTCCCCTAAAGTACATGCCAGAAGCTGTGTCTTAAATGACACATTAAACACTATGCACTTACAAAATATACTATGCACTTACCTTGTAGTATATGAATTGTCAGTAACACTTTAAATAATGGTTCGTCATTAATAGGTAACTATGTAGGATTTAATGCAGGACAAATGAGTAGTACTACATTAACACTTTAGTTACTGGTATTAACTAATACGGAAACATGATTAACCAATCAGTAAGTAATAGCGAACTGATGACTGAGGTAGTTCACTGTTAGGTAATCAATAAAATCATCAGCTTCATTAAGAACTATTAACTAACCATGGCTAATTTAAAATAATTACTAATTAATTACTAATCAAAACATTAACGTGTGTAAAATGTGAATGATTATGTTTTTATTGTGAACAAGATCATGCATGGGTTCTTTGTGGGAATTAATTTATGAATGTTACAGGTCGCTAAATCAAGGCTACAGTGTCTGGTAGTGTATCATAGTCAAGGATGTAACCACATATTCAGGACTGATGGGGACCAAATTTAATAATGTATTAATTAACCATGGAAATAACCCATATCAGTAGACCAATATGTCCCCCTCAATGTCTATGGTGGTTATGGCCATGATCATAGTCAGGTTACCTTACAGAAATATAGGGATGTATGTGCCCAACCTGTGTATTCCTTGGGATATCTCTTCTGTTCATTAAAAAATTATTAACATCGGCAGGTTTGATATTGCTGAAGTCTTTTTTAAATAATTCTGGTAACCCTTAAGTAATGAGTCAAGTGTTACCACATAAGTATGAAGGAATTATTAATGATTTGGTACATTATTCTAAAGTGAGGGTCATGGTAACGCATTATTAATTAATGAGATCTTACTGTTTACTTCCTTGGGAGTTAAAGGTTATCTGGACCATTATTCTAAAGTGAAAACACATTTTAAACCATTAATAGTAACTGAGGTGTTACTTGTCAGTTAGTAATGAATACTCAAGTGTTTGTTCCTACATTTTATTCATTTAATCAAACATATGGTTAACAAACATTCACAGACATTCAAAAAAATATATTTCTGGCATTGAATCATGAATCATTTAAATAATTTAACATAATTTCATAGGCTACAAACCTTAAGCAGGATAATGCTTTTAATTGCTGGTGCTCACATTTACTACATGTTTTAAAAGTCTTATCTCTTAACATAAAGTAAAATAATAAAATTATGTGTCTAAAGGACAAGTGTGTTGATCTCCACAAGACTTCAACAGAAAACAGAGAGAAAACCGGCATGCAGCATGAGGCAGATTACACATGTGTACTTCCGCCCTAGACAGTCCACTCTGTAAATAAGTACAGTTTTTATCAAATTAATTTGACATGTTTCCTCCTTTGCCAGTGTTCGATATGAACAGAACAGAATGTATGTTAAAGTTTATCATGTGCGGGCGGATTGAAGGGAGGGTGGAGCAAAATCCTAAACATAAATAACTATTATTATATATCTGTGGTGGCTCAGTGGTTAAGGCTCTGGGTTACTGATCAGAAGGTTGGGGGTTCAAGCCCCAGCACTGCCAAGATGCCACTGTTGGGCCCTTGAGCAAGGCCCTTGACCCTATCTTCTCCAGGGGTGCTGTATCATGGCTGACCCTGCTCTCTGACCCCAGCTTAGCTGGGATATGTGAAAAAAAGAATTTCACTGTATATGTGCAAATGTATAATGTGATAAATAAATACAGTTGTTATTATAATACATATGTTGGGCACATATATCTGTAAGCTGACTATGATACTCTACCAGACACTGTAGCCATGATTTAGAGAGCTGTTATGTTCATAAATTAATTCCAGCAAAGAACACACGTGAGGCACATAAAGAAGCATTTCATGATCATGTTCACAATAAAAACATAATCATTAACATTTTAGACATGTTAATGTTTTGATTAGTAATTAATTAGTAGTTATTTTAAATTAGCCATAGTTGATAGTTCTCAATGAGGAAAATTAAATTCAGTAATTATTGATTAACTAACAGTGAACTAACTCAGTCATCAGTTCGCTATTGATTGGTTAATCATGTTTCCATATTAGTTAATAGTAGTAACTAAAGTGTTAATGTAGTACTACTCATTAATCCTGCATTAATTCCTGCATAGTTACCTATTAATGACGGACCATTATTATAAAGTGTTACCGAATTTTCAAAGTGTAGTTTCGTCCCAAATGTAACACTTAATGGTTTTTTACTACACAGAAGCATTTGCCTTTTAACAGCTGACGGAAGTGATGTTTCAAGCGCACGTGATGTGTTGACGCTAGCTTTAGCGCGTTAGCCAACCTCAGTTCAACACTTGTATCTTAAACAACGTACATATTCACACTGCTTGGTGTGATGTAAAGCTTTCAACTCACATTTGCAAAGTACTATATCCACTGAAGTTTTGCTAGCTGCTACATTCTCCATTATTTACAACTGTTTTGTCAGACCAGGTAACTCCGCCCCTTCCACTATGTACGGTAAGCCACGTGCGCTGAATGCATGAAGTGTCCAACATTCCACACTCCGTTTTGACAGTTGAAAAAGTGCATCATCCAGGTACTTAAAGTACACTTCTTATTGCTGCAGTGTTATTTCAGTGTTAACATACAGAACTACTCGCACTACTTACACTACAAAATGACGTAGAATAAAGAAGAAGTGTACGGTTTGGGATGCACCTAGAATGATATAATTCAAAGTTGTGAAGTGACTTTAGAACCACACACATACTAGAAATAGTTTAAATTGTGGCATATTTGTGATGATATGCTATTAGCTTATACAGTAATTAATTCACAGTACTCTTATTTCAGATTTAACAAGCACTGTTGCACAGGTTTTGATGTCTTGAAATTGAACTCTCTCAAATCCAACAAAATCCAGCTATGTTAAATCAGATGTGAACTTTGCCCTGCATCTGTGTGGGAATGGCAAAAGTTAATCAGTTTTGAATATAATCTCATTCTCAACTTGAGTTTGGAATGGTTACATGGAAGAAGTCTATAAATGAATTTTATTTAATCAATGACATATTTTACAAAAGCCAGTGCTCATCTCTGCCCATGTGTTGCTATTGTCTTCCTGGACGAACAGTACAGTGTAATAATATTGCCTTGCACTAGATTATTATCCTTGCGAAATGGATAATGTGTGAATTTAAAAGACATGGTTTGGGTTGTACTTTGGTGTCCCTACATTTTAGAAGTAAATTCTGCTGATTTGCACATGCAGTCCTAAAATTGGAGCCCTTTTCTGCCAAACCAGAAGTCAAAAGTCCAAGCCTGAACGTTGTATCCTCTGCTGTCCAGGAAATCATGTGAGACAAGCTTTGGTTCATGCCCTGAAGACTGGACGTCCACATTGACAAGGGCCATCTTACATATATTTCCTACAAAGTTTAATGCTGACAGACAACTGAACTGTGCTGGCATGTAGTTTTCTTGAGGCGACTAGTAATCTGGACTTTGGCAGAATAATAAAAAATGTCATAGCTTTGGATTAGCTCCATTGACTTATTAATTGAATAGTTTACTTCTACTGAGGTTAAGGTCTAGTGAAAGGTAATTTCGACATTCTGCATAAAGTCTGGCCCACATAATAGCTTATTCTGGTCAAGGTCTACCCACTAAATCAGGAAGAGACCACAATCTCTGATGATTTTGCCAATTATGTGTGCAATATGCTTTAGATGGTCTATGGAGTTCCTGTCTGAATTTGAGAATGTGGTCTGTCAGATATAGGTTTGCAGCTATCAGTTTTTTCCCCAAACAGGACACCTCCGCAAAGGGACAGTGTTCAAAGCTCTGTTAGTATCACTATGCCCACATGGCTGATAAGATACTGGCAGAATTAAAGAGCCCTCTTAACTGGATAATGAAAAATTGGTGTTCCTTTGATCTATTTTTTGCAATACACCAAAGACTAATGGGGGGCTGTAAAGGAAAGACTTTGTTCATTAGTCATTTTTATGAGTTTAATTTAGCAAATGGGCTTGTTTTGCAAGATCCTATTGACCTTTGGGGGATAAAACATACTCTGAGACTGTTTTTGTTCACAACATGTTTATTTAAAAATAAGTAAATAATCTCGGGGTTTATAAACTGAACTGGGGCCAAACATTTTTATCCGTATTTATCTTACCTAACACTTTTATTGTAACTAACATGTTAACATGTAAAAACAAAATGGTTAATAATGTGTTAAAATAGTATTTAATTACATTAAAAGAGGTATTTAAATAACATTTTCAAGGTCTGGCCATAAATTCCTTCTTAAGATCTGGCTGAAGAACAAATATGACCTTACATCCTCAACTAACAAATAGGTTTTGATTAGCTTTACTTTGAAAATAAAAACATACAAAGTAGGGTTATTGTTTATGAAAACTGAATATTTAGATTTGCTCAAGTCTGTATCTTTGATAACACACAATATCTAATATAGAACTGTCTTTTTACACAAAATAAATGTAGCCTAAAACTGAAAAAGAGCTTTTTGTCTGTTTTTCCTTTTTAAATTTGTTATTATCCTCCCATTGTGCAGATAATAATCATTAAAAATGGTGAACAAACTGATTTGATGATGTTCAGGTTTGAGAACGATGTAGAACCAAACACTGTCAGGATATATGCATAGGCAAGTTCAATGATAATTCACATAATCTTTTTACGAGCACTACAATAAAGAATGGAGAATAAAAGCACATTTTCCTGTGTATTTTCTTTGAAGGTTCGCTTCAAGGTCATCGTTTTGCCTGTTGTGAAAAAATGTTGTGCATATGAACTGACATCTCTTGTTACAGTCTGTAGTTTTGACTAAACCCAGCAGCTAAGCAATTTGCATAAATACATTTGAGTGAATAAGACGTGATAAAATGTACTCACCCAAAAGTTGCTGGTTTATGTTTTGGAGAAGAGTGAAACTGAACTAAGCTTAACCTCCAGAACTGGACTACGGATAGCTTGACGAGCGCCGATGCTGTTGCACATGTTGAGTGTTGTTAAACTCACCGCTGAGTTTTGCTCAGAGAGCGTTTGGTTGTTTACCGTGATTTTATCAAAATCATTTGGAAGGTCAGATAAAAGTGATTGGCGGGCCTCAACGCTTCACTGACTTACATTACATAAAAACATTACATCGTACCGGAAGACTCTGAGAAGTGGTGGTACACAAGAAAAACTGCCGGTACTCTGTAGAGTAAATTATAGAATTGCAGGTACTGCGTACCACCCCACTTCGAGCACTGCCTTAAATATTACATTTTGCAGTGTAACTCATCGTAAATCACACGACTTATTGAGAATATGCATGCCATTATTTTCCTTAGCGATCAGGCTTACGATTTTCGCTTTGTGGACAATAAGATTGGTGAATAAATCCCATAGATTTACTCACGATATTCTAATCTAGAGACCAAAAAATCATTGAGACTTTGGGGTGAGCACTTTTGTCTTAAGCAGGTAAGCAACCACACTGCAATGCCCTGGCAACCACCCACAACACCCAAACACCGTGGCGGTGAGTTTTGCACTCAGCATTTTCTTAGTTTCCTAGTTTTTTTTTTTTTTTTCAGGCAAAATTCAGAGCCATCCTTTTTGTCCTCTAAGCAGTAGGGGTGTGACGATACACTTAGCGCATGAGACGAGACGATACACGATACTGGGTTCACGAGAACGAGACGAGATGATATTTTAACACTATATACACTACCGGTCAAAAGTTTTGAAACACTTATTCATTCTTTATTATATATATTTTTTTTTTCACATTTTAGGATAATAGTAATGTCATCAAATAGTCTTTTATTCATATTGGCTGTGTCTCGTTTGGAAGGCTGCATCCTCCAGAGGTCACATTTGTCGGCCGCATACGTCATTGAGGCTGTCTCGAAAAAAAAATTAAACGGGACAGCCTCGATGACGTATGCGGCCGACAAATGCGACACAGCCTCCGGAGGACGCAGCCTTCCAAACGAGACACAGCCTTTGTTCGTGTCTTGTCTGTCAGTCTGTCGCCGTTTATTGTTTCCACCGGGTTCTTAAAATGCTGCCACACAAACGATTTAAAAGTGGCGGGGGCATCTTCTATGCTAATTTCACCCTCACACTCTGTCATGCTGATATCGTGAGACAGCTTTTCACCTTAACGAGAGATATCGTCACGTTTTAATTTCGTGAGATCTCGTGGCACGAGATCTCATCACACCCCTACTATACAGTGGTTCTCGACTGGTGCATCGCGACCAAAAAATATGACTGAGATCTGTTCTGATAGGGACAGGGCAAAACGATGCAAAATGCAGATAATTAAATGCAACTAACTATAGACTGTAATCGTGCACAGTTAGGATAACAAAATAAAAAGGCTTATTACACGGCTTTCTGGAATCCTCCATTCTGATTGGTCAATGGCACCATCTAGCGGCCTGATATTTCTCTCATCTACTCATCTGGGTATTTGCGAGACAAATGTCCTGCTTCTCGGATCATTGTGCAATCTCTAAAAGTAAGCTGATAAAATAATTTCAACTCAAATCAATGTTTCATGTGCATTTATTTATTTATTGGCAAGAAGCCTTGTAATAAGATGCATAATGAGCAGTCAGACGGTCATCAATTACAAAATAAACACCAACCGGAGGTGGATTTCAGCTGTTCAGCGATTACTTTCTTCTCACATAATTACATAATTTCATCGCAAATAAATATTTTATGTCCATGTATTTATTTATTTAGTTAGTAGCAGTGAAGCCAGTTGTTATCGCAAAATTAACCCCTTCAGGCTCATACAAGATGATCAGCCTGAAAACCCTGTCGGGGTTTATTTTGCAATAACAGCTGGCTGACTGTACATTATCCCTTTCTTATAAAAAAATGTTAAGGGAGGAGAAAAGACTTCACTATGTAGCCCCTTAGAGGTCAGGGAGGGAATTTATTCCTTTGCGAGTTTGCCTTCCCTCTCAATAGATTGCGTTCGCTCACAAAAAGGTTGGCATTCCCTCCCAGTGTTGCGTTCCTACGCAATCGTTTTATGTATCTTTAAAATAAGTTTTGCGTTCCCTCTGAATTATTTTGGGTTCTCTTGTAATAGCTTTATCCATCCCTTATGAAAATTAACAATGGTTTTACTACAGTAACTATATTTTAACCATATTTGTAGTGAAACTATAGTAATAATACAGGAAAACCAAAACTATGGAAATATAATTATTCTGCCTAAAAAAGAAAAAGAAAAAATCTTGGTTACTACAGTTTTAATATAATTACCATTGTTAATTAGTTAAATTAATACAGTAGTTCATACAAAAACATACCCTTACGAAAACTGCAACGTAGTCTCATAGAATGAACGTTAACTAAATGATTTTTATGTGCCGCTTTCTACGTTTTGCTGCAGTTTCCTCGTGTTTTATTCACTGTCACAGAAATCACGACTACAACGGCTAATTATGACTTTATAAACTCTTCTTTTAACTCAAACTCTGCTATGTTATGATATAGAAACACTTTTACTGTAACGTATCATTTAAAAAACGTTAAATTTTAACGCTTGTATTACAGACTCACCTACATTTACACACCTATTCCAATGTGATTAGCTTGTGCGGAAGCTCACCTGAGAGAGTGTTGGACTCCAAAGACTGCGGTCGAGCCCAGCCAAGGACTCAAAAGTGAAAGTAAAACCAAAGTGACATAAAAGCAACAGGAAATGACGTGGTTGCTTTAGTAAAGAATTTGCTTTTCTTGTTGAATTTTCTTTTAAAACACTATCGGTTAGGTTAAGGCGTTGGTTAAGGGTGAGGAATTTTTTTTTGTTTACCTCTCATTTATCTTTTAGGACACTATTGGTTAGGTTTAGGCTAAAGTTTTAGGTTAAGAAAGTATGTTTTACCAATTAAAACATCCATCTAAAATTCAACTTACAAACCCCATCTGATTACAACTTAATTTCACTTGTTTTTGGCGCCCCCGCTGGATCATTTCACTTGTTTTCTCTCTCTCTCTCTCTGAGAATTGGCTTCGTTTTGGTTTACCTTTCTTATTACTATGGTTTTACTTCAAATATCATGGTTAAAATATTGCTACTATATTAAAACCATAGTACATTTTATGGTTACTATGATTTTACTACAAGTACCGTAGTTGAACTTTGGTTACTGTAATAAAACCATAGTTATTTTTTGGGGAAGAATGGATAAAGGTTTGGCAAGGGAACACAAAACGTATTGCAAAGGAATGCAAATTATTGTGAGGGAATGCAAAAAAATGTTTGTGATTGAACGGAATTTTAAAAATAAATAAATAAATAAATTCCCTCCCTATCTTTTGTTGTTGATTTTAAAGGATGTGCATCCAATTAACGTGGACAGGTTGCGTTCCATGCCCTCCATGTAAACCATGAACAAAAAACACAGGGTAAAATGAAACAACTTTTGGAGCTGTGTTGGTTCCCCACTTGATGTCCTTGATGTCCTGAAGCAAAACTGTTTGAGAACCACTGCTTTTTAGTGCTCATTCATCCATTCTTCGTTCATGCTCCTTGCTTTAGAGGCCACTGTTTGTCCCTTTTTAATCTGTCAGGTCTTATTTGATGGTGAGTCATCCTTAGTACGCCCTAGCTGTTTCATTTTGCGATTTGTCCTGGTTTCCCGAGAAGGTTTAAGTAAACCCTCAATGAATGGAAAGTTCCAGGCCCTTGACCTGGGCTTTTTGAAGATGTGGCAGTGCATGTGAAGCCAAGAGCTGCCTGTGGCAGTGCCTGTCAGTCTTGGGCTGATCCAGACCACCCCACACCCTCACAGGCAGGCAGGAAGCCCATACTCATATAGTGGCCCCTTCACACCGAGAGGAACTTCCTGTAGTAGATGGCTCGTTCTGGAAGCACCTCTAATATGCAAAGTGCTTCCTGTGAACAAGTTTGTGTATGACATGGGAGAAAGTAGCATTGGAGAATAACAGATATTCGGACATGCCGAAATGTCAGTGTCATGAATGATTGCTTCTGGAAGACAAGCTTGAATATGATTGTAGCAGACCTATTAGCTTTGCTTGCTCTCTGTGTGTAGTTTGGTCTTATAGCAGTGATTAGAGTTAGATTATCTTTATTTTCTAAAGAATGTTTAATATAGAGTCATATACATGCAATAAATATTTCAACTTCTCTTGTTACACTGCTACAGTCGTGACTGAGCAGAAGCTGTACAAAGACTGGCATGTCTAAACATTATTTTAAGGCTCACTTTAGCTGGAAATGTGGAAAGGACAGCAACATACTGTATATCAGCCAAATTAGATTTTTACATTTTCTGAAGAAAGTGTGTACAACAGCTTCTTAACAGTCCCATTAGCATGATGTTGAAGTAAAATAAGTTAAATGGATAGTTCACCCGAAAATGAAAATTGTGTCATTATTTACTCACCCTCATGTCATTCCAACCCCTTATGACTTTCTTCTGATTTCAATACAATGGAAGTTTTTAGTAACTCACTTTAGCATCAAGATTACCCAAAGTGTCATAACACTAATCCATTTGACTCGTGCATCATATACCAAGTCTTCTGAAGACCTACTATAGGTTTTGGTGAAAAACAAAATGGAATTGAAGTCATGTGTTCATGCGACAACTTGCGCTGTTTTTGCTTTTGCTTTTCACTCATGGACGTGCACAGGAAGGCAAGATTTTCAGAGTAAAATACCTTAAATTTGGGCTTGTTTCTCATCAACACAACAGCCTTCAGAAGATTTGGAATATGATGCATGAGTTGCATGGACTACTTCTAATACACTTTTGGGTCCTTTTTTAAACTTTAAAGTAAATAACTATCAACTGCCATTGTATTGAAATCAGCAAATGGGACATCCTTTAAAGTTTCTCATTTTTGTGTTCAGCAGGGGGAAAAATCATTCAGGTTTGGAATAACATGAAGGTGAGTAAATTATGACAGGATTATTATTTTTTCTTTTTTTTTTTGACTACCCCTTTAACAGACTCTTGATTTGATGACTCAAATTTTAAAGTGCATGTAATTCCTTGAGAAACTGCATGGAAAAGTGTTTTTCCTTGTGAAAATGTGAAGATGGATGTTAAATCTATTCATATCCAGAGTGGAATTAATTTACAATGACTACAAAGTTAATCAAGACAACAAGAAGTAAGAGAACAAACAATGGGAGTTAAAACTTGGTCTCCTGATGTAGTATTATTAACCTTGATTTTAAAACTTCATAACGAAATGCGGTGTAACCATCAAATAAAAGGTAAATTACTTGCCTTGCACTGTTAGTACATGAGAGTGTACACTTACTAAAAAAATGTTCAAGGTAAAAAATATATATTTTGTTTTTACAAATATCATAAATTTTTGAGTCAAGGATATTAAGAAAATCTCATGGTTACGCCATATGAACAGAACAAAATGTGCCTTTTCAAAATAAAGAAATAAATAAAAAAGTCGAAATATCAGATTTTTTTTTTTTTTTTTTTTGGCACTTGACAGCATAATGGCTACATGTTGGTTACATAACCTGACTTTGATATGGTGGACAAAAGTTTTATTTTAAAATAGCAGTCATATTTTAAAACAAAATTGTTTCACAGCTTTTTTTTTTAAAGACATATAATAATAGATTATTCTGCACTGTACTCATGCCAACATTTATTTTTTCCAGAATTTTGCTTTGGGCCCCAGAAAAATATATCAGTGACTTTAATTGAAATTCATTAAGTCATTCTTTTGCGTGAATTGCATTTTTAATGTATTTTTGAATAATTAGATAGATCTGGACACAAAAAATGAGCGTGATGTCACTGACCCACCAAATAGAATAACAAAAACAGGTTTCCTGAACACACCCCTGTCTTTCATTGGTTGGTCAAAGAGTTAGTCCTGCCTTAAACTAACCCTACTGGTCGATAGCAGCCACAGTGTTTACACTTTTCATAGAATTAACCTACGAATGGCTTACTTATAGTTGTCTCTGCATATTAAACTCCACACATGACCTTTTAAAGTTTAGATTTTTAAAGGTTAAGTCACTACCAATAAATTATTTCTTCTAAAATAAATACAAACCCTGAAATCTGAACGTATCTCATCTGTTTGAGTGTCCAAACACAGATTAAACCCAAAAAGGGCATGAATGTCCAAACATCTTAAGAGAAGGCTTCTCTCCTGGCATGTGTAGGCCACATCTGTAGTATGTCTTCTTAGAAGACATGCTCCCCCCTCTTTCGCTTCATTTGCGTTCCAAGCTGAGATGCCATAGAAGTGCTGCTGTGGTCAGTCCCCTGCAGAGACCGCTTCACTGTAAAGGGAGCGAGTTACAGTATAACCACAAGGAAAAACGTTTCCCACGAGCTTGCCCTTCCAACATCAAATATGTGGCCCGTACAGTAAAAGAGTGACCTGACATTCGCTAGTGCATTGCTTTTAAGGGTAATCATAACAGAACGGCTTATCTAAAAATCAGTATGTGGAATAAAATGGGACGTGAATGCTAAGAATATCCAATATATTGTCCCAAGCAGATAAGAGTGAGGGTTAATGGGACAGCTGTTAATGGTGTTTCTGGATGTATTCTGGCACAGTGTGTGATTATTTATTTTTTTTGTACACCTCTGCTTTAAGGAGGTCATGAAAAAATCAGTCTAGATATAATATATTTTGGAAGAGTTGCAAAAGGAACGTGTATTTTAGATTAAATAAAGCTTGACTTTTTCTTTTTTGCTAAAGCACATTATAATAGTTAAGCTGATGTGTCTTTTTTTTTTTTCAGTGTTAAAAAATGAAAATTTTGTGATCATATATTCATACATATGACTTTCTATCTTCCATGAAAAAGAAAAGATGTTAGCTCATATGCACAATCTTAGCTCAGTCACCATTCACTTTCATTCCATCTTTTTGCCAAACAATGAAAGTGAATGGTGACTGAGGCTAACATTCTGCTAGATCAGGGGTTTTAAAACTTTTTGAATGTCAAGGACCACCAAATATGATGATCCCCTTGCAAGGGACCCCCTTCCTAAAATATAAAGGCAGCTATATATTTTCATGTATAAAGACTGATTTATATTGAATGAGAATAATAGTAAGCTTGGTATTATAAAGACATAATGTTGTTTGCAATAGTAAATAATTGTACAGTAAAATAAAAAAATATATTATATGGAAAATATTAAATACATTAAAAGCGTTTTTTATTTCTGCCAAATATGTTACTGTATAAACCTCAAGAAAAATATTTGTAATTAAATTAAATTGAAATGTATTTTTAGTCTTAAGAGAGCTGACTGATACTGGTAATAATTGTACAATTCTGCAAATGTTTATTTATTTATGTCCTTATTTATTTATTTTAATTTTTACATTATTTTCAATTGTTTTCTCTGGAATTGTTTTACGGACCCCCAGCATCCCTTTGTAGCCTCCTGGGGTTCCCTGGACCCCAGTTTGAAAACCTCTGTGCTAGATAACTCCTTTTGTGTTTTATGGAATAAAGAAAATGATATGGGTTTGGAAATACATGAGGGTGAGTAAATGATAACGTTCATTTTTGGCTGAACTTTCCCTTTAATATTGTCAAACGTTTTCAGCTGCATATGACTCAACAATGATTTTAATTTCTCAAAAGCTGTTCCAAGAAAGTATTACAACCATTTTTAGTTTTTAAAGTTGCATATGCAGACTCAGTGTTCGCTTGCAGCGTAACAGATGTGAGTTTGTGTACAGGCAGCAGTCGAATCTCAAATTGCTGTGTTGGAAAGAACTGCCTCATCTTTTGTGAAAACAGCCGTAATTGAGCGCTGTTTCCACACGATACTCCATGATTGCATTTCGGTGATGTTTGTAAATGGAGATTGAATCCATTGGCAACAACAACAACGTGCTGCACATTCATGCTATGCCCAACGATATCAGTATTGTGCATGTGAATCAGTTTTGGTATTGTATCACAGTATCAGTGATTTAGTGTGGACACAGTTGGGCTGAACTAGGCATAGACGTGCCTTCCGGCCAAACGCCCTCATCTCACCCTGCTGACGTTGCTGATTGAAGAGACAGTCAGACGGGCATGTGGCACCTCCTGGAGAGAGACAAATAGGCAAGGCTGTAAAACAGGATGTCTGTACAGCCACAGTGGCTGTGTTCTAATGTTGAAAAATGTTGCATTCACAGGCAGTATACAGAAGAATCCATGGTGGTCTAGACTGGTTTTAGACGGTTTTGTGTTGGTCTAGCCAGTGCTGTGGTTTGGTGGAAAGAATGAAAATGGTTTCTGATGGAGTGGTTGAAAAGATTAGATTAATTAATTACTGTACATGTTTTTCGACTCTACTGAGAAATAAAGCATTGTAGTCTCTAAATATTTGCTTGGTTATCTTTAAAGCTCAAAAGCATTTGTTTTAGATCATTAATTGTGCATTGGAAGTCTTTCTGAAACCAGTTTCCTTAGGAGTTACCATACACAAATGTTGCCTGTTAAGTCGTTGACTTAGGTTTCGAACACAGCCAGTGACAGACCAGCTGCTCTGACCACTTCCTGTTGCTGAGGTCAGGGGTCATGGCGTGTGGTGCGTGCATGGGCGGCATGCAGGGTCACTCCAAGGGTAAGATGTGTGGTAGAACACAGGAAAAAGGGAAGAACAGTAGATGAGTAGAGCTCATGATGATTGGGCCTTTGTCTATGGTGCTGAAGCACAGGATGTGAAAATGGCCGGGTGTTTAGTACAACAAGAGGGAGTTTTATATCATTGTGTGTTATTATGGAGTTTAATATCAAAAGAATTCCATTGATCTCCTGATCTCTTTTGCTGTCGTTTTTCTCAACACACTCTGTCTCTTCCTTTCTTTGTATGGCTTGACAGGGTGTTTCATTATGTATTCAAAACCAAGTATGCAGAGGCACGAAACTGATGGATGTGTAATTACCTTGTATAATACCCAAAGCCACAATTATCATTTCTGCACCTTATTAAAGGAGTAGTTCATCCAAAAAATGAACATTCTAACATTATCCAAAGCCGTACTGTTATTTTTCTTTCTGTGGAACACTAAAGGAGAATTTTTAAAGAAGCTACACACAGCTCATTTCCATAAACCAATACTACATAGTGACCACTCATGAAAAGCTCCAAAAAAGGACAAAAACCCCGAAAGAAAATCATAAAAGAAGTCTATACATCTCTTTATATCTAAAGGGATAGTTCACCCAAAAATGAAAATTCTGTCCATTTACTCACGCTCATGTTCTTTAAAACCTGTACGACTTTCTTTCCTCAGTGGAACACAAAAAGATCTTGTTGGGCAGAATGACAGCCTCAGTTACCCTTTACTTTCACTGTATGGAAAAAAACCAAAAAACAAATATGCAATGCAAGTGAATGGTGATTGAGATTAACATTCTGCCTGACATTTCTTTTTTGGGTTCCACATAAGAAAGAAAGTCATATGTTTGAAAAACATGCAGGAAAGTTCATTTTTGGTTGAACTATCCCTATAAAGTCTTTGTGTTAGGAACAGACTGAAATATAAGATGTTATACCAAGATCAAGAACCAATGGCGTTTGTTGTCAATAACAACAAATGTCGCATAATGCGTCGGCACACAATTACAAAAATGAACACGGTCTGAACATGGACTGTAATGTGATTACAGAACTTCAGAGGGGAAGAGTTTCAGTGAATAACAAATGGAGTTTCACAACAAAGTTCGGGAGGAGCATGTTCAATTAATCCAACCAATCACATGGCCAGAGTAAGCATATATAAACAGCTGCTAACATCCATGCTGTGACGATTCCTCCAGCATCCCTCCACCACCCCAACTTCTCCCATCTATTCATTAATAACTCAACAAGTCCGGGGGGTATTCGAGCTCGGGTCAAGCCTCGAGCCCTCCTCCAGGGACAGCGAGCCAACACTTTTACATTATCCTCATGGCAGGATTACATTACAACTTGTGAACTAATGAACTTTAATTTTGGTCTGTTCATTCAGTTGTTGAATGGAAAAGAGTAGTGTTAAGATTCTTACAAATGTTTCCTTTTGTGTTCCACATAAGAAACAAAATCGTTCAAATTTGGAGCAAAATGAGGGTGAATATATGTCGAAATAATTTTCCGTTTTGGATGAACAAACTATACCCCAAATTTTAACTATTTACAATTACTAAAGAGAGCCACATAACCAACCTAATCTCATGACAAGTTGTAATCATTGGTAAGAGATGGCGAAATCGTAAGGAATCACATGAAAATTACTATTTTTTTAAAATATACTATAGGAGGCTAGCTTAATTTTTATTCCTGTATTTTATCGATTTGAAATTCTGTTTGTTTGGTTGGTCTCTATGGGAATAAAAGTCGTACCTTTTTGTACAAGCCAAGTCGTACGATATCTTACGATTCCACCATCTAGTACAAATTACTGCATATTCTTATTACATGAGACTACAGTGCACATAACCCATAATGTTACAAGAGGCCATTGTTGTTGTTTGTACTTTTACATAAATCAAAAAGGGGGTGCTTTTAAGTCATGCTTAAAAACATGAGGCAGCTAGTTTTGCATGATGTCATCTTCTGCAAGCGAACACACTGAGAGAATAGGAGCCGCCCAACCTGGTGAGTAGCCACTAGCCTTTGCTCTATTACTCTGTGTAAACATATCTGTATCAATCAGTAAGCCAGGCAGGAGAGGAGACCAGCAGGCCCTACGGTCACATCTCAGAGGGTTTATAAATGGTGGGGGACATTGGCTCTGCATTTGCACCAGAATTACTGCACCTCCAGTCAGCAGCTGTTCTTATAAGAACCATTAAGTCCAAGAACTGAAAAATATTTGAGGTGACATGACTGTATTAAGAGCAGGCCAGAGCTGAACAGTTCCTATGGAGCAGCATTTATATAGAGTTTGGGAAAGTAGTGCATACCAATGTATGCTAAATAGTCTCTGCGATAACTCTGTTTAACAAATTGCATATTATGATTAATGAACAAACACCTATGACAAAGACTTCAACAAGATATCCATCAGTGTACATAATACAAGATTCATAAGATCTGGTTCAGAGAATGGTGTAAGATAAATTAGGAGTAGTTCAGTTTAGTACAGTTGATACAGTGAAATGAGTTTCTTCCGTGTTAAATTGCCCCCTAGATTACAGACTAATTGTATTCCATTCATTGTTCATTGTTTACTGGAGAAGGGCCATGAAATGATATCATAGGATTCTGGACCAAGAGCTTGTAGTACACATGTACAACCATTTACACATACACATTTATCACAATACAGTGTGGCACTGGACAGTTAGACATGCAGAATATGCGGTTGAATAATGTTTTATGTCCGTATTTTGAATCTCTTGAGTGGATCTGTGATCGTGAGTGTATGAAGGCTGACATTCTTCTCTTGAATGTTTCTCCATCACAACCGCTACATTAATTGATGTAATATCTGTCCTGGGAGCAGCAATTGCTGTCCTTATTGAGAATATAATCGGAAAGGACTGTTTTCAGCAGTAATGAAGAACAAAGACGTGACTGTATCCATACGCCAGATACTCTACACTGGATTAGATCACTTGTCTGACAGATAATTAGAGAACAGAGTGTGTGAGAGATACAGAGAGATGGAAAGAGTTTGATGTTTCCTGTACATTTTGAAATTTAAATTTAAAGCTTGATCTCATGAAAATTTAGTGACTGGGTCCATATATTTGCAAAATGATACTACGTGGCTCCTTACACATGGCAATTCCTATGTAAATAATATGCTCAGGGTTGCCAGATAGTAGATGCAACACCCCAATCAGAGATTTATACATGCACAAATAGGAAATATTTTGTTTTATGCGCGTGTGCGTGCTCTCTCTCCTCTTTGACAAAATAAAATTAAAAACTTAGTGCTCAATAGTGCAATATTCTGCTCAAAGAAAAGTGTGATGCAGCCACTCCGTGTCCATTCGTGAGGCTGCGTGTGCTGTTTAGTGCGAATCTGCGAGCAAACCTTTTCAGTGATGAACTTTAGTAAAAACCCAATAGATCTTTACATCATTTGCTCACGGAGGGGACACGCAGGCAGAACCAAGCGAGAGAGGAAAATGTTTGTTCTTTGTGTTATTTGTAAAATGCTGAAGTCCCTCACACATGCGAATGTTACTCTGGCAGTAATCATTTATAATAGTCATGCAGCCTGTTTTATTCAGTTGTGTGCTGAATGTGATGCCAAACAAACCATTGACGAGACCCACATGATGACCCATGAGCGTGTAAATGGGTTGATAATGTTTTCAGAATAAAACAACGTTGCGGCAAACATTCAAATAAGCTTTTAGAATCTATAATATCCGAATATTTTATTTTACTATTAAACCAGACTCCTGATGTAGAGTGTTAAATTGAATACTAAATTACCACTGCACTGAAGTATGATAAAATAAACAATTCATAATTATATTCAGCCTTTATTCAGTTTTACTAGCCTTTATTTTGTGAACACACAAAATGCTGCATCGATGTATGTCCTAATCTGCAGGAGCAGCATTTTGATGTCATTTTCAGCAACAGATCATGTGAAAAACAAATGAAGCAATAAATGTTTTGTACATGAAAAAACTTTTCTTTACATTGTTTTAAGTAGCATTTAAACATGATTGAATCTATTAAAAAAATTGTAAATCAGTGATTTTGATCTGGAACCGGGCCTGTAGCTGGCTAACATCTACAGATACATTCAATTATATAGCCTATATTTTGTAGGTCTGTTTTGGGTACATATTTCATATTGCTTTCTCTTTTGTACCCTTTGTTTTATTAACTACTTGTGCAACCGTAGGCACAGTTGTTTATGTGAGTGCTTGTGTGTGCTTGCATTTCATTTCAGTTGCCAGCTTTCTGTGCCATAACTTTAAGACAATGTTTTAAGCTATTTATACAGGACTGCTTACTGTACGCTCAGAGTGAATGATGCTGGAACTCATTGCAAATCAGCCTGTTATGCCTGCAGACTGTTATGACTGTAAAGTCGTTTATTTTTATTTTTGGAAAATAGAATGATGTGATGGAAAAATATGAATATGATTTGGGGTGGGGGCTTTTTGTATTTTGGAATCAACTCTCATTTGTTCAAATCAGTTTAACCATTGCCAAATGTACTTTTCTGTCCATTTATCTGTCCTCTCTTATATTTTCCATTCTTTTTGGAGCTAAAACATGTTGAGTGTCTCAGTAAGTCAAGAGCTTTATGAGAGTTTGATGAAAGCGAGCCAGAGATGAATATTCTGCATGACGAATGCGCTAAGAATGTGGATCATTCACGGCTGGCCGTGGAGGCCTGGAAATACTGTGGTCTGGTCCACACCAATCAACAGTTGAAAAACAAATACTGGTGAGCTGAAACAGCCTGACAACTTCTTCACAATCTTTAAACCTAGAAAGCTTCTAGCCAAAGATGGATTAAGAAATGAGAGGCCCATGGGACAGTACACCACGGAGGCCCCCCATGACGTGTTAATTGACTACGTTCACTTTTACAGGACGCTTGCCAGATTTGGTTGGATTTTTCAAACTGATGGAAGAAAAGTTTGGAGCAAAGTCTTACACGGCCAGTTATATGTAGGCTACATTATAATTATGAACCGATCCAAAATCATGCATTATTAATAGGGATGTGCATGGTATTCAAATGCCAAAATCACTATTCAGTTATTCTGCACATGTTTAGAGGTCTTCAACCTGATCTGTGTCCGACGGTACCCGAAAAACCTACAGGTTTTGGGCCAGGTTCGGGTCAGTTTTCAAGTAGGCTATTGGGCGAGTTACGGGCTGTTTACACGTGCGTCAAGGCCATGTAAACACGCACTGGACAGACGTCTTTGATCATTGACCCGTAACTCACTTTTTTCAGCATGCCGAGCAGGACCTTTGCATTTGTTTAGAGACTGTTAAGTTTAAAAGAACTTTAATATTTCTAAACGCATCTCGAGACACCTGTGTTCTGTTTTACATTTAGTTGCGCTGCATCCAGCTTTTTCAGAGCTGGTGTCACAAATCGACATTCTGATGAAGTTCAGGTTGCAAAGAGGACTTAATGTGACTGTTACACATGATTCCAGATTGTTTTTCACCTGGCAAAGTTTCTGCGCTTGACAAACGGTAAGACAATTTTTCCCCCTTTTGCTCTGATGTGCAGACAGTAATTGCTCAAGTTAAATTCTGAATTATTTCAAAATCAAAGCATCCCGAAGAGGTTTATAATCTGTAGCATTCGCTGCCTCATGGAAAATGAACATGCCCGGGCAGAATTACGCATTTTCCATTGATTAAGGCCTACTATGTTGCAGGCAGTGACAGAGATTATTTTTGTTCAACTTTAATGTGATTTTATCATTTGAAGAACTATGTATTGTGCTATTTAGGCTCATAGCTCACTGTGCACTTTATTCCCTACTATCTGAGATTGTGTTTTACGCATCCATGGCAATAAACCTTCTTTATTCCCGACTCCCGACTCCCGACTCCCGACAAATAACACAATAACAGTTTGTGAACTCTCTCGGTAAACCAAATATTACAAACGGTTACGTGCACATATTTAGGTATTAAGGCACCTTTTGCTTTATCATTAAACATTAAATGCATGCAGGACTTAAACATTTTAAAGTCCCTCTATACTGTTGCACGAATTCTGTCACTTATATGAATTTAAACCTTCATCTTTGTACACAGCCAGGGTAAACTGCACCTTATCTTTGTGTCTGGAAGCATTTTGTAAATCAGACGCTGTTCTCTGTAGTCCTTCAAATAAACACGCTGCACCTGTGAGACGCAGATTCCCTGAGCGCACACTCGAGTGCCTGTGCTCGTGCTGCTGTCGTCCAACACGCATTCGGCCGAACAAATGGTATTTCATACAAGGCTGACATTTACGTGGATTTATAATAGATATCTAAAAATAAATAAATAATTGATTTAGAGCTTGGGGCCCTTTGGATTTAGAGGCCCCTGGGCAACGGCCCAATCGTCCCAGTGGTTAATATGTCCCTGCTTCTATCTTAAGCAGCTAACATTACATGTGATGTTATTGTGAGGGCTCTTTATTGAGTAATGGATCATCCACCAATTACAGTAACACCATAAGTGAGATTTAGATCACTAAAATCAAAACCTTAGTTTGTTCCACTCGAAGGAATAGTTCACCCCAAAATAAAGTTATGATTTACTCCAAAGCTTAAACCTACTTTTTCAAACCTGTATGCTGTTTTTTTTTTCTTTTGTGAAACACAAAAGGAGAGTATCTTCAAGGGTTAGACTCTGGTGGTTAAATCCATATCTTCAGAAGTGATATGATAGGTTTAGGTGAGAGACAGCTCAATACTTAAGTCTTTTTTACTATAAATTCTCCTCTCTGCTCAGTCAATCTCTACTCCATTTTAACTTTCCCACTCTTCTTCTTCTGTTTTTGGTGATTCACATTCTCCATGCATATCAACACCTACTGGGCAGAGAGGAGAATTTATGATAAAAAATGACTTAAAAATGTATTCGTTTCTCACCAACACCTATCATACCGTGTCTGAAGATATGGATTTAACCACTGGAGTCATATGGATTACTTGTTTGCTCCCTTTATGTGGATTTTGGAGCTTTAAAATTTTGGCACCCATTCACTTGCATTGTGAGGACCTACAGAGCTGAAATATTCTTCTAAAAATCTTAATTTCTGCTCTGCAGAAGAAATAAAGTCATACACATCTGGGATGCCTGGAGGGTGAACAAATCATGAGAGAATTTATATTTTTGGGTGAACTATCCCATTAATGCAGGTATTTTCCATATGACAGTTCAAGCTTCACAAATGACAAAAAGCACCATAAAATTACCATAAAAGTAGTCCATAATAATAGTTCTGAATGAATGTTACATTTATATAGCTCTTTTCTGATATTACACTCAAAGCACTTTACATTGTGAACAGGGTACTCTCCTCAACCACCACCAATGGCAGCCATAGTGCACCAGTTCACTCACTAACACCAGCTGTTGGTGGAGAGGAGAAAGTGGAGTGATAGAGCAAATGTATGACAGGGGATTATTAGGAGGCCATGATTGACAAGGGCCAATTTGACCAGGACACTGGGATTACACCCCTACTCTTTACAAGAAAATGCCCAGGGATATTTAATGACCACTGAGAGTCAGGACCTCAGTTTAACATCTTTTTACAGTACAGTGTCCCCATCACTGTACTTGGGCATTAGGACCCACACAGACCACAGGGTGAGCACCCCCTGCTGGCCTCACTAACACCTCTTCCAGCAGCAAACTTAATTTTCCCCAGGTGGTCTCCCATCCAGGTATTGACCAGGCTCAACCCTGCTTAGCTTCAGTGGATAACCAGGCAAGAGCTGCAGGGTGATATGGCTGCTGGTGAGCTCTGTTTGAGGAAGAGACACAAATTTAAGTCATTAGTCACTCATCTGATTGATAAATGAATTGATCTTTTGAGCAAGTTTTTTCCCAATGAACCAGTTGATCCAGTTCACAAATCAGACTGAATGATTCGTTCACAAATCAAACTGATCTGGTTCTCGATCTCACTTGAGGGCAATTTTTTGGTCTGTTTCTCACTCAAGGCTATTGTATGGCTTCAGAAGACTTGGATTATAGGTCACACATCATATAGACAACTTATAGAGATTTATTTTGATTTTGCAGCTCTGAACTAATGAACTGTCGTTGAATGGGAAAGACCTGTCTCTTCAAAATTTTTCCTTTTGTGTCCCACTTAAAAATAATAGCATATAGATTTATAACAATATGAGGGTAAGTTAATAAAGACAAAACTTTCCTTTTTGGGGGAACTATTCCTTTAAGAAAGGTGGTAGCTTTTACTAAACATAGTTGTGGAATTTTTTAGCTGTAATAGCGATATCAAATAGCACCTGTTCTTTGAAACTTGACTTGATTTGTTCTAGTTACTCAAAACACTGCATTTTCTCTTGTGATTCATCAGAAACATCCTTTCACTTAGCCAACACGGCCTACTTCATGATGTCATAGTGTGATCTAGCACCATCTGTGTTTAGTATGGAAGGCCAAAACATGAAATTGTGCTGGCAATATGTGCGAGCGTACCGTACAGCTGTGGGAGACAGGAAATCCACCATAAATCACTGATGGCCATGTGGAATCAAAGCTGGAGTCAGGTGGTATTGGTCAAGAGCGTCCACATGGAACATGTCTTGGGAAAATTAAGTGGTTTCCATCTCAGGCTAATGGTTTCGTAACTTCCTCTTTATTGCATAATACAGTTCCAATGGCAAAGGGTCATTAGTTGGTTGCTGATTGGCTATCACAATGACCTTTTAGGATATTGTCAGCTGTAAAACTGCAAGAAAAGTTGGATAATCTTAATAAATATACAGTATATTGGCCAAACATGAATAATGTTTTTACATATTAGGATGTAGAACTATGATCATACATTTTAATGCTAAAATATGCTTTGCATTTATGATGTCAGAAACACAAAGACTAGGTGTTTGTGTTACTAAATATTTGTAAAATACTTTCTCCTTCAGGGTTTGAAATTAACTTTTTCACTCACCAGCCATTTTGGCTAGAACATTTTTAAGTTACCAGCCATTCAGAAGTTCTACAAGCCAAAACAAAATCTCAGAAATAAACCATGTAATTAAAGATTCAAGTATATTTAATATTAAATTTGTATTTCATGGGGGAGAGCAGGGCACAAACTAACACTTTTTGGTTTTCTTAAGTTGGTGTAAATAAACTTGGGGTTCAAAGTATTTTCTTTTTTCACATTAATTTTACACATCTGGTACAAATATGTGGTTTTGTTTCATGAATACAGAGCATATCGTTTTTTCATCATCTACTTGGAAAGAAGTGAAGTGAAATGTTACAACGTGCCCCATAGGCGGGCCACATTGTAACATGAGTCATGACCATATAAAAATTTGATATAAAATTGGATCAAAACTCATACCAAGTTTGCCTCGTTTTGAATAAACACTAAAAACAGAGATGAAAATAGAACACTTAGAGATAAATTTCAAGCGAAATTTTACTTTTTTTCTACTGTAAACTGAAATTTTCGTGATATCTTCCAAAGTTTTTTGTTTCCAAATTTTGCCACAATTTTTTTCTACACAGTGTTGATATGGCAACAAGTAAACAAATGAAGTTTCGCCTTACCAGTGTTTGTGGAAACTTTTAAACCATGTGTGTTACAACTAGCCCTGCGTTAGTTTGTGCCCCACTCTCCCTGTCATTCACAGAAATGAATTTCGCAGTGGACACTCTCCCTCAACTTTCTTCTCTCTTCCTCCGCTATGCATGAACAGCTTTGCCTGGCTAACGTTCCTGTATGATTCCCTACATCCAGGCCTTTCAAGAAAGGCATTTTGGCAGAATTTCAAAGTGTATTTGATCGTTCAGCCACAAATCGGCACCATGAGCACTCTTGGAGTACATCCGATGTAAGGCGTGCACACACAAAGCCGCATGTCAGTCAAACGGTGGGTTGCTGCAGAAGCGATTAAATAAAAAAGTAAATCTTTAAGATGTTCTTTATTTGTGCAATTTCTCTCTCTATTCTCTTTCCTTTTTGACCTGTTTTTGAGATGTAATGAGCACCCCGTGGGGTACACGTACTGCCGGTTGGGAATCCCTGAGATAGATGGCCTGCATCGTTACAGATAGAACTTCGATTTATACCAAATTGGCTAGTGAGTTGACAGCGTTACCCACCACGGTTGATTTTCACCCACATTTGGCGGGCGTTAATTTAAAACCTTGGACATCATAATGTGCAAATCTATGGTTTTTAGTAAAAATATATATATATATACGTAGGTTTGTTTTTAACTTTTAAACTACATCGTCACATGTTTCACACTACTACAGCCTGAGAAATGTGGCATAAAATCTACCATGACAACATGTGTTTTTACTGCTTAAATTACTGGTCCAAATATAGTACTAAATAATAATGTTACTTTATCAGTATTCATACTTAAAGTAATATTTTGGCTTCAATACAAGCTCAATGCACAGCATTTGTAGCATAGGCTAATGTTGATTGCCATTTTTTGCTTTAAAAAAAATCGATGTTACAGTGATGCACTTACAATGGAAGTAAATGGGGTCAATTTTTGGAGGGTTTAAAGGCAGAAATGTAAAGCTTATAATTTTATAAAAGCACTTAGATTAATTCATCTGTTGAAACTCGTGTATTATTTGAGCTGTAAAGTGAAATAATTTTTTACGATCATTTTAGGGTTTACTGCATTACGTAGTGGTGGCAACAAATTTGTAAAATTGGAAATGACTTTACACAGAAAAGGTTAGTAAGCATTTTTTTCATACTAAAATCCTGTTAACACATATATTGTTTATGTCACTTCCATTGTAAGTGCCTCAATGTAACCCAGGCTTTTGCTTTATATATATATATATATATATATATATATATATATATATATATATATATATATATATAATTTTTTTTAATACATTTTTATGGTTGTAAACATTTTGCTACAAATTCTGTCGATGGAGCTTAACTTTTATTGAATGTGGAATATTCCTTTATTAACAGCCAATTTTGATTGAATAAGTTACCTATTGTTTTTTTAAATAAATGCAAAGACATATTTCAGAAGTATTACATTATTTTTATTCGCCTATCCATTCACAAACAGCCAGTACATGCAGCGGCGGTGTAGACTTGGTCTGATTCTACCCGTTAGATCTTACATGGTTGTCTTGTTTATATGAGATCAGCATCGTTAGATCAATTTTGGCATCATTTCTGTGCCAGTGGTTGCATTTTGGAAATTAAACACAGCCGTTTGCAATCGTGGAAAGTTCAAATCCACCTACATCAGCTGCGGGGCAAATGGGTCTTATTAGAGCAGAAAAAAAATGATCATGATCAGTGAAAAATCATAATCTATGTCAATGAAAATCTAATACAAATCAAAAGAAGTCTAAATCTCAAATAATCTTATGCAACGTGGCGTTTTAACCCCACTAACAGCACTTTTTTTTTTTTTTTTTTTAACTCAATTTGAATGGAGTGCCCACTGAAAGCATGTCTTTTCTGGGGTCCTAAAAGAACCCAGAAGTACTGCTGCCAAGCGTTTGTTTGTATACAGTGATTTTATCTATAGAGAGACTAAACTACTGCTAGGGGGCAGACTTGGTGGAATCCATACTGAGTTTAATCCTAATGAAAAGAAATCTTTTTTATTTTTTTGAGCAGCTGTATGAATAATTGTCTGGTTTAACATGATTTAAATGCACTGGGAGTCTAATTCACAGTCTTAGTCACAGAGGCTTCATTTGACAGGAAACTGTCCGTAGGTTTATTCTAAAG
This sequence comes from Myxocyprinus asiaticus, assembly GCF_019703515.2. Taxonomy (NCBI): domain Eukaryota; kingdom Metazoa; phylum Chordata; class Actinopteri; order Cypriniformes; family Catostomidae; genus Myxocyprinus; species Myxocyprinus asiaticus. Next base: position 7,075,132 of record NC_059363.1, on the reverse strand, counting down.
AGACACAGAGTATGAGTCCTGTGTGCACTGAAGGCAATCTTTTATTGCAACTGAAGACAAACCGCATCTGCGTTACACACACACACACAGGAGACCGGCACAGTTTGTTTCCCTTACTAGTAGACTAAAACAAAACAGGGCTGAAATCTAAGATGGCACAAATGATGCGAAGTAAAGTGACCAACCCGATCTCACTGTAGCCAGTGTGAAGCCCAACAGATGTTTGATTTCCCAGAGCATGCAGAGAGATTGTGACGGCTTGATTCCAAAGCATGTTGACATTTGTTTGTGAGGGACAGGGGCTTCGGGAATTTAGAGACTATTTATTTGCAGCTTTCTGCTTATTTATGAGGCCAGGGGACTTAAGGACTATTCAAACTGACGGGGAATTACTGTAAATCTTAACACAAATTCAAGTTTAAGGACACATACGGGGGAAATGTGCTCTAAATTTGCTACTATTTTTGGAGGGCTCCATTAGTTCACGTTGTTAAAGCTGTACAGCTGCAAGTCTTAGTAGTGGAATTTATTATATTTCATCAAGTCAAATGAGTGTAATTGCTAATTCACTTTAAAAGCCTTTAAATGTTGGTTTGACCAAAAAGGCTTAAAATAAGTTAGGTTTCATAATAGGTGAACCAAGATACAGCGTAAATTGTGAAATCTGAGAACAAATTCCAGTTGTCAAGGTTAGCTTCTGTAACTAGTTGCTCCCATGTGATGATTGCACTGCTTAAAACCCATTTCACATTTTCAGGTTTGGAAAACTATAGCAGAGTATAGCAGTGAATGGTAGCAGTAGGCTTACATACTGTATATGATCGTAGTAGTGCTAGTTTAGCATTAGCATTAGCTTTGAACCAGATGTTTTAACAGACTTCTTTATAATACATTGTTATAAAACTACAATGTTACATTTGATAAGTAACATGGGGGCCTGGGTAGCTCAGTGGTAAAAGACGCTGGCTACCACCCCTAGAGTTTGCCAATTTGCCAGGAAAAACAAAAAAACATTTGATATGTAACACTATTGACCATAAGAGTTTATTTTACAGAAACTGGTGTGCATATGTGGTGACGAAGGCGGTGAGCTGCATGGTGGAGGATGGGGTAGAGACCTACGTGAAGCCTGATTATCAGCCATGTTCCTGGGGCATTCAGTGCCCTCGTGTTGTAGTGTAAGTATGTCCTTAGATGCATATTGGATGTGTTCTCTCAATCTGAAATGCTTAATCTCTAAATGTTGTGTACCATTTGTTGTATGTTATTTAGTTTAAAGGAATAGTTCACCCAAAAGTGAAAATTCTTTGATCATTTGATCACATTCATGTTGTTCAAACCAGTATGACTTTCTGTCTTCTGTAGAATATAGTTAGGCAGTCACTTTTCAGTTTCATTGTAAGAAAATATGCAGTGAAAGTGAATGTTGAGTTTGGTGACTAAAGTTGTCATTGTGCCTAACATCTTTTTGTGATGAAGAAAAAAAGTCATATGGGTTTGTAACAATGTGAGGGTGAGAAAATTATGATAAAACTTTCATTTTTAGGTGAGCTATTTCTTTAATGCCAGTTAACAGCCACTTTTGCTGTATTGCACTTTTTGATGTTTTGCACCAGTTAGAAAGTCCATCTGTGTTTTGTATCTTTTTTCCAGCTATTTGCCTTAAGTATGTATGCACGTATATATGAACCTGTATCAGTCTTCAAATCATTCAGAGGATTTTGGTTGAAAGCAAGTATGTTTTTCAAGCCTTTATTTAGTGCAGTCTAAATAAGTGGAACCATTATGTGCTACATCAACATTAGTCAGGAAACAGATGTTTAAAACTATCACATCATCATAACACACATAGACACTAGAATCTATACCACATCTGTATTTTACTGGAAACCTGAGTCATTAAACAAAACGAAATACTAAAAACGTGCTGTTTACATAGTAAACCTAGTGTCAACAAATGAAGAGAGAAACAGAATGTAGTTTGAGGACACCGGGGTTAGAAAGTTTGTGCAGTTGCGAGGTGGTTTCCAGTTGCTGGCAACACACTCACTCCCAGCTGGAAAAGCTTAATCCAACTCCTTTTGATTCAGCACACACAGTGCTATGTGTGGAATGAGGTGGCACACCATTCCAAGCTCTACAACCAGTGCACCACAGGAATTAGGCTTGAAACCTACTAAAATACCACCACTTATTTTTGCACTCACCCTGTGGAGAAGGGTGACCCCCTTTATTCCTCTTTTCTTCTCACGGGGGTCATGGAACAAACAGAGTGTGGAGACAAGAATATAGTGGCTTATGAAATGTAACCAATAGTCTTGGGAAAAGAGAAATGTTTTAATTGTTTCCTTTTCTGCCTTTTGATAACGCAGATTGGGGTTCCAGGCTAACCTTAATATATTACTCAATATATGTTCATTTGAATGACACACTGAACTTGAGACCTTGACTGTTGGGCGGAATTGCAACATTAAATAGTTCTCTAGTAAAATTTGAACAAATCCCTAACCCCAAGTTTTAAGCTTTAATGCGTATCTCATCCCACACTGTTTGTTGTGCATCAGACATTAGTGATAACTCAAATTGTATGGCTGGTTAAAAGGAGAGGTGTTCTATTACACCTGGCAGGTGATAAAACAGGTAAAAATACCATAGACTTAGGGTAGGAGGGATCTAGGGACAAGAATATTAAAGAGACTGTAAAGGGGTTGGGCTCTTCCAGTAGGTTACCACATAGACACCCTAGTAACAACCTAGCAACCACCCAGAACACCCAAGCAAACGCATAGGAATGTGGTAACAACCACATTTAGAACACCTTACTGTAGATATTGCTTAGCAACATGCTGAGAGCCACCCAAAACACCCTAGCATTGTGGCTGCAGGTTTTGCATAGGCAAACACCACTTACATTTTCTCCAGAGAATGTAATATTCCAGTTAATCTTCATGTTAGCTCTGTTTAATTAAAGCTTAATTCAAGTAATTCATGATAAATCTGTACAGAATGTTCACTGTTTTTAATATTGCTGCCCTGCCCCTCATTGTACAAGACTCAGCTTTAAACAGCTGGGCAGCAAATGCCTGTGCAACAGAAAGTCATACATGTAAATGAAAAAAGAATATGTCAGTTAACGTGCAGAGAATTAATTTTGAAACATATACATCTTCCTCCATTCTTAGGCAAACATCATATTAACCATATGCAATAAAGTCTGAATTTCTCTAGCATATGTCTTTGTAATGTGTATCACTCTAACAGGGAATTGTCAGAAACTAATTTGTCGGAGAGAATGTTGCAACACAGAGTTGTTCCCAAAAATGCCCAAAGGATTAGTTTGTTTAATGTGTGATGGCCGTTTAATGTTCCAGATATTAAACAATATACATAATTGTGAATTGTAAGGTAGTGAGTGTACCAGCCAGGACAGTTTTTTTTTTTTATTGTTCAAGAATGTTGCTCAAAGGGGGGCCTGGGTAGCTCAGTGAGTATTGACGCTGACTACCACCCCTGGAGTCAGAGTTCGAATCCAGGGTGTACTGAGTGACTCCAGCCAGGTATACTAAGCAACCAAATTGGCCCGGTTGCTAGGGAGGGTAGAGTCACATGGGGTAACCTCCTCGTGGTCACGATGAGTGGTTCTCGCTCTCAATGGGGCACGTGGTAAGTTGTGCATGGATCGCGGAAAATAGCATGAGCCTCCCATGCTATGAGTCTCTACGGTGTCATGCACAACGAGCCATGTGATAAGATGCATGGATTGACTGTCTCAGAAGCGGAGGCAACTGAGACTTGTCCTCCGCCACCCAGATTGAGGTGAGTAACCGTGCCACCACAAGGACCTAATAAGTAGTGGGAATTGGGCATTCCAAATTGGGAGAAAAAGGGGATCAAATTTAAAAATAAATAAATAAATTTTAAAAAAAGAATGTTGCTCAAAATTAGAATTTGAGGACAGAATGTTTGAACGTTATAATGATTTGTATTTGCTGTCTTTAGTCCCATGTATTTCTCAACTGAAACAAAACATTTAAAAAAAAAAAATTCTTTGAACAGTAGGCAAACTTGTTCTTTATTAGGAAATTCTGGGTTTAATTTCATATGGTTTTTATATGTCTTACAGGTATAGAACCTACATGAGGCCCAGATACAAGGTGGCTTACAAAATGGTAACAGAAATGGAGTGGAAGTGTTGTAATGGATACAGTGGAGAAGAGTGCAGTGATGGACCAAACGGGGGATCTGATACACAGATCTCAACAGTCAGACCTTGGCCTATTCCCTCCCAACCAGGACAAACTGGAACTGGTACTGGCCATGGACAGAGCGGAGGGAAAGGTAAGTCTATCTTTTTTTTCGCACAAGAACACGTTTAGTCTGAATGGCCCCTAACCCCTGTTATGCCTGTAAAGCCCTGGTTATCTTTGGACGGCTTTGACTGTGGCTTTGACTGTGACTTGTGTGGTGTTATGAGATGTATGTGAGATTGATTGCTAAAGTTGGATTATGGATGTTAGCATGTTAAATTTGAGCATGCCAGTCAATCACACTATTGTAATTCACATAGTACTTTAAAAATATCAGACCATATTGATGTTCTTGCTACTTTTAGACTGCATTATTCAAACACATTATAACATCTGTAGATAACATTTATGGAATGCTTAGAAACAAGGTAAAAAATTGTCACTGGTGCACAAGAAGACATAGCTAGAGCGACTTTTTGATTGTGAGACTAGGCTGGGCTGTATATTCTGGGTCTATAAATCTACTGCTAATCTCTAATTAGCTATTGCCTGTCTAAATTAACATGATATTTGATCTCTGCCCAGGGAGAGGTGACAATCACAAGATAAAACAATTGGAGGACAAAATCCAGAGGTTGACCAAAGACCTAAATGACCTGCAGTCAACGCTGCGTGGCATGAACGAGAGATTCCAGGAGGAAATGCGCAAACCTGGTTTTAATAGTGGCAAAACACCAGCAGATGCAGCCCAACCAGAAATGAAAGAGACCATCCATAACATACAGACCAAGCTTGATCAGTTGGACAACCGGACTCAAGCCCATGACGAGACCCTTGTCAGCATTAATAACCACCTAGTGAATGGGAAGGGTGGAAGCAATGATCTAGATGATGGAGGAATTGGAGGAAACAGGTTCACCACCTTGAAAGAGGAAATCCTCCGAGAGCTTGAACGTCGAGTGACGCTGTCCTGTTCCACCTGTCAAAGTGGGGTGGAGGATCTGAGACGCCAACAGCAACAAGATCGGGAGAGGATTTTGGCTTTGGAGAAGCAGATCAATGCCATGGACCAGCGTCACCGCCAGACTCTTGACGGTTTACACCGAGAACTTAGCCGTTCTCAAGGCTGCTGTGACACGGTGACAGACCTCAGAGGAAGACTCAATGATATGGACAGGAAGATAAGTTCCACATCAGAGGCCTATGACAAACTGCAAGATCGTTTGAACAGAGAACTGGGAGGAACTGGAGGTGGTGGAAACTATGGTGGAGGAATAGATGGACAAGGAAAAGTCCCTAGAGTGACAGAGGACATCTTCAATGATCATCTACAAGACCTGGAAAGGCGGCTCAATAACACTGTCCAAAGGACAGAGGAAAATTGTGCTTATATGGAGACCAACATACAAGACTCATTTCAGCAGGAACTCCGAAATCTTCGAAACGAATTCAATAATCGTATTCTTGACCAGGAATATAGGATCAATGACATGGACCTCGATATAGGACTCGTAAAGGAAACCGCATTCGATCTTGATAAGCGTTTATCTCGGCTAGAGAACATGACATCCTATATAGACAGAAGGTTAAGCGATTGCTCCGGTTGCTCGGGACCAAGTTCTGGATCAAGTCCAGGGGGTGCTAGTCCAAGTCCTGGTGACACAGTAAAGTCTTTGGAGTGGAGAGTCATTGCAAATGAAGATGAGATCAAGAGGTTTGACACAAGACTCAAGGATCTCTCAGTATCCGGTGACTCTCTTGAAGATAGGGTGATCAACCTAAGCCATGACGTTCGCAAGATCAAAGCTCTTACTGGAGACAGCGGGGAGCACTTCAACAGGATTGTGACCAAGATTGAGAACTGTGACGTTTGCAGCACAGTGGAAGATGACCTGAAGAAACTCAAGAACATCACGAACCATGCCATGGACAGATGGCAAAAGGAAATTAACTATATTAATGGTAAACTTGACACCAGTCAGACAGGTTGTGTGGATGTGTGCTCCAGTTTGCAAGACGAGATGGATCGGCTAAGAGAGGAGGTACAGAAATGCAGTGGTCAATGCAAGATCATGTTGAATCCTCCTACAGGAACTGATTCAGGAATGGGTCACCTGGATGACCCCCCAAAACTGCTGGATGGTCACAGTGTCATTAGCAGCAATGGCGGGAACCTCAGGTCAATCCAAGGAGAATTGTCAGAGGTAATCTTAACCTTCAGCTCCATAAATGACACACTAAAAGGTCTGGAACATGTAGTCCAGAAACATGACAGCGTGATTACTGACCTAGGGAACACCAAAGACAAAATCATTACTGAAATTGACAAGATCCAGCAGGAAATGACAGAGCACATAGAGGACAGCAGGATACGCTTTGACAATGTGGATCGGGATGTACGTCGCTTTGGAAACAACTTTGTGGTGGAAATGGGTGACTGCAAGAGGACTGGGCATGGTCTGGAAAAGAGGCTCTCTAAACTTGAAGTAGTTTGTGGCCGGCTTGACTCTGTCTCGGACAGTCTGCAGAAGATCAAAGAAGGTTTAAACAAACACGTATCTGGCCTATGGAACTGTTTCAATGGGCTAAACAACACAGTGACCTCACACAGCGGGTTAATTGAAATCCTCCAGAACACACATCTGGATGATATCCACGGCAAGATCAAGAGACTGAATTCCTCAATGCTCCATATCCTCAAGGAGTTCCAGAACGCAACTGAGCAACACGTGACAGGTCTGAATTTGTAGTGTTTTAAGACTAAATCAGAGTTTATTTGTGAACATCTCAAAAGTCATTTAAACATGGATTGCTTTCTTCATACAGACGTTTGAGGCCACGTCCACACTTAAAAGTTTTCGGTTGAAAACGCATTGATTCCACACTGGAACAGTGTGTTCCTCCACCGAAAATGGAGACTTCCGAAAACACTCTCTGGTACTGCATACTTTGGAAAATGATGATGAAAAGTTTTTCAGCCAAATGTGTATTAGAATGGACGTGGCCTGACAGTGCATACAAACATACTGTATACTCTAAATTCCCAGCAATATAATATAGCTCACTCTACTTCAATGGATATGAAGAAAGACAAACTCTATTAATTATTTCACCTCTTATTATAGGTTTACCTGGACCACCAGGTCCTCAAGGGCTCCCTGGTCCACAGGGACCTCCAGGTAGGGATGGACCAACAGGTAGGGATGGACCACCAGGCATTCCAGGCTTACTGGGGCCAAGAGGACCTCCTGGTGAGAAATCCTATTATTCTTGTCCATTCCATTCATCTGAAGTTTAGTTAAATATTTAATGAAAGTAGCGTCTAAGTTGCTTTCTACCTTTAATTTCATTTTAATAAATGACACATTTTATACCCATTACATAAATGACATGCACATTACATATTGGAGTCACTCACATTTGGCTTTCTTTAATTTCCAGGTCTTAGAGGAGAGCAAGGTATGTATTTAATTTGCTTTAAATTATTTAAAGGGATAGTTCAACCAGAAATACAAATTCTGGTTTACTCACCCTCATGTTGTTCTTTACTTGCAAGACTTACTTTCTTCTATGGAACGCAAAAGGAGATGTTAGGCAGAATGGTGACACCATTGGGACATTTGTTTGGAACAACATGAGGGAGATTAAATGGGAACCAAATTTAAAATTTTGGGTGAACTATCCCTTTAAGCATCTGTATTGATGGTTACAGATGTCACCAATAAAAATAAGGCAAGAGTGCTTAGAAATCATTGAGATTTGTGTACATTGTCTGTTTGTGTGAGTGTCAGCATCTTGAGTATTGCTCAATGTGTTGTTTGGTTGAGTTATCATCAGCACTGGATCATTAGTTGAGCCAAAGGTCAGCAGCTGATTACTAAAGCTGGTTTGTGTGAAGTGTCTATATTGGACTGAGTGTATGTGAGTAAAATAGTTCAAATACATTTTTGCCAAAGGTTTTATGCCAAAATACATTTTGTGGCTGCCATTTTGATAGCATACTGTTTACGACTGAAACATTTTCATTTCAGGTCTGGCTGGTGCAGATGCAAACATACCTCGTGTGTCCTTCTCAGCTGCTCTCACAAATTTAATGGTTACACCTGGAACAATAATTTTCGATAAGATCTTTGTAAATGAAGGAGAATATTATAATCCACGAACAGGTAAACTTGGCAGTGGCTGTAAACATGAGTGTACATACATTTTCACTTTTACATGAAGCAGTTTTTGTTATAACCTAAGCTGCATCCGAATTCGCATACTCTCAGAGTATGTAATGCATTTAATGAAGAACATACTTCTTGACTGTTAATAAAATACATCATGCAGGGTAATAAGTATGAATACATTCCAGACATCCTTCGTACGGGAATGTGGGCATTGTCCCGCGAACCGAATATGACATAGTAACAACAACCGCGAAAATAATTTACTCTGGTTTTGTTCAAGAAGTACAATTTAACCATGAAGAACAAGCTTTCTTGGCATAAATAGCACCAAAAAGCAGCAGTTCTTCACAATATTGTTTTTAATTCAGCATTTTAAATTTGATGTTGCCTCAGCTCCCGTGGTATTATGTGATAGTAGAGTGTCCAGTGGATGAACGCTTAAGAATCTCGCCAGATGTAGTAGGTCATCCAGGAATTTTTCGCCTACTGTTTTATGAATACTGAGGATTCAGACATACTATTCATTTGACATACTGTTTTTGGCATACTGTATATTAGAAAAGTATGCAGGTTCAGACGCGAGGCTTGTATTTTCACACATTACATACTAAAGACTCACTGGTAATTCATTTGGGCTACTGTTTTGGACAAAAGAGCAATGGTAAAACAAACAGTAAATCTTTGTCTTCTGTATCTTAAATTTACAGGTATCTTTACCGCACCACTTGATGGCCGTTATTTCTTTAGTGCCATCCTGACAGGCCACAAAAATGAGAAGATTGAAGCTGTGTTGTCCAAGTCTAACTACGGCATGGCTCGAGTAGACTCAGCGGGTTACCAGCCTGAAGGACTGGAGAACAAACCCATGGCTGAGGCCAAACCAATACCAGGCTCTCTGGCTGTCTTCAACATCATCCTACCCCTTCAAGTGAGAGATACAGTCTGCATAGACCTGGTCATGGGCAAACTGGCCCATTCAGTGGAGCCTTTAACTATCTTCAGTGGTATGCTTCTATATGAAGATGTTTAGGAGCCTTTGATGGGCCAATCCCAAAAGAGAACTGAGGCTTATCAGACTCAGAGGATCAGTTAAACGACAGGGCTAGAAAGTGACACTCTTAAATGGCGTTTTCCGCCTGGGATAGCGATGCAGATGTGAGCATTGCTTTTCCTTCCATACATTTTTTAAACTTACAGATGTTTTTTAACCTCCTGTGAACTCATTGAGCAGAGAATATAATTTCAAATGGAGGAACTGTTGCCCTTGATATGTAATCCTAACCCAATGCTTTGGAGAAGTGTTGTAACAAATACTACTGTGAGTCTGTGCTGTTGATGATGTTATTGTTGAAATATCACCATGTTATATGCATTACAGACATGAGTTATGAATCATCGCTCATGCACCAAAGATGACCATGAGGTCTGTTTGACTTCCCATGTATGCCACTGCACGTTAAAGTACTCTCCTGCCAAAGAGCTTGACTCACAGTCAGGGTTATAGGTTAGGCTGATGTGTGTGGAATTTTGGATGCACAGGAATGCAGGTATGATGGAAGTAATTAATATTTTTGCTGTGAATTGTTGGTTTCTGTGCACCTTTCTCGTTTTATAGTTTAAGTTATGTACCAAGGTTACTTTAGTTACCTTAAGAGTTAAGGGGATGATCTTTAAATGTACAGTATGTGCCTTAATGCCAATTATTTCATTTTTTTTACAAGTGCCAAGTTTTCCAGGAATAACATCCTGCTGTACCATGATGCCTGCCAAAGATGCTCTTACTTAACTAAATGTGTGGTTGGAAGTTTTGCACAACACACCAATGCCTCTAATGTAACTTTAATGCTTTAGGTTCTGCAATGATTTCAGGAAGCTTTTGGTATATTATTCAACATGACAATTATTATGTTTTTCATCACTTTTCATTTAAACTCCCCGAGTGACCCCAAAAGCTATGGAGATTGCCATGCCAAAGATTATCGAAATGAAATCTTCGGTTCTCACCCAAGTTTCCTGGGCACACAGTTTCCTCAGCAGTTACCAAACCAACAAGAATTGGGGCTATTGGAGACTTGTTAAAGTGTTTACAAAAACATCAGCTCTGTCAGAGTGGAGGACAGTTGCATTTTGCTGTATGTTTTACATTCATATTCCCAGCTCAGTGGAGATTTTTTATCAGACGGAGTCTGTCCTTAACGTGGTTCAACAAAGTGCCTTTGAAGAATAACAACACTGAGGATTCTGAGGGTGTCCTTCATCAACGTATTCTGTCTGTGTGGTCTCGCTTGAACGTTTACTCTACGACAGCCCAAAGAATTTTAAACTATACAGATTTGCTAGAAAACAAAAATGTCCAAAACAGTGTAATTTTACACCACCTATTGAAAGGAAAGATTTCTGTGTACCGCTACAAAACTTTTTATCCTTTATATGGTGAAGAATGTTGAAAATTAAGGCTGCTATCTTATGTGTGCTATTTCATTTACTATTTTTAGTTATAATGAGATTCCCCGTATGATCCATACGATGAATGCTGCACCAGCAACATAAATAATTAAACAATGACATTTAATTTCATGTTAAAGAGACTTTGAAACCAGCTCTAACACCCTGTCTACACCGGACGTGTCAAAAGCAAATCACTCCGATTATAATCAGTGATAGTGTTTACACTGAAAGTATCTGTTGCACCATGCCGACAATGGACAGATACCCCATTCAAACTGATCTCACAGTGAAATCTGAAACAGTAGGTTGACTTTTTCTTTAACTGAAATCAGTCCGTGCTTACCAAAATGCAAAACACTGCTCCCAGTGGCCAAAGCAAAAAGTGATGTTAGGAGTATGGGCACTTGTGAGCTCCATTTTCCAGGTGTAATGTCCGCGGAGGGGTTCCAAAAGCCAATTGTGAAGTGAGTTATTTTCAGCTGTACAGGTGTAATACAGTGAAGAGGAATGCATATTTTATTATCTGTACCCCTCAACCCAAACCCCAAACTTAAACCTAACCATCAGTGGAGTAAACATTTAATGTTAGAGGGTAAAATGCAACCTCCGAATCGCGCTGATTCGTCCCTGATTACCGAAGCAAACGTGATTACTTCCTGGTTTCCACGTGGGATCCATACCCAGGTCTCCCACGCTGCTGACGCAACGTGCTTCCGGTCACACCACAGGAAAAGATGTAAATGCTGGAGCCGATGCAAAAATGTCTGATAGGTGATGCCGCTTGTCGATGTGTCAACATAATGTGGCCTATCCTACGGTACCGGAAAGCTTGAAAACAACATAACGACTTCCTTTGGGAAAATGTTGCCATGTTCTATTGCTGACGTGCTGCAGAGCTTCTCCAGGCACTTTATTATCCCTATTTCTTCAACAAAATTATTTTACTTTACAAATATCCAAATTTTCATTACAAACTATATTATCAGAATAACAATTTGAGCGGAAAGTTGAATTTTAGAACTTCTTAGTACTGCCATGTCCCCCTTTTAATAACAGCAAGCACCAGCTGGCATAGACTATACAAGTTTGTTCAAAACCTGATGATCCATCCAGCCTAATTTGAAAATGATCCAAAGAGCATCTTGTGTGCTTCAAAGTAAGCAAAGAATTCTGACCTTTTGTACAGATTAACATGGTCACAAAATTAATTACATTTGATTATTGATCTAGAAATAGTACAGAATATTATTAACTTTTAACATTTAACAATTTTATCTATTACTGTAACTTTTCTTTGGAATTTAAAATCCCAAATTTTCAATGTGGTCTCAGACTTTTGGACCCGACTGTATGTTTATCTTTGTTAAATATGTTTTATATGTATTTTAATTTTCCCTTAGATAACCCCAAATGGATATTTTCAGTATTATTGTCGTTGCATACAGACAGACAGCGTGTCATTGCACACTAGGCGTGGTAGTAGAATCTGTGAAGTGCTTGCCGGCTGTGTCTAAATAAGATTGGGTGGAAAACTGTCACATATCCTGTTTGTATTTCATCCTTACACACTTATACTCAGCTCTCTTCCTTCTTCCTTTCTCTACAAACAGTCACAAATACATATGCTCCCTACAGTTGTTGCGATGCTTGCCATGTTTTCACTTACAATCAGGGTTCAACATGCCTGAACTTCTCATAACTACCATAATCGATTATGGAAGTGCTATGAAAGTAACGAAATCAACTAATGTCTGTAAATCTGAAAAATGTATTGCATACCTACTCGTTTTCCCTTGAATACAGCTTTATAAACATTTGAACTGATTTGAAAATAACTGTATATTACATTAACAACTTGGCTGAAGTATTTGAAATTAAGTTCACCTGGTTTAATTTGACCCCACATAATCAAATTTATCATTTCCTTTGGTTCTATTACAAGCATATCAGGAATGAAGTCTGGAGGCTAAATTTGAACTTAACACACATTAATACTTATACGCCAACAATGAAGTTTTTGACAGCATTAAGGTCCCATATAACTTCTTTTTGCATCGTGTCCACATAACCACCTCGGATGTGCATTCATTTTCAATAAATCACAGACCTGTTGTCAATTATTCCTTCCTTCAAAACATTTTTTATACAGAATGTTTTGATCTCTATGCATGTTTTCCTATTGTTAAATCTTCTTTGGCTATCTGCTATCTCTATTTTAATTTAATTTAGTCATGCTAATACAGAGGAACATCAATAGATCAAAACTAGTGCCTTAAAACAGTCAGTAGATCATAATAGGCACCATGTCTGTAGTACATTCCAGATGTGCACCTCTCACGTTCACTGTACAATTCCATCATATCCATGGACACTGCATTTTTTGCTAGCAATTTGGCAGCCAAATGTGAGCGCATCCTGTAGGCCACCCCTGCAGAGAAAGAATAAAACAGGCTTGAACTCATTCACATTCACTTAACACTCTTTACTGTGCAACCAAGGTCAGAAATGAATCCGGACTCAGGGGGAAAATGTCACTGTATCTGTTTAGAACAACAATATAAATGCCACTGAAAACCAATTACTGGAGGGCAAAAAAGATGCAATGAAACTGAACGGTGACTGAGGCTAACGTTCTGCCTAACATCTCTTTTTAAGTTTCACAGATAAAGAAAGTTCCAAGTCCTACGGGTTTGGAATAATAGAAAGAATTCATTTTGGCACGAACTATTCCTTTAATAAAAAAGTTCATTTCTGACACAGCATACAGCACTTGAACTCACAACTGGGTAATAGCACAATACGATATTTAAGTAGTGTGTTAGCAAAATAGAAACATTAAAAATTGTAGACTTCCTGCAACTAAAATCAAGAAATGATCCTTACCGTTTGACAGATGCATTAAATATATCCCCTGCTCCAAGTGTATTTACCAGCTTCTCGGGTGGGAATGCATCTGAATGGATGACAACGCCATCAGGACCCATTGCATCATCTCCCTTTTCCGCCCAGGCACAAATGAAGGTAGCCCTAGAAAAACAACCAAACCTGAAACCTTTCCACAACACATGGCATGGCTCAAAAATGAACATAATCTTAAAGGAACTGTTCACCCAGTAGTGTAAATTCTTTCACCATTTACTTACCCTAATGTTGTTCCAAACCCGTATGACATTTTTTCTTCCACGGAACACAAAAGGAGATGTTAGGCACTATGTCAACTTAGTCACTTTTTACTTTCATTGCATATTGACAAAAAAACCGAATGGTGACTGAAGCTAACTTTCTGCCTAACATCTCCTTTTGTGATCCATGGAAGAAAGAAAGTCATACAGGTTTGGGACAACATGAGGGTGAGTAAGTGATAGAATTTTCATTTTTGGGTGAACTATTCCTTTAAGCAAAGATGCTAAATACACATGCTCACTCAGAAGAGTTGTTTGAATAGGAACTTCTTAGAACTCTACTGACATCTGGTGGACTCTTTAAATGGACTTAATTATTTCTAGATTAAGCATCTGTTCATCCTCCTGCTCGTCTCTCACTCACCCCTTTCTTATATGACTGCTGAAGCCCTTCAGAGCAGCGGAGGCTGAATCAAACCCAAAGTGTCTTGCCACATCCTTACCAATAAAGACCTGAGTAAAAGCAGCCACAGAAAAACAGATGATGTAGCATTCAAGTATGGCACTAAACCTATAAGACATATATAGTCGGGTTCAACAGTCTGAGACTAGACCGCTAGTGAAAATGCTTCTATTTTGCATTATTTTCTATTTTAATTTAGAAGTTTATTCTGTTATCAGAAAAACAATTTGAATAAAAAATAGAATTGAAAAATGTACATGAATTTCTTAGTATTTGTTATGTCCTCCTTTTGCTTTTACAACAGCATGCACTCAAGCTGGCATGGACTCCACAGGTTTGTGCAAATCTTTATGATTCATACTATTCCAGCATGATCTGAGACATGGTCAATGTCACACATTTGATTAGTGACCTAGAAATCTATTTTTGAAATATGTATAAATATAAATATTTATTTATATTTATACATATAAATATATATTATTTTATATAATTACTCTTTTTAATAATAAAGTATAACAATATTGAATTATTATTTTAATATACATATATACATATATAAAATATAAATGTTTCTTCTTCATTTTTATATATCTTTGTTTTAAAGTTTTCAAAATCATAAAACATTGTTTATTTCCAGGTTTAAAAAAGAAAAATCCCAGATTTTCAATGTGGCCTCACACATTTGAACCATACTGTATTTTGTGCTTTTACAATTTCCAAATCTATTTTGAAAGCATTTTATTGTATTCTGATTAATTTACCAACCCAAACCTATTTAAGGTCCAAAGATCTAATTGAATATTCAGTTATGCATATTATCCAAATAAGATAATGTGTTCATTGAACTTGAACAGAAGATAACAAAGATGTAAATTGTCAAACATGTAGTAAATTATCACCATGAGGAAACAGCTTTTTTTTTTTTTTTTTTTTTTGGTCTTCTCTACTTCCACAGAGATTGTGATTGTGTTTTTCTCCTCCTGTTTGCTGTTATACTCTCTCACCTTCTCAATCATCTTTACTTGTTCTTCGGTATTACGGCCCTGGCAATGCATTCACAAAACAGTTTCATAAAACTTAGCTAAGAATTCAATACATTACAAACTTAGTGTGTCACAGATCAGGAGGAACTAAATAATGTTACAATGTGTTCTCATGTGAACCTGGACAGTTACAATATCAGAGAAGCAAATGGAAGGTTTCTGGCTGACGATCTCACCTTCCAGTGGATCCACTTCTATTGGCTGAGGTCCACCTTTGAGAAGTCCTCTACAGAAACATCTGGCAAGTTTCTGTTCAAGCAGAGAGAGAAAATGACGAAAGTGCTCTTGTATTTTTAGGTTGCAACAATCAGTGTTCAAAGCACGATCAGTAAATAACAAGTAATGATTGTTGTCTGTGTACATGATAGGTTGTAAACACTATCCATTATTCTGACATGATCCGGTGTAATAACAAAACACAAAATTGTTCACAGACACAAATTGAAACATTAATTGTTGATTGACTGTTAAAAGGTCTGTATCGTGAGAAAAACCCCTGGATCGTTGCCTGATACTGCATGTCGGCTAGTTTATAAGCATTTGACAACAATTATAGATAGATAAATATTCAGCTTTGGACTGTGAAAAACTGTGACTGTGACCAGACAGCTAACCAAAAAACCTAAGTAATCAGTCAGTTTCACAGCAGAAAGGGAAAAGGGTTTTAAAGGGGTCATAACATGCATTTCTTTAGTTTAATATGTTCCTTGAGGTTCACTTATAATATTAGTAATGTTTTTTTTTTGCACAAAAAACTGTCATATATTTATTTTCCACCCTCATTCTGACCCTCTGTCAGAAATGCTCGGTTTTGGTGCTGCCTCTCCTTTAAATGTTGACAGTAAACACCCACTGTTAAGACTGGCTCTCTGCTCTTGACTGACCTGCTCTCTCCTTGCCATGGGTGCTTCAGGACACATGGATGGCAGCCTCGTTTCGCAGCCTTCGTTTGCCATATTTTGGAGGATGCATCAGATGTATCCTTCATGGCCTTCAATCAACCACAATCCTTTGCACATGTCCCAAATTATTTGAAAAAAGGACGGAAACCTTTATCACGCAGCTTACTTTTTTCTCTCTCTCTCTTCAAGGTTTTATATGCATTTGCAGAAATGACAATATATATATTTTTTTTTTTTTTTTAATGCAAGTAGTTTAGACAATACAACAAATTAGAAGATACAAAGCACCAAAAAATAAATAAATAAAAATAATAACAGGGCAATTACATGAATTTGAAAAGCTTTTAAAGTTTTACAGTTTTTACAAGTCTAGGGTTCTGTTTTTTTTTTCATTATTGAAAAGATTTAACTATAAATTCTAATGTAGCAAAATATTATATTAAGGCTTTTTTTGAGTGACTCTAGCTTTGTGAATAACACATTTTGCTAAAATAATTTAGAGATTAAGGACATACTGTATTTCTCATTTTCTGAAGTATATGGGTTTTCTAAATAAAGTTCTAAGCATATGGTTTGCCATGCGCACTTACTAGACCGTCTCATTCTAGCGCTGAATGCTGAGGAGGAGTCTAGACTACAGCCTCAGAAGGACTGGTCTAGGAAGGACACTGTCTTACTAGGCTGCAGCCTTCCGTTTGAGAAGCACCCCATCTCACTGCTCACCACTACTGGTGAAGGCTATGGAAGTCATCAGGTAAAGTAGGAGTTGATGTGCTGTTGTGGAGGTGGTCAGATGCAAATGTCTACCACATTGTGACATCACAATGTGGAGGAAGTAAAGAACGAGTCGTTTTTGCAGCTTGTTTTCAACAAGTGCTCTTTTTGCAATAAAGAGGAAGTTATGAGTTCTGAAACTTATAGAATGTTTTAATAGTACAATGACCTCTTAAATGTCAAAAGATCAAGAAAAAATTTTATTCCTCATGTCATGACCCATTTAAGGTTTTCAAGCCACTGGTTTTAGTCATGATGTAAATAAGTGTTTTATTATATATTAGTTTGCAATGAACAAAGCAAATAAGCTTTGTTAGCTTCTACATTGTGCACTGTTGTGTGTTGTTTTAAATGGTTAAATACAATTATCTTGCAAAAAAGAAAATTATGAATTCACAGGGACAAATTACAAACAAAATCTAATCAGAACTTCAATTAATACATGCAATGTAAACTTGTAGTGATTTGTTAATGGCAGCTACTTTGAAACAAATTTATGTTTAATTAACCTAGTGCCACATTTATGTTTAATCAGATTCTGTCTGACAATGGGAAATTATGCTCCTGACTGCATAGCCCAAATAATTGCTCTGAAGATGCCGCTGCATGATAGTAGGCAAACTGGAGGAGAAGGCTTACTCAGCTACTGGTCCAGGAGCCAAAAACCCCATAAATGCACACGGGGCCCCAAGCAGAGATAGAACAGTGCACGTGTTTGATGTTTCCTCCCCTCTGCCATCTCTGAGACAAGCACCTGCCAACCAGTAACGCATCATTCAAAACACTGCTGATGCAGCATTAACTGCAAGACTTAGTAGACTAATCATGCTGAAGCTGTTTATGCTTTTGGAAAGCTAATGAAAAAGCACCATGCACTCTTTAAAAAAATAAATAAATAAATAAATAAATCTTAATTTTGCATTACTATTTCACTGTACAGTGCATAAATCTCAGCTCCCACCTGCTATCAGTATCTTCCTCCGGGTATTTATCCACAACATTAATGATATCCAAACACACCAAACCAATGCTAAGTATCTTTTTGTCTCCCATATTCTACCTGCAGAGAAAGCGTGGACTGTAAACAAGGGAGGAAAGGTCATAGCGTGATTTCGCTATGCACTGGAGCGGGAGAACATTTTTCCCTCATAGTGAATGAGAGAACGTTAACATGGAGACGAAGTTTCCCGGCTTTTGCCGAGTGTAGCCGAAAGGGCCAGTGCAAGGACACGACGACTCCCGACTTTTACCGAGTGCTGTCGAAAGTTTGGGCTCGAGCGCTTTCCGTTACTATTTGCTTTCAGCCCTATAGAACTGCTTGAAGGGACTTTTCGTTAAAACGACGATATTTTCAGGTTATTTTTTCCCACTCTGTTAAATATACGAATATATGACTATATTTTAATTTAAAGTAAGTTAATTAGTCGGGCCTGTATTATTCAGTGCACAGTTTAAAAATTCAGAACTCAGTTTCCTCAACACCGTCACCGTCGACTTCGGTTTGCAAAACAATTCCTTATTACCACACTTCAAATTTTACCTGTAATTATTACCTGTAGTATTTCAATACGGCTAATTTTGTAGCCTAATGAATGAGTATGAATATTTCGTTTTATAAATGTATAAGCCTACAGTTATAATATTGATATTTTGATTCATATTTAGACATTTCAAAGTTTGTGTCGTTTATGTAGTTTAATTGCTTTCAAACATGAATTTGCCTATATTTCTAAATATTTGAATGTACATTAATAAATTATATATTAAGCCTGTTTTGATGTTTTTATCACAGTTATTATAAAGTTGAACTATAATATATAATATTGTTAATTATATCATAGTCACTGTAACTATAATTTTTGTCCTAAAGAAAACACTGTAATCGTTTCTTTCCCATTCTCCCCAGTATCTTTTTTTCTAGTAGAGGAGATGACTTCAGAAATTGGGGTGACCAGGGTGGCGGAAGGAAACCTGGAGGTCTTACAGATTTATAAGCTGCTGCAGTATGTTCGAGAGAAGAACAAACCACAGATAAAAAAGATGGTTTACATGGGTGTTTTCAACCTGCTAAATCTAACTGAACCCAAACAGGGACACAGTGCCTTATATCTGGCATCTGTGGCCAATGATGAAGATATGGTGCAGTTCCTTCTGGCCCTGGGAGCTCATCCTGACATACAGGACAAGAAGGGCTGCACCCCAGTGATGCTGGCTGCTCAGTTAGGCTACCACAATATTGTGGCACTTTTGGCCAAAAACCATGCCAATATGAACCTGACAGACGAAGAGGGACAAGGTGAGGCTGTCTCATTTAAGAAATATAAGCTATTTACTTTAGAATGCTAATAGAATTTGACACTGAAGGTGTCTTTACACAGCCAAGTTAAGCCTACTCTGTGTCTGTGAAGACCCAAAAGCCAGACTAAATTAAGCCTGCTCTAAAACAGTATCAAAGGCAGTTCTGATGCTGCTTTGGTTCTGTGTAAATTAAATGCAGCATCAGAGCATATTATTCACAATTTAATTTCATATTTAAAAGTATAACTTCATATTTTCATTCATTTCATATTTCTATATTTATAATTGTATATTTTAAATATTCATCTCATAACATTATTTATGCATTTGTAACTGCTGTGTAAATGCGTTTATGCCTGCTCTGAGCAGCGTTAAAAAGTCTGTGTATATACAACTAAATACCGTTTCAGATGCAGCTTCTGTACCACCTTTGCAGTGTAAAGATGGCTTTAGATGCTTTGTCTTAGTAATCCTTTTATATTGAGTTTTTTATCTGCTGAAGAATCAATATGAACACCCCTTAAATAACTTCAGTAAGGGAGCAACTGCTATTAAAATTACGCCCAAAATTACAGAGTGACACTTTGCACTAGGTGCAAATAGCACCTGCCACACAGCGTGGCTATTTGCACTCAAAAAGTCTAGTGGAATAGGCGTCGTGTGTAAAGACACTTTGGATGTGTTTTTCTCGTACGGACGACCTGGGTTCGATTCCTACTTTGGCCCCAGTTTTTTCCATCCCGTCTCCTGTCTCCACTCTTAATATTTCCTTTAATACTACTTATAATAATAAATAAAAATTAATATAAAACTTGATTTCCATGCAGTGATTTGGTCACTGTGAATGTCGGGGAGTTTAGAGAAAGGTTTGATCCGGGTCAAATTAACCATTGTTTTACTATAGTAATATTGTAGTAACCATGTTTTTTGGCGGAAGCTATAGTTTTATTGCAATTAACCGTGATGTTACTACAGTAATATGGTGTTAATATAGTAACCATGTTTTAATTTTGTGGTTACTATGACTTTACTCCAAAGTACCATAGTTAAACTTTGGTTACTGTAGTAAAACCATAGTTAATTTTTGTAAGGGAAGGTTAGGGTTAGGTTTTGGTAGGGGTTGGTGTAGGGTGTCTGTGGGACTCTAAATAAATACAATAAACACATTGTAGTGATGCCCCTATACCAGTGGCGAATTCTCAGAGCCAGCAAAGCCTTCTCTGCTGGCCTAACATGCCAAATGAATTAATATATTTCATCTCTTCATTCTCAGTCACCTTTTTGCCTGTGTATTTTTAATCACTTTCCACTCTTCATTAATCTACAAACTAATAGAGAAAAATGAAAAGTTTATCCAGTCAGAATTTATTCCTTGATGCTTCCAAGTGAAGTGTGACAACTGTTTCACAAATCACATGCCCAAAGCAGCGCGTGAGTCTGAGCTCCACCCCCTTAGGCCTTCAGAATTTCTACAGAATCCCTCAACAGTACAAATGAATGGGCAACTAAAGTCAGGGTCTATACTGTATGTTAGTATTTAATTAGGGGTGCAAATAGGATCTACCACTGTTTGTAAAGGGGTATAAACAGCATCTAACACTATTTACACTTAGTGCAAAGAAGATGCTTTTGGTTGCTATTTACACTAAGTGAAATTTTTGTATATACAGTACCTATATGCAATACTCAAGTCAAGTCAGGTTTTTTTGTGTAACACTTTTTACATTACATATTGTTTCAAATAAATTTTACAGAAAGTCCTGTGGCCTTAATGCCCCCAGTGAGAAAGCAAAATGTGACTGTGGCAAGGGGGGGAAACCCCCATAAGCTATTGATATGCTTTTTTCTATTCATTTCCTTTTCTTTTTTAAATATTAACTAACTGTTTGTTCTTGTGTATCTTTTATAGGGGTGCTGTTCTACTGTATCTCTCCTTCTAAAGGACATGCTCGCTGTCTGCAGATAGTGCTCAACAGCAATGCAAACGTCAACAATGTTTCTAAATCAGCGAAGCCAGTGCTTGTATTTGCCTGTGAAAATGCAAAGGACTGTGAAGATTTATGCATGAGGATTTTGGAAAGAGGAGCTGATCCAAATGTAGTAGATGAGGTCTTTTTGGCTTTGTTTTTGTTTTGTTTTTTAAACTCCATTTCTGTCCCTAAACATAAATGAATGCTAAATATATTTTCATAAACAACCAGAATCAGAATAATTTCATACATATATTATTTAGAGACGTTAAAGAGGCAAGAAATCTTTTAGAAAGACTCAGAAATAATATTTGACAGAAATATTATTAGATCAGCGGATAAATGTAGTCTGTGATGTGATGAATCAGTGTAAGCCAGTTTTGTAATATTTTGACTTTCCAAAGGTCACAGGTCACTCAGCTCTCATGGAGGCAGCTAAAGCTGGTGCTGTGGAGCTTGTCAGAGCTATTTTACAAAGGAAAGGGAATCCCAATGCACTTGATAAAGAAGGACAGCGGGCTGCCCATTTTGCAGCGGAGGGTGGCTTCCTTCAGGTGATGCCATTGCGTTCTGAACAGTATGATTTTAAGGACAGTATATGACAGTTATTAACTGTTTCTGTTTGTGTAAGATTGTAAAATGGAAATATCTTAAAATTCTCACTTGTGGTACTTTGAAGAGTATTAGCATTGAAGTTTTTACTTTGTACAGGTTTTACAGGTTCTGTCTGCATATTCTGCTGATTTTTGTGTCTTAACTACAAAGGGTAACACACCTCTGCACTTTGCCGCTGCTGGCGGATTCAATGAGTGTTGTAGATTTCTGGCTCAAAGAGGTAGGTTATAACAGGTTTACTCTATCAACATTTACTACTGTACAGATTATACACAGCAATTTTTCAGTTCATGCTTGAAAATGTGTATGCTATCAGGGGCAGTGGTGGCTCAGCATTTAAGGCTCTGGGTTACTGATCAGAAGGTAGGGGGTTCAAGCCCCAGCACTGCCAAGATGCCACTGTTGGGCCCTTGACCCTATCTGCTCCAGGGGTGCCATATCATGGTTGACCCTGCACTCTGACCCCAGCTTAGCTGGGATATGTGAAAAAAAAGAATTTCACTGTATGTGCAAATGTATAACATCTGATAAATAAATACAATTATTAATTATTATCCTTCATATGTTGGTTACCTTCCATTTGCTCCATTATTTGCTTTGATATCATCCACACACTTTTTGTTAGTTTTATGCCACTAGGCTGGCACCTGTACAACATTTACAAATCTTTTAACAGTAGGTCCATATTTGTTCTAGAAGATGACATGCAAATTATTGTGTGATCTTCATTCTTCACCTACTTTCCTGTCTTTAGTACTCACATTTAAACTATCTTTTTGATCATGTGTATATTTTTTATGTGTGCATTGCAGGCCTATATTGTTTGGATTTTTCCCCTAACCTCAATTAAGGCCTATTCAAGAATTCTCAAGAATGAATAAAGTTGTATGTTGTATCATATCCAGTCAGATCAGTTTAATTATGTGATATTTTGAGATTCCCATAAAAATTTATAAAAACCATAAAAATTTAAACATTTGAACACTGCCTATTTGTTCAAAATAACAACCGTAAAGATATAATGTAGCAGTACTCTCTCTTGTCAATGACAGGATGCAATCCCAAACTGAAGAATGAGGATGGTCAACTTCCAAGCCAGGTAGCCAAAAGCAATGGTCAGAAAGCTGCACTGAAGGAGCTCAAGAAAGCAGAGAAAATGTATTTGAAGCTTTCTGCGCCTGATGCTGTAAACCCTAACGAATTCTGGGCCGTCGCCCTTCATGACTGGTCCTGTGAACATGAGACAACCTTGCGCAAAGCCTTTCAAAAAGCAGAGGGACTGGATAAGCCTGTTGAAAATGTTCCTCTGAAGACATTTATGTCTTTGCTGCAGGTGCATGAAGCTCCAGTAAGTAACGACAATCTGCAAAAGATCATCAAGGAACATGACAAGAACCGTGTAGGCACCATCAATGTCAATGAGTTTTTCAAAGGTCTCCAGTACCTACAGAAGGCCTTTGTCATGTCATCCTATGCCCCTAAGCAGAGTAAGAAGGAAAAGGGTGGCAAGGACAAAAAGAATGTCAAATCTCCTTTACCCTTTCCCATATGCACAATGCCCCCTGAGCTTGTTCCCAGGAGAGAGGATAGTAGACAACCTTACTACATGATCGAGAAGTATCAGAACTTTACTGACACCAAGCGTTTCAACCGAAACCAGCCACCAATTCACCCTATCGAGGATGACTCTGCTTGGTATATCAATGAACCTGAGCAGGTGTATACCAACATCCATTACTGTGTGAAGACTGGAGACCTAGAATCTCTTAGTCTGGCGTTCACCCAGCATGTTCCTGTTGATGTTAAAGACCGATTCTTTAAGACGCCTCTAATGACTGCCTGCAGCTGTGGCAACTACCAAGTGGCTAAGTTCCTCATTGCACTGGGGTAATAAAAACTTATTTTGTTAACAAATGTAATGTGATTGGACATTTATTAGACTATAAAGTGGTTGTGTATATTCACTGCAAATGGTAACTACTTTGGATGTTTTTTTTTTTTTTTGTTTTGTTTTTTGTCTTCATGGCTATACAGGGCCAATGTTAATGCAGTAGACCAGTTTAACTGGACGCCCCTTCACCATGCTTGCCATGCAGGACATATAGACATTATCGACAAGCTGGTGCAATCTGGAGCCCTGGTGGATGCAGTGGCAATGAATGGAGCAACTCCACTCATGAGAGCTATTGAAAGCTGTCGATTCAGCTGTGTAGAGTATCTCATCAAAGTTGGAGCCAATGTCATGGCAGAAAACAACAGAGGTACTGGTAGAGGTTTTGATATTGGTTTAGAAATGGTAGTGAATGTAGTGACGCTACATTTACATGGTCAAAACCATCTGTTTTGTTTAGCATTTTCCCATGTTTATAAAAATAATCTTCGAAATATTGTTTTGTGGTTACAGAGGAAAATTGCTTGGACATTGCCAGAAATTACGATAATGGTAGAATAACTGACTTGGTCAAAGCCAAGTTTGACAGTCTTCCAAAACCTAAAGATAATGGGAAAGGAAAAGGAAAAGAAAGAAAATCAAAACCAGCTTCGAAACCAGTTTCTTCAGTACAAGAGGTGAAAGTGATTTAAAGCCTTTCTTTTTGCATTAAGCTACAACTGGAATGTTTAATGAGTTGTTTTTGTCTCCTGCAGATGGACATTAAATTACCAGCACTATCAGTTTCAGCGGCTGTCAAAATGGACTTGAAAGAGAACATTATAATCAATAACCCAAAGTTCACCATTAGAAGTGCCACCAGCAAGCTTGACATTAGCTTTGCCCCCAAAACTGTAAGACAACAAGAGCCATGCTTAAATTGTATGAATTTCATTGTAAGAGATAACAAATAATGACTTTATGACCTTTTTCAAATGCAATTACTTTTAACCAGCTGGTCTCAAGGTGATATTTTTTGTTTATCACATTCACTATAGGCATGCTCCACTAATGTTTAACAGCCAGAAAGTGTCCTAAACACTTTTGTCTTCATTCTGAGCAGTATGTTTTATTATTTAAAACCCAACAAACTTATTTTTGTGAAATATTGTGCTTGAAAAGTTTGTTTGTGCTATCTTGATCAAGTAAATGGAAATTGATGTCATAAAGTATATTGTTATCTAATGCAGTGACATTTATCCATTTGTAAGTGTGGCTTCAATGTCCAAATACTTTTTGGGACTACTGTAGATTGATTGAAATGTGATTTTATTTGTGGATTTTGAATGAATGTTTTTTGCATTATAGCTGTGGGGAAAACAGCTCACCAACCCTCCACATCACACTCGGAAGAAAGGTAGAGCAAAGGGAGCCTTTTACCAAGCAGATGACTCTCAAGGACTTGATATCCTTTAAAAAGAGCATCACAGAGCTGAATAGGATGGATGGCTGGGGAGGAATAAATTCAATATCATAGCACAATTGCCTTTACTCACTTTCTATTCAAAGCATCTGTCTTTCTTTCATTTCTGAAGGCAGCCTATACAAAATCATTTTGTCATTTGAGCAAAAACAAAAGCTAGGTAAAGAAGGACCACAAAACCCCATGAATCCCTTTTGTGACATTGGGATAAAAATAATCTTTCGTACTCAGTCATTGAGATGCACAGTGGTCACCTTAATGTGTTGCCATTTGGGATGAAGCAATACACACCCCTTACCGAGAGCACCACCTGCTCTATAAGCCATTTACTTTTACACTTATACAGTGATTCGAACAGATTTGGCTCTAATCACCAGCCCCCACTGAACACAGGAAAAGGAATGAACAGAAACATATTTCAAAATCAAGGTAACTCTTCAGTCGAGTGTAGGTGATCATGTCATTTTCATTTACAGGTGCATCTCAATAAATTAGAATGTCGTGGAAAAGTTCATTTATTTCAGTAATTCAACTCAAATTGTGAAGCTCGTGTATTAAATAAATTCAATGCACACAGACTGAAGTAGTTTAAGTCTTTGGTTCTTTTAATTGTGATGATTTTAGCTCACATTTAACAAAAACCCACCAATTCACTATCTCAAAAAATTAGAATATGGTGACATGCATATCAGCTAATCAACTCAAAACACCTGCAAAGGTTTCCTGAGCCTTCAAAATGGTCTCTCAGTTTGGTTCACTAGGCTACACAATCATGGGGAAGACTGCTGATCTGACAGTTGTCCAGAAGACAATCATTGACACCCTTCACAAGGAGGGTAAGCCACAAACATTAATTGCCAAAGAAGCTGGCTTTTCACAGAGTGCTGTATCCAAGCATGTTAACAGAAAGTTGAGTGGAAGGAAAAAGTGTGGAAGAAAAAGATGCACAACCAACCGAGAGAACCGCAGCCTTATGAGGATTGTCAAGCAAAATCGATTCAAGAATTTGGGTGAACTTCACAAGGAATGGACTGAGGCTGGGGTCAAGGCATCAAGAGCCACCACACACAGACATGTCAAGGAATTTGGCTACAGTTGTCGTATTCCTCTTGTTAAGCCACTCCTGAACCACAGACAACGTCAAAGGCGTCTTACCTGGGCTAAGGAGAAGAAGAACTGGACTGTTGCCCAGTGTTCCAAAGTCCTCTTTTCAGATGAGAGCAAGTTTTGTATTTCATTTGGAAACCAAGGTCCTAGAGTCTGGAGGAAGGGTGGAGAAGCTCATAGCCCAAGTTGCTTGAAGTCCAGTGTTAAGTTTCCACAGTCTGTGATGATTTGGGGTGCAATGTCATCTGCTGGTGTAGGTCCATTGTGTTTTTTGAAAACCAAAGTCACTGCACCCGTTTACCAATAAATGTTGGAGCACTTCATGCTTCCTTCTGCTGACCAGCTTTTTAAAGATGCTGATTTCATTTTCCAGCAGGATTTGGCACATGCCCACACTGCCAAAAGCACCAAAAGTTGGTTAAATGACCATGGTGTTGGTGTGCTTGACTGGCCAGTAAACTCACCAGACCTGAACCCCATAGAGAATCTATGGGGTATTGTCAAGAGGAAAATGAGAAACAAGAGACCAAAAAATGCAGATGAGCTGAAGGCCACTGTCAAAGAAACCTGGGCTTCCATACCACCTCAGCAGTGCCACAAACTGATCACCTCCATGCCACGCCGAATTGAGGCAGTAATTAAAGCAAAAGGAGCCCCTACCAAGTATTGAGTACATATACAGTAAATGAACATACTTTCCAGAAGGCCAACAATTCACTAAAAATGTTTTTTTTATTGGTCTTATGATGTATTCTAATTTTTTGAGATAGTGAATTGGTGGGTTTTTGTTAAATGTGAGCCAAAATCATCACAATTAAAAGAACCAAAGACTTAAACTACTTCAGTCTGTGTGCATTGAATTTATTTAATACACGAGTTTCACAATTTGAGTTGAATTACTGAAATAAATGAACTTTTCCACGATATTCTAATTTATTGAGATGCACCTGTATATGTCAATGCACAGGCATGCTTTTAGCAATCAAATTGGCCAGTAGGGGGCAGCATGATGGCAATCTATTATTTTAATTGGAGAAAAAAATTTTGATTGAAAGATGACATCAGTGAATAATGGTCTCTTTGTATATTTACAGATTAACACATGGATCTAATCTGGATGTATAGGGGCAGGACAGACAGTGCTAAAGTGAGTGAGTTAGTGAACAAGTTTTCTGCTGTTCAACAGACAAATCAATAGCATGTCTGTTGAAGAGTGAGTTTATTTGCTCTGGGGGAATTTAGCTAAGCATGCTCCTGAAGGGGGGATTAAATGGCTGTTGGGCCCAAGATGTGTAAATTGTGTACTATAAACAAAATAAGCTCTCCAGCAATGTGCTGTTGACACAGAGGTGTGAAGCATTTAAATAAGGATGTGTTTCTGTTCAGAGGTGCTTGCAAAGGCAAGAATTGCTATTTCTGTTGCTTACATTTAAGGTTAGGGTTTTTTCAAAACTTCTGTGAATAATTTGTCCTGCACTGATTGTGCTACAGACATGTAATGTCTACAGACATGTAATTAACTATGTAATTTAATACCTCAAATTAAGCGCTTTGTTAAGAATAGGTGTTTTATTACTTTATTTCTTATTTAAGAAATCAGATTCATGGTTTTTGCCCAAATAACCCTTAACAAACTCCACCTTAAACCACCCTTGCAACTACCCACAGCAGCAACTACATAGATACATTCTAAAAATCACTTAGAACATCACTCAGCTGCTGCATAGTAATGCCGTTGCAACCACCTACAACACTGTAGCATTGTGGCTTTGAGTTTTGCATGGGTAAGCACCACTTAACTATACCAAAAATTTAGTTTACCTTTCATTAATGTAAAATGGGCAAACCGAAACAGAAATTCAGAACACCTGCACATTGTTGTTCTAATATTCTGACTCTGCACATTTAAGTGAACGGAGATTCACTGGAGTCAGCTGGAACTCTATCTGTTATTCCATACTGTGAAACAGGATGTGAGGTTAATCCATGTGGCTGTTTTGCAGTTGTCAATACTTCTACTCTGGAGACAGAATCTGGGCAGTCAGTGGACAAATAATAAGTTGGATACAATGTGAAATACACACACCAGGTTTGTTTAATAAGCACAAGGCCTTAAAGGAGGAAATGATAATCGGCTCCACGGTACAGCGAGTAATTAATTAGATGATTTAGCACTCATAGATTCACTGACCTCAGCTGCTAATCTTGAAAAAACAGAATGAGAGGGAGATTAAGGTTAAGAATGTAAAACAAGTTTCGTTAATAAGTCGAATTTTAGTGGACAACACTGTAATTTTTATGACACAGTCATTCAAATCTATTTATAAAACACACAGTTTCGGTTCTGGATGCTGATTGGTCAATACAGCATTCCAGTCATGCTAAAATACACAATATTGTAACAGCTATGGTGCGAAACACCTGTTCACCTAGACACTGTGGAAATCCCGGTGCAGCATCCATTGAGGTCAACTACAGTTCACATGTCAGGGTCATCTTCTGGTGGAAGAATGGCACTTAATTTACTTAATAAGTAAATAAAATTTTTAATGCACTTTATATTTTATCTAGTAATCGTTTTATAAATAATAGCTATAAAGCACTCTGGGCTGTGATGTATTATGTATTGAATATTATGCCTAACAATGCCCACAATTGCTTAATTGTATCATGGTCTCAAAAACAAAATTGCAAGAGACCACCCTAATTAATAATTTATCTGTTTAGAAATTACAAGTTATTGTAGTCTGCATATACATTAGTGTCAGTTGATCATAGCTGACCTCTTCAGGTTCTTGTGAAGGGTCATTAACTTATTTGTAAC
Organism: Myxocyprinus asiaticus; assembly: GCF_019703515.2. Classification (NCBI taxonomy): domain Eukaryota; kingdom Metazoa; phylum Chordata; class Actinopteri; order Cypriniformes; family Catostomidae; genus Myxocyprinus; species Myxocyprinus asiaticus. Next base: position 7,045,791 of record NC_059363.1, on the reverse strand, counting down.
ACTTTGATTTTTTCATTGCAATAGCATATATTATGCTGCTGTATTACGTCAGATATTAGATGAATATGAAGGTGCTTGAACTATAATTATAGACATGGCTCTCTTTAAATGTGCCTCTTTTCATTATTTCATATGAATTTTCTTCTCTATAATTATCTACATCCACATAAGCAGTGTGATAAAGCCTACACAAAGATATAGGATATTGTTTTAGCTGTGAATTCACTGTTCAGCATGCAGTCATCAAAATGATTAGGTTAATGACAGATTTCCCACCTTTTTTACCATGAGCCTCATAGGATGTGGGCTGTTTTTGACGTGTTGTGGGGGTGGGTTCTGGCAGTGCTAATTGACAGGAAAGTGAAGGGAATCTGGCTCAAATAAATGAGCTTTAATTGGTAACAGTGTGGGTCCTGTAAATGTGCGCTTGTGTCAAAGAATTCAGGATTAATCAGCACTTGAACTACTAGTGCTAACAGAAACAAGATGGTTTGGTATGCTAATCAAAGCCCATAATCAAATCAGACTTAAAGGGATAGTTTACCCAGAGAAGAGAATTCTGTCATACTTCACCCTAATGTTGTTCCAAACCTGTATGACTTACTTTCTTCAGTAGAACACAAGAATGTAAGACTCAGTCACCTTTCACTTTCATTGCATCTTTTTTACATACATTGAATGTGAATGGTGACTGAGGCTAACATTCTACCTAACATCTCCTTTTGTGTTCCATGGAAAAAAATCATACAAAATTGACATTTTTGAGTGAACTATCCCTTTAAAGGAATATTTCAGGTTCAATAAAAGTAAGCTCAATCGATGTCATTTGTGGCATAATGTTGATTACCACAAAAATTTATTTCAGCTTCTCCCTTTTTTAAAAAAAAAAAAAAAAAAAAAAGCAAACATCTGGGATTCAGTGATTGGAGCTAATCCATAAACATTAAAATAACCACTGTTTCAAAAGAATAGCCACAATATGTGTATCGACATTATTTTAGTGTGATAAAATATCTTACTAACCATTTATATGTAGTTATATCCAATTTAACAACTTCATTGCCATGACGATGTAACTGCATAAACCCCATAAACCCTTAAACGACCGTAAAAATAACTTTACAGCTCAAAAAATACACCAGTTTTAACAGAAGAATTAATGTAAGTTCTTTTCTAAAATTATACGTTTCAAAACCTCAAGTTTTGCTTTTTTTAAAGAAAAGGAGGTATGAGACAAAATTAGTTTTTGTGATAAACATTATGCCACAAAAGCTTGTTTTTGAAACTCTTTTGAAAAAGAATGTGTGTATCATGTTTGAGAATGATTTGTTGTACAGTGCATATTTAAGAAGGTTGCTCATTCCAGTCAAATAGCTCTTTGCTGCTTCACTGGACAGTATTTTATCTCTGGGGAGTTATCTTGACCTTCATCTATCCTACTGAATTCCATAACCAGATTTTATGTTTTGATTTGTCTTAATGCGGTGAAGCACTTTGTTAGATTATGTTTTCTATTGCTTTATGGTGTCTCTCTTTTTCTCTGTTCAAACAAACTCTCCTTTACCACATTCTCTCACACACAAAAATGCTTTAGATACAAATGCCAGGCTTAACAATGAAGAACAACCTTTATGTTGTAAGTCTACAAGCCATTAAACAATCAAATAAGTGCTTTAGATCCATTTCCCTTATCTGAGAGATTCAGAGTCTCTGTAACTAAAGTGCTTTTATCTGATCTTGCTTTTATTAGAAGATCAGGGATTGAAGCTGCTTGGGTCATGAAAAAAAACATTGATATGGAATCTCTCTCTCTCTCTCTCTCTCTCTCTCTCTCTCTCTCTTTCCCTCTCCCTCTCTCTTTAAAATATTTTGGAAATACAAACAAGTTATTCAATGAAAAGTTCATCAAGTTTGCATTTACTATAATAATAATAAAAAATAAAAAAAAACAGTTAAATCATATCTTAAGATACAATCTTTTTGTTGATACTCAAGAGTCACTTAGTGGAACATTAAACCATAAGGCAAATGCTATATTTCACAGTCACAATAAATCATATCCAGCCAATCAACCTACAGTGTCCACACATCTCAATATATACTGTAGCTGGGTTTATTGAGTGAGAATACAAATCCCCAGCCACGCCCTGGAGTTGAGGGACATTATGACGTCAGAAAGGCTCGTCATCTTTACAAAGGTGAGGATATTTACACTCACTCGCACAAGGGCTGTGGTCACGCCCTAGTATTGAGGGTGATTATGACGTCAGAGGAGCTCGCTCGCCATCTTTGATGAGGGATGAGGTTATTTCACACACTCGCTGTATGGACACGCACTAGGCGACCCAAATCAGTGTTGAAGGAGGCAAGGCGATAGTGGCATTTCGTACGTGGTTGATCGAGTGCAAGGTTGGTGTTTTGCTTTATATATATATATATATAGGAACTTATTCTTCGAAATCTCACGCAAAAGCTATATATATATATATATATAGCTTTTGCGTGAGATTTCGAAGAATAAGTTCCTTTAATAAATTTTGTGTAATCTTAAAAAAATGTGCGATCTGTTGCAAATGTCCTCAATAGGTTAAGAAAGATCACCGAAGTCATTTCAAATGCGGAGGTGATTGTTGTTTTCGGATTAAACTGTAAAAGACGCGGAGCGCACTTTGCATGTACTTTTTATTTGTTTGTGCGCTAGATTTGTGCTTTTACGCTCGATGAACTTTCCAGAGAGAAATGTCAGAGCTGTAATTGACCGATTTAAAGCGTCGGTCTGTGTTCGTGCCTGTTGCGAGCGAATATTAGGCTACTGAACGGGGGAAAGAATTTAAGCACCATGGACAGCGCTCATTAAGAGCATCGGGATTAATAGACGCGTGCAAACTGTATCAAGGAACTAGTTATATCAACAATCAATTAATGCATTTGTGAAAGGGAAGCTTGCATGCAACAAACTACCAGACTTTCTCGAATTAATTATAGATGTCTTGTCTAAGTTGCACACATTTTGAGCACATTGAAATAAATCGAATTTGTGGATTTACAATTAAATTAGTGTTTACTCAAACAACAAGTTAGGTTATTCTCTGTTTTATGATATGTTGAAGGCAAATGAAAAATTCTCTTTTCCACTCTGTGTTTATATATGATGTATAAGCTTACATTTTTTGCTTTTTTAATTTGTGTGAATTAATTACGATTTTTGCGAACCTCATTATACTATTATTGCTAGAATATAGGACGAGTTTGTTGATAGATGATGATCTTCTATATGACAATAATACATAAACACACAACCAAAAACACTGTTCCAGGTTTCAAATTAAAGAACCACAATAAAAAAAACTAAACAATGATGAATAAAATAAAAATATATGTGTGTGTCAGTAAGCAATTTACTGGCTAAGACGTTAATTGTGATGTGCAAAGATTTCACAGAGATCACAATAATAGGTAAAACAAATTTCCTGGCCAAATTTCCTGGCAGGTCCTGGCCATGATTGCTTTTAGAGCTTTGGCTATTCTCTGTTTCACTCTACGCTGTCAAAAGTTTGTTACACCTCTCCATGTGAAAATGAGCCAACAGACATCAATTTTTCAAGCTGAGCCTTGGGACTTTGTTGGCATTGCTCTGCTGTTTGGGGAGGGAAGTGACCAGTTTGGATTGCTTAACTGCCTATCTAGGGCAGGGTGTATTTTCTTGATCATTAGGTCTGTTTTCTGCATCCAGTAGTGAGTTGGCATCTGAATTGTTTTGCTTTGCATTACCTTAAAACAGCTTATAACATTAAGGCTGGTGACGTTGAACCGGAAGTCACTTTGTTCAGGGTTCATGTTTGGTTTGTTCCTTTGATTTTCACATCGGAGGAATTGTGTTGTATTGCTGCAATATTTTTAGATAAGTGCTAATATGATCCAGTTTTAGAAAATAATTGCAACTTAGGTGCTTGAAGCAGGTAGCTTTAAATATTTTAAGCACATCTTCTACCTATTTGCATTCTGTTCCAAGGTACAGCATTGCTTTCATCTAGTATCGTTTTTCCTCACTCATTGCACTTCAAAATATTTATCAAAACTGATCAAATTGTCTAATCTAGAAATGATGTAGAGCTGTGCATTACATACAGAAGTGTGTAATTTCTGCACCACTAGCAGCACCAAATTGCAGAAATAATGACTGTTTTCAAACAGGTTTCCTGAACACCTCCTGATCTTCTATTCATCGACAAACACATAGCCCCACCCCGAACTCACACCATTGGTTGAGCCGGTGTTGCTGAGTCTGGCTGGTCAGGATGCTTAAACAAACTGAGCAATATTTTGAAAGCACCACAGTGTTTTCCATTTCCTGTTTCAAGGCATTGTGCTTGACACATCTTTTCAAAAGACTCTTCTAAATTATTCATGTCATATTGTGCATTACTGATTTTACATTGTGACATGTAAAGAAACATCACATAGTCAGCGATTATGATATAACACACTCTTGAGGGTCCACATGACTTTATTGGGCACGTGGATGGCACCGTATGTCAGACAGTCACCATTGGAATCGTCTGTTAGCCGTAATGTTCTGTACCCTTGTAATGACTAATGGTGTCCATACTGTGCATATGGGCTGTACACATGACAGTCACATGTTGTGCTCTAGGCGTGTGATACTAACATGTTCAGCTTTATTTATAGGGTCATACCGGAGAGAAAGTTAGCAGTCTACATACAGTAAATGACTGTAGCTAGTGGCTTTAATGGATGGCTTCGTACAAGCTACTTCCGCTCCATCAGATTAGTACATTAGGCTTTATCCCTTCCTGAATGGGACACATACTTTAGTTTTAAAGCTGTAATCCCCCCTGGTAAAGATGATTGCTTTGAATCTCTTGAGCGCTGCTACACTACACAGCCATTGCTCTGACACAAATATGATAATTATACAATCGTGAAGTTTATGAATAATCATTTCAAACTGAAAATGCATTTTTTTATACAAGTAAGAGTTTCATGCTACACATTTGCTTTATAGCATTATGTTGCTTCCTTTGGGTTATGTCAGTTGACTGTGTAATCTATGGCATTTACCCAGGATAGAAACATTTTCTGAGGGCAGACTTTTATCTTTTTTTTTTCACCCTCTCATAAAGGACATGTGGTCTTTTATAACGCATTTCATGGCTTGTACTTTGTTAATTGTAACATATCCACTATAAACATGGGGCAAAACACAATCATTACATCCATTGAAAGTATGTGCAAGCACCTGCTTGTATGAACATTATTGTTCATGCTGTGTCATGTTCTATTGTCATGCTGGCTTTAAGTAATTGGAGGATAAGATTGCAATTCAATCAGCTCCCTAGCTCCCTATGTCATGAATCGGTATATCGTGAACACAAATTTGGGCACTGGTAAGGGTGTTCATCCACTGATATACTAATGACTTAATCACCAGTGACACGATTACAGCTGGTATTAATGTGTATGACTTTCTTCTGCAGAACACAAATGAAGATTTTTAGGAGAATATTTCAGCTCTGTAGGTCCTCTAATGCAGGTGAATGGATATCAAAACTTTAAAGCTCCAAACATACATTAAGGCAGCATAAAAGTAATCCATACAACTCCAGTGGTTAAATGTTTTTAGAAGCGATATGATGTGTGGGTGAGAAACAGTTCAATATTTAAGTCCTTTTATTTTTTACTGTCAATCTCCACTTTCACATTCTTCTTTAGTTTTGGCAATTCACATTCTTTGTGAACATCGCCACCTACTGGGCAGGGAGGAGAATTTATTGTAAAAATGGATTTAAATAATGTTCTGTTTTTACCGACACCTATCATATCGCTTCGGAATATCTAGATTTTCCACTGGAGTCTTATGGATTACTTTTATGCTGCCTTTGTGTATTTTGGAGCTTTAAAATGTTGGTACACATTCACTTGCATTGTATGGACCTACAGAGCTGAGATATTCTTCTAAAAGCATCTTCATTTGTGTTCTGCAGAAGAAAGTGTAATGAACTGGCCATGGAGATGGTGTTAGGATCCATGTGATGGAAGTTTATTATGAACACAAGCAAACAATCCAAATCAGCAGGCAAATAGAGGTAGTCGTTAAGCAAGCAGTATAATCCAATAAACCAAAAAGACAGTCAAACAAAACAAAGAGCTATCCAAAAGGCAGTAAATCTTGACACGAAACAACTCCTGGTGTTCTTCTATTGGGACATCCCCTTGGTCGTGGTGCTGGACGATTAGGATGGGCATGATGAAATTCTTGGATCAGGGACGGGTCCAATATGTCCTTGGTAGCTACCCATGATCTCTACTCTGGTCCGTAGCCCTCCCAGTCCACTAAGTATTTTATCTGGCTCCCTCGTCGTCTTAAAGCCATGATCTCTCTGACCATATACGCTGGGGCTTCATCTACCTCCAGTGGAGGTGGAGGCTCAGAATCCGTGGTTCCAGAGCCAGACACTGGGTGAACAGATTTCAGCAAGGACACATGGAAGGAAGGAGAGATGCGGTAATTAGCAGGAAGCTCTAAATGGTAAGTAACTGGGTTTATTTGAAGGATAATTCTGAAAGGACCCACATACATTGGACTGAGTTTCCTGCAGGGTAGCCACAACTTCAGATCCCTTGTGGACAACTAGACCCTCTGTCCTGGCTGATAGTTGGGATGGGGGCGCCTCCGTCGGTCAGCCTGGAAGCGTTGTGCTCCGACCGCTCGCTGTAGCCGGACATGTGCGCTGTCCCACACCCTTTCGCTTCACTTAATCCAGTAGTCCACTGCTGGCACCGTAGAAGGTTCTCCTGACCAAGGAAACATTGGGGGTTGGTAGCCCAGCACGCATTGGAAGGGGGTTAGACCCGTAGAGGTATGAGTGAGGGAATTCTGTGCATATTCGACCCAGGGCAGGAAATTGCTCCACTTCTCCTGTTCACAGCTACAATAACTCCAAAGATATCTGCCTATCTCTTGGTTTAGACGTTCCACCTGTCCGTTGGCCTGAGGGTGGTAACCAGAGGTGAGACTCATATTGATATCCAGTTGTTTGCAGAAAGCCTGCCAAACTCGGGACGTGAACTGTGGACCTCTGTCAGACACGATGTCCTCTGGTATTCCATAGACCCTAAAGACTTGGTGGAACAAAGCATTAGTGGTTTCCATGGCAGTGGGTAAACCCTTGAGAGGGACAAGTCTACATGATTTAGAAAATCGATCTATTATTACCAGAATGGTAGTGTTACCATGGGAGTTTGGCAGGTCTGTGATGAAGTCGATGGACAAGTGGGACCATGGTCTTTGTGGTATTGGCAGTGGTTGAAGCAACCCCGTGGGCAGTTCTCTGGGGGTCTTGGATTGGGCACACACCTGACAAGACTTAACATAGTTAGTTACATCATGAATCAAAGTTGGCCACCAGAAGGAATTACACACCAGGGTAACAGTTCTTTGGATGCCAGGATGTCCAGTGCTCAAGGAAGTGTGGACCCATTGGATAGTCCTGTGATGTAGAGCTTGGGGTACGTAATGCTTGGTCAGGGGGCAGCTAGGAGGTGACGGTTCATGCTGTTGTGCTCGTTGTATCTTCTCCAAGATGTCCCAACTAATCGGTGCTATGATGACAGATGGTGGCAGAATAGACCCAGGGTGAGGTTGGAGGTAGGGTGGATCATGTCTGCGTGAAAGTGCATCTGCCTTGCTGTTCTTGCTGCCAGGGCGGAAAGTGACTGTAAAATTGAATCTGGTGAAAAACAATGACCATTGGGTTTGACGTGGGTTCAATCTCTTGGCTGCCTTGATATATTCAAGATTTTTGTGATCGGTGATAACCTGGAAAGGGTGGACTGCCCCCTCTTACCAGTGATGCCATTCTAAGAGGGCTGCTTTTATGGAAAGTAATTCCTTATTTCCCACATCATAGTTACGTTCTGCAGAGTTCAATTTTCTGGAGAAAAAGGCACAAGGGTAAAGCTTGCCTGGTGTTCCGTGATGTTGTGAAAGGACCACTCCAATCCCGCAATCTGAAGCGTCTACCTCAACGATGAAGGGAAGATTGGGGTCAGGATGTTTCAGTATCGGAGCGGTCGTGAAGATTGACTTGAGGGAGATGAAGGCCTGGTATGCGGCATCATTCCAAGGCAATTTGTTGGGCTTTCCCTCGAGCAACGATGCGAGTGGGGCTGCAATGATGCTGTAATTCCTGATGAAATGGCGATAGAAGTTGGAGAAGCCCAGAAACTGCTGTAGTTCCTTGAGTTTTGAAGGTCGAGGCCATTCGGTGACTGCTGTTATCTTAGAGACATCCATTTCTACACCTTGATGGCTGATATTGTAGCCTAGGAAAGTGGTATGGAACTCACATTTTTCTGCCTTGACAAATAGTTGGTGTTCCTGGAGATGTGATAGAACTGTCTTGACCTGCTGGATATGTTGTTCCATGTCTTGTGAGTAGATGATGTCATCAGTGTAAACCACCACATGTTGATTCAGTAAGTCTCTGAATATCTTGTTGATAAGATATGGAAAAACAGAAGGGGCATTAGCAAGTCCATACGGCATGAACAAATATTCATAGTGCCCCCCGGTGATGAAAGCAGTTTTCCACTCATCCCCTTCTCAGATTCTGACAAGGTTATAAGCACTTCTCAGATCAAGTTTGGTATAGATATTTGCCTCACGGAGTTGTTCAAGGCCTGAGGGGATAAGCGGTAATGGGTAACGGTACTTTATGGTGACAGAGTTCAGGCCTCGATAGTCAATACAGGGACATAGACCTCAATCCTTCTCCAAGAAAAAGAACCCTGCAGCCTCTGGGGAGGTAGAGGGATGGATGAAACCGGAGGCAAGGGCTTCCTCAATGTAATTCTCCATGGCGAGGTTCTCGGGCGTGACAATGCATATGCCTTGCTCGGTGGGGCTGTATTGGACAGAAGTTCAATGGCGCAGTCCCATGGACGATGAGGAGGAAGTTTGATTTTGCTAAACACCTCACTGAACTCTGCATACTCCTTGGGGATCATGGGCTCCTTCTGTGATTCGGGGCTCTCAATACTGGTGATAAAACAAGGCATGGAAACAGCAACATTGAGACAATGTTTGTGACAAAAACTTGACCATTGCTTGAGCCACCTTGGTTCCAAGATATCAGTGGGTCATGGAAGGCCAGCCAGGGATGACCCAGTATAAGAGCATGCTTGGGTGAGTTGATGACATATAGTGAGATTTTTTTCTACATGAAAAAGTCCAACCTTGATGGTTATCGGAACAGTCTGTTGGGTTATGCCAGTTCCAACAGGAGTGTTGTCAACAGTGTTAGCAAGGTTAACAATCTAGATGGCCATAGTTATGTATTCAGAAAGATTCGTACCTTCTCCCTTGCAGGTCAGTTCCGCCCTGAGTTTCAGGTTAAACCCTTCGTGGAAAACAGTCTTCAGAGCGACATCATTCCACCTATTCTGAGCAGCTGAGAGAAAAATACCTTGCATTGTCGTAAAAAACCAAGGCATTTTTCAGCAGAAACATCAAACTTATCAGGTAGAGCAAAGCTTACCGGTTTAGCATGGGGAGCTGTCAATGAGTGAATGTATTGTGTCAAACATTCGTTGGCAGCTCGTAGGTTGTTCAGCTGGTCTTGGTAACCCCTTAACACCTCGCACTGGTGCGCGAATGCGGCCTGGAGCTGTGAAACTTCCGCTGGATCCATGTTAGGCGAAGTATTCTGTAATGAACTGGCCATGGAGACGGTGTTAGGATCCATGTGCTGGAAGTTTATTATGAACACAAGCAAACAATCCAAATCGGTAGGCAAATAGAGGTAGTTGTTAAGCAAGCGGTATAATCCAATAAACCAAAAAGTCAGTCCAACAAGGCAAACAAAACAAAGGGGTATCCAAAAGGCAGTAAATCCAGGAAAACAGGCAATGGTCATAACATGAAAACAATCACCAAAAGCAATGGAAAAACCACTTGGTAAGGCAGGATAAACTGGCAATACTTCACAAAGTCAAAATGGAACAGCATAGAATTTATATAGTTTAAACAGGAAGTCACCAAAGAAGAAACGGTACAGAGTTAGTATTTGGGAGAGGGCTCCCTCTGGTGGTTGATAGGAGGGGGTAACAACCTCGGATGTTACAGAAAGAAAGTCATACACATCTAGGATGGCATGAGTGTGAGTAAATGATGAGATAATTTTAGTTTTGGGTAAACTATACCTTTAATGGTTTTTAGCTCTCTAATCTAAATAAATGTTTTTGGCATTGCCATGTGGCTTACGCAATACCAGGCTTGTCATTTTGTTAAAGTCTTTTTTTAATACCCACTTTTTGGTGTCTGTACTACATCGTGAAAACAATAATTTCATGCTTTATTCACATTTTTCAGCTCGCTGGAGTCTTTCGTTGCTTTTTATGTAGTCTCACTGACTGAAACAGTTTTTGCATTTTCTATTGTTGTAGGTTTTTAAATATTTAGCACCATGTTACTCTTTGGATACTGTCAAGTTTGTGTCATCTTTGCTCAGCTATCCCTTTCACAATTATTTAAAATTAGTTAAAATTACTTAAATATTGATCTTTTTTCACACCAAAAGCGATCGTATGTCTTCAGAAGAATTTTACTGCTGGAGTCGTATCGATGACGTTTATATTGGCTGTCTGTGATTTTTGAGCTTCAAAATAGAAATCACCATCCACTTGCATTTTAAGGATCTACTGAGCTAAGATATTTTTCAAATTTTCTACAAATGTGTTCTGATGAAGAAAGAAAGTCACACACACCTGGGTTATCATGAGGGCAAGTAAATAATGTTAATAATAATAATAATAATAATAATTTCTGGGTGAACTATCCCTTTAAGTTGCAAATAATCAGCTAATAATCCGAATATGAAATCATATTCTTTAAAAAAAATACTTCCTCTGGTACACTTAAAGTGTTCATGATATATTTTTACATTCCTTTATTAAAGCTATTTGATACATAGTCTTGCATCTAAAAAAGAAAAATAAATAGTAAAGAGCTAAGAAAAAAAAAAACTAAAAGTCATAGCACAATAATGTTCTTTGAATTCCACCTTTCTGCCTCACCTTTAGTTTTATAACCATGTGCTTTTAGCAAGGAGAAGAGAAGATAAACACAGAGCACAAAAATTACCCTGGGTTATTTCAATTTTCCACTGATTTAGGACCAATTCCCCTCCTACGGATTATATCTGCAAACATAAGAAGAAAAATGCAAATCCCATATCAGATTTTGTTTACAGATACATTATCTCCTATGAACCACAAAGGACCATGCTGTTTTCAGGCTCTCTGATGAAGAACATTTCTCAGTCGTGAGCAGGCTACAACTGCTCGACGGAGTCTCCTTGATGTTGGGATTAGGGTTTTAATGAAGATAAGCTTGTGGGGGTGTTGGAGGAATATCCCAGGGGCTTTTAGGGTCAAATGTGGCCAGATGGTCCCTAGTGAATTGCTCTAAATGAAGCCATACTTATATGGGGTGCTAGTGGAGGGCGAACCCATTCGAAGCACTGGGTCAGTTGAAATATTTTAAAAGACAATTTAGGTACAGGGGTCATCACATAGATTTTGAGTTAGATTACGTCCGGTTCTTTGATGTTTTTATTGTAAAACATACTATACAATTAAATTAAATGATCAGTAACTAAAGGCAATAAGCTATAAGATACACTGTCAGTTCACACAAACTAATTAAAGTGACGAACAACTTCCTCAAGCGGTTACTTCTTTGTCTTTGAAAGCTGAAGTCCTATGTTTTATGACAACATATTTGATGCAGTCTAAAAAATAGCAAGATGCTCATACTGTTACCAAAAATAGTATGTTAAAAAGCTAACCAAAAAAATGGTGTTAAAGTTTTAGGTAAGCTTCAGGTTTTAGGCTTTGGTTCTGTGTCATTGAAATGCTGCATCAGAGCTGCTATGGATGTATTTCACTCAGGACGTCCATGTGCTCAGAAATGGCCCTGACTGTGCATGAGAATCAACATAAAATGCAACAGGTTTCTGTAGTGTAAAGTCAACTATATACTGTATGGTTAAATAGATGAAAGAGCAAAGAGACCAATCACAATTGCAATGGCATCATCTTTGGTTAGAGCTGAACATTTTGACTAAGACCACGTCTACACTTTTTTAATTAAATTTTTCTATGTTCACGTTCCACGCTAAACTTTCGACAACACTCTCTAAAACCATAAACTTTGGGGAACAATGACGTTTAAGAAACTGAAAAATTAGTTTTCAACTGAAAACTTATTAGAGAGGACATGGTCTAAGTTAGTTAATAGGAAAATAGGAGAACATTTCAATCTTAAATGTCTTAAAAAGTACAAGTAAAAATATACAGCACAGCTAAGGCTAAAATTATCAAAATCTATTCATTACGTGGTTTGAGATGAATTACATGCATTACATTTTGGAGCAGAAGAAAAAATATAAATAGAATGCTGAAGGAATATCAATACAGTGCTGCCTTGCAAGAATACTATATTTCTATATGATACTATGCATAATATTAAATACCATTTCCAGTCACCCAACAGAATCTGGCCCTGTTTATTCCTAGTGCTTTGCTGGTTTTATAAAGGAGACAGTTAAGTCTACAGTATGTTCAGCCCAGTGCCTCTATACAAAAGCATTACATTAATAATCTTGACCTCATACTTCTCGGTGAATAATGTATAATGCCTGCACTATGAGGGCAGAGACAGATGTGACAGTGTGCGGTCCTGACATTACAACTGTCCTTGACATACATATCTGTAAAGCTAGACTGCATTTCTGAAGGTTTCGCCATCCTGAATATGCTCTGAGTCTGAGCTATATGCACTGCATATAGGATTTCTGATTTGAGCCTCATTCTGTACCATGCAAAAAGGATTAGCAATTTGACACAGTTGTGAAGTTGCTGAAGGGAAAGCATGATGGGAAATGTTATTGATGGGAAATATAATATTACAGCTTTTGCCCACCAAAATCTGTTATTTAAAAGAGCACAAGGGGATATCATAAAAGAAGAATGTATATTTGAATATTGTTTTTATTGTCTTCCACTGGAATGAAGAAGAGCAGCTATAAGTGACATCCTCTTCATCACAGGGCTGCGATCGTGATTGCGTGTCCTACTTTTAGACACGGCTACAAGTCTCCCAAGTGAGATGCAGAGCATGATTAATGTGCTTCAGTGTATTTTCCAAATGGAGGTATCCCCCTTAACTGAAGTATTGACGTTCGGAAATACTGAAAATTCATGCCATTCTTACATGCAGTACCTCCTTTGGAGTTTAGGGTAGCGTGGCATCCTAAATTAAATTTAGAGTATTTTTTTATTCCAATTCAGTTCCAGAATTTGATTTGAATTAGGCAGTTACCTGTACTGTATGTTAGACAGAAGTCCAGAAGCCGCAGTAACCATTTACTTTTAATGCATCTTTTTTCCATACAATGAAAGTGAATGATGAATGAGACTAACATTCTGCCTAACATCTCCGTTTGTGTTCCACGGAAGAAAGAAAGTCATATGGGTTTGGATTTAAACAAAATGAGGATTACAGAATTTTCATTTTTGGTTCAATAAACCCTTTAAATTTAGAATTGTGTCCTGCTCGGCTGTAATAACAGGATTCGTTTTTCTCTATATTTCCACACTTTTATAGATGTACATGTTTGGGTATCAGTTAAAGCTGACCTGCGTGTTCGACCTTGTCAAATGGCGTAACCAAAACAACAGTCTGAGAAATGTAACCTGTCATTTGCTTGACAGCTTCAAAGACGTTCGTCGCATGCTAACTACCCACCCTAAAGCACCACGTTCCCAGTTGTTTTATCACACATGAAGAACTGTTGCCTTCTCTAAGGTGTCTAAATTGCTAAATGGTTTATGATGAGCTGTGCTTTTGTAATATACTGGCTTTAACAGTTCATTATTAGAGTGAATGAGGCTCATGCTGTGGGGCCTTGTGAGTTCTAATGTGGCTTCCTGTTGATTTTCACTTCTTCAGACCATCTTTCATGGTGCCATGATGCAATATTCTTTAAAGGGAAAGTTCATGCAAAAATGACAATTCTGTGATCATTTACTTACCCTCATGTCAATTCAAAACCTTTATATTGTTTCTTTTGTGAAGCACAAAATTAGATATTCTTGTATTGCATACAAAAGCATGCACTTACCAATGGCCGTCCTGCTCCAAAAAGGACAACAAAAAAAAAAGCACCATTAAAGGAATATTCTGGGTTCTATACAAGTTAAGCTCAATCAATATCATTTGTGGCATAATATTGTTAACCACAAAAAATTATTTTGGCTTGCCCCTCCTTTTCTTTAAAAAAAAAAAAGAAGCAAAAATCGAGTGAGGCACTTACAATGGAACTTTTTCAAAAGTCTAGCCACAATACATAAACAATATGCATGTAAACATGATTTTAGTGTGATAAAATCACTTACTAACCTTTTCTGTGTAAAGTTATAGCCAATTTTACAACTTCATTGATATGATGATGTAATGGCAACAAACCCGAAAACCCTAAAATGACTGTAAAAATTACAATTTAAACAACTTTACAGCTCAAATAATACATGAGTTTTAATGGAAGAATTAATGTAAGTGCTTCTGTAAAATTATAAGCCTCAGATTTCTGCCTTTAAACCCTCCAAAAATTGGCCCAATTCACTTCCATTGTAAGTGCCTCACTGTAACCTCCATTTTTGCTTTTTTTTTTTTTACAGAAAAGGAGAGACGAATCTGAATGAATTTTTGTTGTAATCAACGTTATGCCACAAATGCTGTCGATTGAGCTGAACTTGTACTGAACCCGGATGATTCCTTTAAATTAGTTCATAAAGCTTGTGCACTATATTACAAGTCTTCGAAAGTCATACAATAGCTTCGTGTGTGCGACAGTCCAAAATTATTGTATTTTTTACAAAAACTCAATGTATTTTTAAATATGCTGTGTGAAGATGCATTGTACCAGGTTTCATGTCAATAAAGTTGAACGCAACTGTGAACTATTCCTTTAAGATGGAATTTTGGTGAATTGTAGGTAAAATTGATGCTCTCTTTTCGTTGTTTGGTACAAGAGGGATGGATGGAGGCACATTTGCTTACTATTGTTGGATTGTTCTTTATGTTGCTTGGTAACTTGCGGTCTTTGCTGTTTGGATGTCCGACCATTTTGTTTAATTTCTGTTAGTTTGCTAGTCTTATGGTTTAGTTTATAGCTTTATATTGATTGCCAATTCAATATGTGCTATATCGAGGGTCTCAGCTAATGATACTTCTGATTTTAACCCTTGTATTACTAAAACGTTGATTTTGATTCCATTTATCGTCTCAGCCTCTCCTTGTTCTCTGGTTGTCATGGATATTGAGCTTTAAACTGAAGGGGATTTGATGTTTAATGTCTGTCTAGGAAACATGTATGTGGCAGAGGTCACAACAGAAATGTCTTGTGACATGGTTTTGTACAAAATGAAATCTGAATATGGTGCATATTAAGGGAGCATTTGGTGTGGCATGAGACTAAATCATGCATAAAGGCTCTTCTGCAAGAGTAAACATCACGCATGGCTAAAATTAAACTCATGCCCATGCAAAATAACACTCTGCTGGAATGCAAAGAACGTTTTCTGGGGGGAAATTCTTAAAAAGTTTTGCCCCTAGGTCACAGCCTGTTCATATCACACAAAAAAAGATAATCCCCAGTGTTTTACAGAGCATTTAGATTTGTTTCAGTAGAGGTAGAATGCATACATTTTATAGATTCATTTTTGAGTGATATACATGGGTGTTTCTTCAATTTCGAGCACTTTTAGATTTATATCATTTTTTTCACTGACACTATTGTCGACTTGGTTAACAAGTACACAAACTTTAATAGGGGAACATTTTTGGGTGTGGTGGAAATGACACCACAACTGTGGGACAGCCATATTTTTTGAAAAATGGATAGAAATTATGAATTGATAGAAATAATTTTTACACAATAAATATTGTTTTTTTTTTTTCACTCTTTGTTTAGATGATATATTTAAAAATATCATAATTTGTGTTTTAATAATGGATTTTCATAGTTAGCATGTTGAAAGTCTGGGACAAGCCTAAAACAGTCAAATCTATAAAAGTAATTTGAAAAGTAGCGAAAATAAATAATGAAGGCCTGGTAAAAAGTTTCCAAAATAGTTGTAATGAGACCTTCATATAACAACAACAAAAAAGTTGTAATATGTTTGTCTCAATAAAAGTCAACACCTGGGATATGAAAATGCCAGAAGCTGAACAAACACCCATATATTTACAAAAGTAGATATTATAAAAAATTATGTGATATTAGTCACCCACGTATATAAATATAAAATTGATGCATTAGTTGCTTGGGACAGCAGTCAATTATGCAGTTAAGAGACACCTTAACAATATTTGACAGCAATTGACCAATCAGAATAATTTATTCCAGAGAGCCACGTTATAAGTAGTTAATCAAATAGCATATGAGTATACCGAAATTTCCGTCAGTTCCAGTTATATCCAGAATTCTGAAATGAAATAAAAAATAAAAATAAAACAAAAACTCTTATGTTGATTGCAATATTTTGTTGACCCTTGAATAACAGTAAAAATACAAATTAATCTGAATCGTTTCAGATTTAAAATATTAAAACTTATATTTTTATCAACATTATACAAGGTTAAGGTCATGCATGTAACACTTGTGGATTTAGCTGTTGTAGAAAAGATTTTGGTGACACCATATTGTTAGTTTAATAATTGTTAGTAAATAACGGATCATAAAGAATGTCTCTGAAGGACATCAGAAGGAGAGAGAAATGTATGTACAGTATGTATGTACGTATGAATAAGTGATGTGTATAGATTTCTTTGTGTGAATCATACAGTATCTCAGAGCTCAAATGTTGTTCTACTGTAAATTCTGCATATGGGGCAGAACACTGTGTAAGCCTGGTCAAGAGAGACAGTAGGGCATAAATCCTCTTTGAGTGTTGGGTTTAATCTGTGGCCCTGTGTCGCCTGGCATGGCCAGTGTGACACAGGCTGACGGGTTTAATACACATCATGTGGCAGGTCTCCGGGGGGGACAACAACTGAAATCTCCACCCAATGACATTATTTGGGGGATACACAGCAATGAGAGACACCCCATTCCTTTACACGCCGGTTTATCTCCCTGACCTCTATTCCTTCATATCCTAAACATCCATTTCTATCTGCAGACACTGTTTTGATATAATAGAGTCTCATTCACTGCTCTCTTTATGAGTGGTGGTAGATATGATAACATCTGTCTGTAGATGACTGGGATCATGTCGTTAAGGTGTACTGTGTTGGATGCTTGATGAACTATTTGTTTATCATTACACACAGACAGCCTTTTGATTGCAAGCTATTCTTGACTGTTCGGGGCGATATCCTGCCGAGCAATGTGCATTTTAGAAATTGTAGAAGGTTGTATTACTGTATAAAGGAGCACCTGGTCTTTTCTTTGTCAGCATTTACCTGATATTGCACTATGAAGATTTTCAGAAAAACAAAATATGCATTTTTGGAGGTTGGAGATCAGCCTCATATTTGCAGTCAAGGGGTAACACTTTATTTTGTTGTGTCTGTATGTCACTTTAATGTCACTGTATGTCTGTATTTAATTTGTACTTTTCAATACTTATGTAAATACACAGAAAACAGTTCAATATAATGTGTGAGCAGTTTAATTGATATCTTGATGGAATTCATTAGATATTTCTGCTTTATTTATACTGTAGGTGTTATTGATTTTATATTGAAGAATTGCATAAATATCTCCAAGTCAGACCCATTGGCTGTTGTTTATCATATTTTGAGAATGCTCTGTGAAAATGTCACATTGCACTCAGCACTAACTGTTAATTATTCTGCTTATTTTATATTCACGAGAGTCATTAATGTGGTTTTGGACTGTCGTTAACATTAAGCATCACATTTCGAGGATTGTTTTTGCATCAGTTAATTCTTATCAAAGGCATCCGTGCAGAATATGCTAATGTGTTGAACCATGGGTCATTTAATGCTAAAATTAAATTATTTGTCCTTTTCAATCCAGATGGCTTTGATGGCTATTAAGTGCTTCAAAATTTTTCAAAACTAAGCCTTTTGAACCATGTTTTTATTCAAATTTCAATGCTAATGTATTTCTTTTCTATAATCTTCCAGATTCACTGATTTTTGGTCACGATTTCTTTAAATACAAATGGAGTTGGCAAATATTGTTTATTATATGTTTTATAATAAGACATAATTTATTTTGTAATTTGCACAACTCTGCCTACTTGTGTTTTGGCTATGGTTCAATTAATTAAGAATAGGAAAAGGCACCTACTCCAAAATTATTCATCACAAGAATACACATTGTATACAGTATCATGGACCGCTTTTCCTGCATGTTTTTTTTTTTTTGTAGCAAGAGTTCAACTGACCTAGGTTGTCAAGGTTGCAATATATCAACCTTGTATTTAACCTTCATGTCAGGTGCTGGTTGCACAACTCGACACTGGCCCAAGGGCTGACGAAATGACCTTTTGCATGCTAAATAGAGAAATGCGATGCACATTTTTTAATATAATGGTTTGTTTATATGATTTGGTCATACAAACTAATGCTTGTCACTGCATCCTCATTCTTATGGATTATACAATATTTCCTGCTATTAATCTATTATTATATGATATCTTATTGTGAATGATTAAGATGTATCACAATAAATTGCAAGTCTTAAATTGCAAAGTATCTCTATAATTAACATTTTAACTACTGAAAAATGCTTTGTAGTTTGTAAAAGTAACACATTTTGTAAATAAATTGCTAAAACCGATTCAAGTACAGCACATTTATACATTTTATCCAAGCAACTTACAGTGCATGCGAGGTGTACAAGGTATTTGTGTGTTACCTACAGTATGGGTATCGAACCCATGACCTTGATGTTGCTAGTGCCATGCATTACAGTGAATGATGCACAGCACCATCCAAAATAGCTTTCTTACTGTTTTCTTGTCCTTCACCATGTGAGGTTAAATCAAGCTTTACACATGCTTAATTAAAGATCATGACATATTGCTCAGGTACGATCCAACATTCTTCAAAATTTTCGGATGAAGTTAATGCATCATTAAGGCACAGCCTGCCAAAACTCTGCCTGAAACACAGTCCAAGGATGTAGACCGTCAGGATGAACGTTCACCCATTGCTGCCATGTTTGGGTAGTGATGTAGTTTTTCTCTGTGGGTGTGGATTAACACAGCCGGGCGAAAGGATAAGCGACGTCCTTGAGGAACAATGATTTACAATGGCCTACACATCTAGTACAACGCTGGAGAGAAATGCTCATCAATAAGAAAGCCCAAGCATTGCTCTTGTTCCTTATCTGACACATCATCCATTATTAATGGAATACTGAATTAGGATGGCTCTGAAGAGATAGTAATGGAGTGAGAGACAGAGAGAGAGACTGAGACTGTTGAGACTCACATTTACAGTGTAACTGGACCTTTAATTTCCTGTTTATCACCTGAAGAAGATGCAGTTTCATTGCCCTCCTTGAGATAAATGATGTCAGGGTCCTTCTAAAAGACAGAACCAGCCCGCTTGTTTTGGATGTTTACAAATTGCTTTTAAAATGAATATTTTAGGTGTCCATCTGCTTATATTTGTGTTTGTAGCATAGCTTTTATCTTTGTTTTTACATACAATTGTGAGTATTTGGTAAACTCAATTTAGGAAAAGCTGCCCATTATGACTTTTAAAGAACTAACACTAACGATCAGATCTTCTATAATGCTTATAGATAAATGTTGGTGTTCCTGTTGCTCATTTGATGCTGCAAACCACGAAAAGGTCATGGGTTCAAATCCCATGATCATTAACTGAGAAATATTTATACCATAAATACACTGTTAGTTGCTTTGGAGAAACGTTTCTGCTAAATGCATACACATAAATGAATAATTATAAAATTAATATTTCCGTCTGTAAATTCTGATTGGATGAGCCGCATTCAAAGCCTTGGTAAAATGTCTATAATTTGACACCTGTGTCCACAAATTCTACATTTTTGCACCTAACATTGCTGTGTTGCTTGGCATAGCATAAACTATATTACTTGCTGAAAGAATAGTTTATTAGGATAATTATAAAAAAAAAAAAAAAAATGTAACTGTTTATTAAACGTGTGTGTTTAAATTGATAGTTACGACTTTCGGATGAGCCGCATTTGAAGCCTTTGTAATATGACTAATCTTACACCTGTGATCACACATTCTACATTAATATGCCTAATATTGCTATGTTGCTTGGCAACCGCAGCATACACTATATTACTTGCCAAAAGAATTGTTTATTCCGATAATTATAAAAAATAAATGTACTATTTATTGAACATTTGTGTCTTTAAATTGATAGTTACGACTTCAAATTTTGATCAAATTAACCATTTTCAAAGTTTTGTTAAATAAATATATTCGCACACCTGACTGCACATTCTTTATTAATACACCTACTTTTGCTATGTTTCTTTTTCAACCACAGTAAAAACTACATTACTTAAAAGAATAGTTTATTCTGATAATTATAAAAAAATAAATCTGACTATTTATTAAACATTTGTGTCTTTAAACACGTGCGACCCCGTGTCCATATGCGTGGACGTTGTATTTTGGCTTCGCTATACGCAACGCATAACTTTAATTTAAACCGACTGAATACTGTTCACAAAACTCTAGGCTGTCATTTAAGGGTTAAACTTCTGGCACATCGAGTCACATAACACAACAGCATGGCATCGATTTCCGTGAAGTGCTTCTACTGGCATAGAGCCACCATAAGTGCCTTTGGTAAGAAACCTCTTTAAGTTTTTTCATTGAAACCTGTTTGGGTGTAAAGAGTAGAATCTCTCCTTTCATTTAATATGGCGCTTTAAAAAAATTATACATTTTTTGCGCATCAACATGCTGATAAATATGATGTCCGCATTTGTGGATTTTGGGACATTGTTCCCTCAAAAGTTGAAAAAACATGTTAGATATTTAGAATAATTTTCAACATTAACACATCTGAGTCATTATGCTTCATTTTAGTATAAATGTTGTTATATTTTATTTTGTTATTACTATACAACACGGTTCTATTCATTGACATTTGTAAATGCATTCCTATATTACTATGCATTTTCACAATGAAAATTTTGCTTTCAGAGGCTTTATATAGAGTTTGGATGAAAATAAGGTGCATTTCAAACTGTTCTGAAACCAGTGCAGACAGACAGCACACTGGAGGTTAAGTCATTCACTAAATAGGGAACAAGCTAAGTGCATTCTTTCCTAAAATGCAACCAAAAGTTCAGTTTCAGGCTGCAGATGATGTCTGAACCACTCAAAATGTTTGGTAATCAATACTTAGATTCAGAATTTATAATGCTAAATTTGATTTTAATTTGGTTGGTAGTAATTGGATGATGCTGGCCGTTACTTTGAATAAGAATTATTTATTCAGCTTTACAGAAAATCAGCTGTAATGTAACACCCCTGGAAACATAGTAAACAATTTGATCAATAAAATTGGACTTTCTATAGCTTGGTATTATTTACAATTTCACAACTTAGTCCCACTGTCCACATGGACATCGATTTTTAGGAAAACTATTTGCTCTAGAAATTTATTTATTTATTGCTTTTTTATTAGGTGCTACTAGTTACAAATCAAAAAGGGAAATGGAAAATGCACACAGCAGTCACGCTCGGGTCTCTGTATGTTAAACTGATAGTTACGACTTTAAATATTGTTTGGATAAACCACATTCAAAGCCTTTGTAAAATTACTAATCGCACACTTGTGACCGCACATTCTAAATTAATATGCCTAATAATGTTGCTCGCCAACCGCAGCATAAACTATATTACTTGGTTAATAATTAAAAACAATTTCAACTGTTTATCAGACATTTGTGTCTTTTATCATTTTGCTGTTGCTGCTGTTTTTTAAAGCACAAAAGCACTGAAGATGTATTCAACAAGAGTGCTTTAAATAACCAGCAAGTAGTGTTGTTCTCTCCAGGGCAAAAAGGGATGGACAGCAAGCCTTCTAACTGAACAGACACATAGTAATGAACGTGAAATGTCATTGGTTTATTAAGTTAATATTTGAAACAGTTTTCGATTTTACTGGACTGAGATGTTCTGCAAAAAGAGCAAAACGCACCGTGATGGCACTCTCTAGGGAGTTTGTGTGATAGTTTTTGCTTCAACTTATAAAGAAAATTGAATTATGTTTTGTTGGACTGTGATTGATTCCACAAACTGCACGTCCATAATTATTTTTCATCACTGCCGTCTTTCTAATTTTACTACACTTGCATAAGAACAAAGAATAAAAGCGCAATTCATTTTTCATGCACTGCACTTCACGCTGTGTTTTATGCCCATGAAACTTTAAATATCTGGCGAGTCACTGATGTAAAAATAGTTATGAACTCGCTGCTCTTACCCAACGGTAGATTTCTGCCTCTGCAACATAGAGACCGGTCCAGATAGCACATCATAGCCTTGACCTCCACGTCCTCACACATTCTCAAATAACGATGACAAACTTTGCTTTAGGCTTATTTGCCGCTTTTATATTTAGTAGATTAGTTTCTGAGCAATCATTTTCATGTACTGTATGTTATGAAAATGTGTCCATAAGCTGTCAGTGAGCACAGTTTGGAAAAATAGCTAGACTTTTTCCTATACAGCCTATATAAGTCGCTTTGTTCGTTTTCGGTTTTATGTTGCTCATTCTACAAAAGATAACTGGCACTTGAGGAGTCCTGACGATTACTTTTGAGGCTTTCCAGTGAAATGGGGAAAGTGAGAGACATACCAATTTTTCATTAAGGCAGTGAGAGGTTCCTCACAAATTATGTTTTATAACAGCTGCCTCTATTGAAAGAACTGGAATTAAATCTTCATGCTTAATGAACCGCAATACAAAGAATGACCCATTTACACTCTACAATGGATCTGACTCATGTCTTGCTGTACAGCATTGGCAAATATTTACATGATTTTGAGGTCTTTGTTATTTTATATTCTCTTCTTAACCATCAGACCCCAGATTTTAGTTCAGTGATATGCAGTTTTTAGGATGTTCTTGGTAGTCAAAAGAGCCCACCTCCTAGTCTCTTTGATGTTCTGGTGCCTAGAAATGGCTCGCGTCCCTCCTTCAAAATACTGTAAATCTATGTCATTTTTCCACCTGTTTTATCATCCATCACGCAAAAATCATAATCAAAAGAGAGACATTAGAATAGATGCAAGTTACAGCTGGAAAATGCATGAAAGTCACAAGAGAAGGATGAGTCTTATTGGTGTGGCCACATACCAGAAATCACTGGACCTTCGGCTTGAGAGTCAATGTGATTCTTTAATTTAATTATAATTTATTAGAGAAAAGAATGGTTACTCATAACTTCCCTGGCCCTCTCGTTATTGGTGGGGAGAGAGAGATGTAACAGCCAGGGAGAAGATCGCGTACCAGAGGTCTAGAGCCTTTTCCTGTTGGCACAGGAGGAAATGCTTAATGACATGGAGCACCAGCAGCCGTTCCAACAGATTTCTGCCAATATATTTGCATGACTTAATGCCAACTTACACTTGATTAAATTTACATTATATGGGCTGGTGATGTGTTCTCTGAACCATCCAACCAGAAATATTTTTCTCGAAAATGAGGTTAAGAAATAATACTGTGTCTGGTTATATTTATTCATACTGTATTTCATTTTTTTACACTACACTTATACATTTGACAAACACTTTTATCCAAAGCAACTTAGTGCATTCTAGTTTTTTTTAATCAGTATATGCATTCTCTGGGAATTGAACCCATGACCTTGGTAATTCTAGCACCATGGTCCTTCAGTCAAGCTACAGAAATTATTATGTTATTGACCATTTCATGGACATAAACCATAACAAAGGAATTTCACTCACTGAGCACTTTATTAGGAGCACTATGGCCCTAATAAAGTGCCTGATGTGGTCTTCTGCTGTTGTAGCCCATCCTCCTCAAGGTTCGACATATTATGCTTTCTAAGATGCTATTCTGCTCACTAAAATTGTACAGAGTGGTTATCTGAGTTACCGTAGCCTTTCTGTCAGCTCGAACCAGTCTGGCCATTCTCCATTGACCTCTCTCATGAACAAGGCGTTTCCGTCCACAGAACTGCCGCTCACTGAAAGTTTTTTCTTTTTGGCACCATTCGGAGTAAATTCTAGAGACTGTTGTGTGTGAAAATCCCAGGAGATCAGCAGTTACAGAAAAACTCCAACCAGCCTGTCTGGCACCAACAATCATGCCATGGTCGAAATCACTGAGATCACATTTTTCCCCATTCTGATGGTTGATGTGAACATTCACTGAAGCTGCAGACCCGTATCTGCATGATTTTAGTCACTGTACTGCTGCTACACGACCGGCTGATTAGATAATCCAATGTTATGAGAATTCGTATGTATTCTTATGTAAAGTTTGGTTCTAGCTAACGTACATTCTCATACGTTTGCATAGACACTGAAACGTAAAATATTGACGTATTTACAGCATCTAAACTTCATCATTTTACGTATTAACACCTATAGAAACGTACAAATGTTTACGTGTACTGTTTGAATTGAATAATATTGAATAATTCAAAGAATTAATCAGTTAATGACATTTAATTTATAATCAATGAGATTAGTTAAATGCCATCACATTTATTTAATGCAGCTGACATTATATGACATTTTAATGGTTTCATTCAGTTCTGTGTGATTTCTGCTGCCCTGTACAACGTTTTATCACTTTAACCAAGACTAAACTTTAAAATGTTAAAATGAATAAAAACTATGTAATCTTTAATAATTTATTAAGCATTTAATTTTATTTTTGTTTGCCATGGGACACAAAATGATTATTTAGAATATGTCAAACAACTAAATAAACCACAAAAAGCACCAAATAATTATCAAATTAAACCAAACATTTGTTAGCTCTAATCCAAATATTCAGACTGCTTTCTGTGAAGAACAGACCCAAATTCAAGCCTTTTATTCAACGATCTCCGTCTCATCCGTCGCAGCGCCGTCACGCCTGTTGGTTACGTTTTCAAAATTCAAAAATTGCCGCCTCAAGCATTACGACCAGCGGTTTTACAGCAGTGATGTCAAATGCTCATTGCTCTCAAGTGTCTCATGACAATTTGTGACATGCCATGTTCTGCGATGTATATGTTTGAATGAGATATGACAGTGCCGTTATGGAGTGCATCAGGAGAAGATTTACAGTGATTAATACCTCACACAATGCCATTGTATGCCGTCAGGGAGCGCATCGGATGCAGCGCATTGACCCTTTGGACTACTTTTGTACTGAATTTAGCCATTTTTCTGAATAAATTATTGTGATTAAATTGATCTGCCTATTATGTGTTTTATATGCTTAAATGGTTATGGTTAGGTTTAGGAGTAGGTATGGGATTAGCGGCTGTAAAATATATATACATTTATATATTGTAACAAAAATTATTGCTACTGTACATTAATCTACTTGTTTTTGTACTGTTGAAATGTGGTTATGTTTAGAGGTTGGGGTAGGGTTAATGGATCTAAAATATCTATAAAACAGTAAAAATGTACAAATTTGTTTATAATCGATTCCTGTATTCAAATACTGTATAGTTGTAATGGATTTGTCAATATTTTACGTTTCTAAACCTGTAAATACGTAAAAATGTTTACGTTTTAGATGCTTTCAAATGTCCATATTGTACGTTTTAGTGTGTATCCAAATGTTAACGTAATATTAACGTACAAATAGCTATGTATATTAATGAGATCAGGCTGGATAATCTCATGAATAAATAGGTGTAAAAGTGTTCCTAATAAAGAGCTCAGTGAATGTATAATGCTACTGCGCATGTCCAACCTGATCTCATGAAATGTTGTACATATTTTACGAGTTGGACATTTTGAATGATTTCGTACGTTTTCATTCGTATGAATTAGTACGATTTGATCATGTGCAAATGCCCAGTGTGTAATGCGGAAGTAAGAGCGAGTTCCACGTGCGAGGCGCCAGGGACATGCATATTAATATTATGCCCTTACCCAAACCCCTTATCTAAACCTAACCTATCAGTAGAGTGTGTAAACATGATTGGAAGCTGCTGTGTGTACAGAAGCAAGTATTTTTGCATATTACTGTAGATGGAAACAATGTTGAGCTACATCATTGGCTGTAGTGAAAGTCTTACAAATTAATACGAGTGAAGTCGTATGATAAAATACGAATTTGCCAATTTATAAAAGTCATCCGAATCATTACGATTTTATCATGAGAGTGTGTTGGCATGTCTGGTCCTGAAGCATTTCCAGAAGCTGCATTTTTATAACCCAAAACTGTCAAAGCAAAATGACTGGCATGTACTTTTTGAGTCTAGCTAAAACAGAACAAATAAAATATGCAAAAACTGAAAATAAACAATGAGGTGTCATTACCGGATCCTTTAATTAACACTTTCAGGCACCAACTTTTCCTTGTTTTTTTTTACCTGAAGTGACTTATCCATATGTGTAACATTATCTTGTTGACACTGAGTGTGTCTACACGAGAGGTGATGAAAGTGTATCATAGTTTAGATGCTTTCAATTATTTCCCCATCGGATAGGTCTGAAATATTTAATCGCTCCCATTATAATTAATGAAGATGTCAGTGTGTGACTTGCACAGCTTCATTCATTATAATGGGAGCTATCTATAAGTCACTATTAGAGCCCATAAAGAATTTCTCTGATTTAAAGGGATAGTTCACCCAAAAATGTTAATTCTCTCTCATGACATCCCAGATGTGTTCAACTTTATTTATTCTGCAAAATACAAGCAAAGATTTTCAGAAGAATATCTCAGCTCTGTAGGTCCATACAATGCAAGTGAATGGTGACCAAAACTTTGAAGCTTTAAAAAGCACATGAAGGCAGCATAAAAGTAATCCATCTGACTTCAGTGGTTTAATCCATGTTTTCTGAAGTGATCTAATCAATTCTGGGTGAGAACAGACCAAAATATGACTCCTTTTTCACTGTACATCTTGCTACTGCAGTCTCGAAGGATGATCATGATTTTAAGCTCGATTACGCTTCCTAGTGCTTGAGGCATGCGCAGAGCGCTAGATGCTGCTAGGAAGTGTAATCAAGCTTGAAATCATGATCGCCAAGGAGACTGCTGATGTAAAGATTTATAGTTAAAAAAGAAGTTATATTTTGGTCTGTTCTCACCCAAAACTGATTAAATCCCATCAGAAGCCTTTTAGGTGCTTCAAAGTTTTGGTACCCATTCACTTTCATTGATTGTATTGACCTAAATATTCTTTTTACTATTAATATCTCAAACCTTCGTTTGTGTTCAGCAGAAAATAGAAAGTCATACATATCTGGTATGGCATGAGGGTGAGTAAATGATGAGAAAATTTAACTTTTAGGGTGAATTATTCCTTTAACAAGCCAGTTAGACTTCCTATCACACTTACAATTAGTTGACAAAATTTCCTTCACGTTATAAAGTGTGTGCTACAAATCCTACAGGTAGTACTGCTCATATTCAGTGTGTTAATTTCGGTTTTGTTTTGTTGTTGTTATTTTTTAGTTGTTGTCATTAGTTCCAGGCATCCAACATCCAGCAAACAAACAACATGGTCCAAATTTTAAAGTTGACATTATGTTAAAAGTTACTGCTACGAGTAACTATGAATGAAGTGCCTACCGCTGTTGTTTTGAATGTGTTTGACAACTATCTGGAAATGTTCTTGGAACAAAGATGTTATTTCCTAAACCAATGAATATCATTATGAAGTGGTCAGTAGTGCAGGAATACAGGTAGCATATTTGGAGCATCAAATGTTAGTCAAGATTGAAGGGGTGTTCAATCCTTGAATACTGGATTTAAACAAAAACACAACTATGCAGACTTATGGTGATAAATTTGCAGCCCTTGACATGTTTTGGAAAATCTCTGATTGGTTCTTTTGATGATCAACAGTAGGCAGATAAAAAGTTTCATGCCAGGAGATGAGGAATATGAGGGAATCATGCCAGGATCTTTGGCAAAGATGCTGTGATTATTCAGCAGGCATTACACAACTACTTGAGCAAAAGTGTCCGCTTGCGAATGCTTTTCTACATTTGCACTAAATTATAAAATCATGCCTGGATCCTTCATCACTGTGCTTGAGTTTCAGGGAAAACAATACAGGGATTCAAGGTAGTCAGTGTGGTATTTATGAATGAGACCATTTTTAATTGTGACTGTTAAGTGATAGGAATAGTTGCATTGATATATGAAGTCAACATGAAATGGTGTTCGCAACCCATTTTACTTTTGAAATACTCAATGAGAAAAAAAACTGAATTTGTCTTTATCCATGGAAAATTTATTCAGTCATGAAAACTAGATGATCTATACCAAAATGGAGCCAGGTGATTGGAAGGGAGGAGTTTAAAAATAAGAATTATTATTTAAAAATAATTATTTGTGACATCAGAGGCGGAGCCAGGTATTACATGCTGATTAAAGATTACAAAGACAAACCGTTTTTTCTTTGGAATAATGTGCACTGGTGAATTGGGCACAGTAAAACCAGAAACATGCAGTAAGATTTGATTTCATATTAATATTACATTTCATACATACAAGGAAAAGAAACACAATTTACTATCATCTAGGATAGCTCTGTCATCTTTTGTCTGTTGTGAACTTGAAACCTGAACCTGAAAGTATTTTATTCAGACCTGACGATTCACTTTCAGAGAATGAGTCATAGAATGCCATAGAATTGCTCCTCGATTATTGTTGTCAAATGAAAATCGAATAAAATGCAGAGATGTTCCTTTGATGCACAGCTCTGTCGGTTTCGAGTCACTCATAAATTCTGTTTGTTCATTCAGGAATATTTTAGTAACCTTTTTTTGCACACTGCTGAACCAGATCTGCCTGGAGTTTGTTTTGCTATTTTGCCTTTTTTTGCATTTATCAAACACAAATTATTTTCCTCTCTTTTCTAGCCATCAAGTAAGAGCGAAACTTCCCATTTAGAGGCAGGCACCTCATCCCTCCATCAGCAGCCATGGCAGACGAAGCCGACATGCGCAGTGAGCTGACAGATATGCAGGCCAGGGCTGATCAGCTGGCCGATGAGGTAAGTACACCTTCAACCTCCGTGGGAGACGCTGGTCTAAAAATAAACCCTAAATACAACAGCTTCTATATATAAATAGACTTTAGTCCCAGCGTGAAGGAGAACAGGAAATGAGAAACACACCATGATTTAATACGCATCCAGACTGACAGCAGGTCATCAGGAAACGCAGAATTAAAGAAAAAGTACATCCAAAAATTTAATTTCTGTCATTATTTACTCACCATATGACTTTCTTTCTTCTGTGTAAAACAAAAGGAACATCAACATTTTTGAAAAAAATTCTAGCCACTTTTTTCTATATTATGAAAGTGAATGAGGGCTGGGGCTGTCAAGCTCCAAAATAACCCAAAAAAAGCACCATAAAAGTATCATAAAAGTGGTCTATTTGATGAGACAGGATTTTTATTTTTGAGTGAACTATCCCTTTAATACATTTGTTTTGTGCAAAAAGAAACCATTCTATATAAAGGCTGCTCATCTATTTGTCATGGAGCAAAGGAGGCTGTCTGGTTACCAGGCAGAGAGTGAGTGGCTCTCTACACAGCACTCATTTCCAACAGAAACATCCTCCCTCCCAGCACCTGCACCAGTAGGGGTGCTGCACTGGCTTTGATAGACCTTTAATCACACTGGCCTCCTGCAGAACAATCAGAACTCTGACAAACACATGACTCCATGTGGGAGGGTTAACCTGGGTACATTTGTGGTTAATGGTTGATGTGACATCAGAATTCCATAGCATATTGGACAATTATTAAAGGAATGAAAAAAGAAAATTCTGTCATGTTGTTCCATACCCATATGACTTGCTTTATTCCATGGAACACAAAAATAGATGTTAGGAAAAATGATTGCCTCCGTCACTATTCACTTTTAAAGGGATAGTTCACCCAAAAATGAAAATTCTCTCATGAATTAATCACCCTCATGCCATCCCAGATGTGTATGACTTTCTTTCTTCTGCAGAACACAAATTAAGATGTTTAGAAGAATATTTCAGCTCTGTAGTTCCTCACAATGCAAGTGAATGGGTGCCAAAATTTGGAAGCTCCAAAATCAACATAAAGGCAGCATAAAAGTAATCCATATGACTCCTGTGGTTTAATCCATGTGTACAGATATGATATGTCATGATAGGTGTGGGTGAGAAACAGATCAATATTTAAAGGGATAGTCACCCAAAAAAGAAAATTTTCTCATTATTTACACCAGAACACATCTGAAGAAAATTAGAAAAATATCTTAGCTCAAAATGCAAGTGGAATTTTTGAAGCTCCTAAAATCACAGACAGTCAGCATAAATGTCATCGATATGACTCCAGCAGTTAAATTAATGTCTTCCAAAGTGAAACAGTTGCTTTTGGTGTGAAAAAAAGATCAATATTTAAGTACTTTTTGACTCTAAATCATCGCTTCCGTTAAGCTTTATGATAGGGTGGAGATCATGCGGTCTCTCGTGTGATGTATTCACATTGCCATGATGCGGACTTAATCTCACATTCACCACTCGGTTGAGACATCCAGGATAAGCACACAAACGCACCATTTTGAGTAAAGAAACAGATAAAAACAGATCTAAACCAAAACAATATATGGATTTAACCACTAGAGTCGTCTGGAGTATGTTTATTTTGCCCAAATGTGGATTTTGGAGCTTCAAAATGTTGGCACCCATTCACTTACATTGTATGGACCTAAAGAACAGAAAAATATTCTTCTAAAAATCTTTGTTTGTGTTCAGCAGAAGAAAGAAAGTCATACACATCTGGGATGGCATGAGTGTGAGTAAATGATGAGAGAATTTTCATTTTTGGGTGAACTAACCCTTTAATGCATCTTTTTTTCCATACCTCCTTTTGTGTTTCACAGAAAACCTAAAGTCATACAGGTTTGAAACAATATGTTGGTGAGTAAATAATGACAGAATTAAATGTTTTGGGTGAACTATCTCATTCACATGACTGTTCCTCGACTTTAGCTTTGTCCCAAATGACACACTATACACTATGCACTTACAAAATGTACTATGCACTCAGCCATGTAGTGTATGAATTTTAAAAGTGTAATATTGTCCCAAATGGAACACTTACATTTTTTTTTAATACATGGAAGCATTCGCTGTTTAACAGCTGACGGAAGTGATGTTTCAAGTGCACGTGATGTGTTACCGCTAGCTTTAGTGCGTTAGCCAACCTCAGTTCAACACTTGTATCTTAAACAATGTACATATTCACACAGCTAGGGTGATGTAAAGCATTCAACTCACATTTGTAAGGTGCTGTCTTCACTGAAGTTTTGCTAGCTGCTACATTCGCCATTATTTACAACTGTTTTGTCAGACCAGGTAACTCTGCCCCTTCCGCTATTTACGACAAGCCGCGTGCGCTGAATGCATGAAGTGCCCAACATTCCACACTCCGTTTTGACGGTTGAAAAAGTGCATCATCCGGGTACTTAAAGTACACTTCTTTCTGCTGGATTCTCAGTGTTAACATACTACTCGTACTATATACACTACAAAATGGCATAGAATAGTGCAGAAGTGTGCAGTTTGGGACGCACCTGGAGTGGCAGGTCCTTCATTATTTTACTGGGTTGTACTATCATTAAAAGAGGGCTGTATATTTAAGACCCAAATCAAACCTGAAATAATTTAGTGTATTTTAAAACTGCTTTGAGGAGGAGTGTGGAATATATGCACCACAAGCAGTACCAAACAAAACTGCAATAATAACTAGATTTCACGCTTGTCTGCGTGAGACTTGCCACCACAATGCTATTTGTTGTGGATGGTTGCCAGGGAGATTTGAAGTATCATTCATACAAACATGTGGGACAAGTTAACGCATCAAAGTGTAATACTTAGGGTTAGGCTTTAGCTCAAATGCTAAACAGATTTTTATTAGTAGTCCTGCCCCAAACTCACACCACTGGTTGAACCGGTGTTGCTACAGTATGTTGGGCTACTCAAATAAGCAGTGAAATGTTTTGAGTATGCCATAGAGCCACAGAGTTTAGACTTTTCGGGAAGTCAGCCTATGAAGGCCTTACTTACAGTTGCCTCTGCATACTAAACTGGGATAGGAGAAGAAAAGAATTACACACTTCACCTTCAAAGCCTCACAATGTTAAGGTGGTACATGGTTTCATATGATAGATAGAATGACTCTTGATAATGGCTTTCTAAATAGAAAATCAAGATCATAATAATGATCTTTAATGCCAGCCTGCTATTGAACGTTCTGTGCAGTCATAATTCTTTAGCTCGGATATACACACTGGACTGGAATGGGGGAGCAATAATTATTCATGAGTGGCTAATGCTATCTTAAGCTTTCTTTGAAAGAACAGGAAGGAAGGGAGGGGGAACAGACTTTGCCGTACATTCAGCCGATTCTGAACTTGGCAGCTATCGTTACATGCTGTTGGAACTGACATCACGAACATTATGGCCTTGTACCAGTTGTGATGCACTCAATACATAGCTTTCAAATAATATTCAAATAAAATTCCAAAATAAACTGCAAAATAATAATAATGATAAAATAAACCAATATAATTGATGAGTAAACTTCTTGTTTTTCAGTAAAAGTATCTAAGCATCCTCAAAACAAGATTCAATTACTTGAGAAGCAAGTAACTATATATCTTTTTTGTTTTAAGCCTAAGTCTTACTAAACTCGGTTAGATTAATTATTAAAACAAGACAAAATTTTTTTTATTTTGGCTGTAAGTTAATAAAAACAAACTTAATTCAAGATATATTCTCTTAAAACAAGTCATAAAGGAATATTCAATACAAGTTAAGTTCAATCGACAGCATTTGTAGCATAATATTGACTCGCCCCTCCTTTTCTTAAAAAAAAAAAAAAAAAGCAAAAATCAAGGTTACAGTGAGGCACTTACAATGGAAATGAATGGGGGCCAATTTGTGAACGTTAAAATACTCACTGTTTCAAAAGTATAGTCATAAGACATAAACAATATAAACATGATTTTAGTTTGATAAAATCGCTTACTAACCTTTTCTGTGTAAAGTTATAGCCAATTTTAAACTTAGATGTCAACAAACCCTAAAATGAACTTTACTGCTCAAATAATACATGAGTTTTAACAGTAGAAATAATGTAAGTGCTTTTATAAAATTATAAGCTTCACATTTCTGCCTTGGCCCCATTCACTTCCATCGTAAGTGCCTCACTGTAACCTTGATTTTTGCTTTTTTTAAAGAAAAGGAGGGACAAGTCGAAATTATTTTTTTGTGGTAATCAACATTATGCTACAAATGCTCTCGATTGAGCTTAACTTGTATTGAACCCGGAATATTCCTTTAATATCTAATACAATTTGTCTTCTCAATTAAATTTATTTTGTTTCAAGGATGATATTTTAATAATTTTCTTTATTTATCACACATATACATTTGCACATATACAGTGAAATTCTTCTTTTTCACATATCCCAGCTAGACTGGGTCAGAGTGCAGGGTCAGCCATGATACAGCACCCCTGGAGCAGATAGGGTCAAGGGCCTTGCTCAAGGGCCCAACAGTGGCATCTTGGTGGCGCTAGGGCTTGAACCCCCAACCTTCTGATCAGTAACCCAGAGCCTTAACCACTGAGCTACCACTGCCAATTTATTTTTGTTGTGTATGATTTAAACTGCAATATGGAGAACAAAACAGCACTAATAATACTCAATAATTGATTGGCTGTTCATACTATTGTAGGTATTGTGGTAAATAATGTGTATATTTTTCTTTCTACAGTCTTTGGAGAGTACACGGCGTATGCTACAGTTGGTGGAAGAGGTAAGAGTGCAGCTACACTAAATATATAGCCAAAAAACAAACAAAGTGTACAGTCACTCTGTTTGATGTTTAAGTACATCAACATAACAATTGAGACAGGGTGTGAAATGAACACCCGCCACCAGCTAAATGTGGGTTCTTTTTGCGCAGTACTGGGTAATTTTGCTCTCGGATTGACATTTGACAAGAAATGCGGTTACTTAAAAGCAATGACGTGTGCTGGAAGAAACACATTTGCACACATTTTGGTTCACCAAAGATGTCTTTTTTTAAAAAGAAGTGTTTGTTAAATATTAGATTGGTGGGCAGTAAACAAATTAGATAAACCCAGCTAAAAACCATCATAAATTTCGGTCCAGGCTAGTTAACACTGGTTAGTGTTGGTTTGACGCTGGTCTAGCTGGTGGACCAGTATATCTATGCTATTCCTATCAAATCCAGCTAGTGATGCTGGTCAACAAGCATGGTCTTTTAGATGAAGCTTATTGACAAAGGAAGTCACGCTGGTTATGTTAAGAAGCCTGATAGGGACACCAGCTCACCAGCATCCAATTATGGGGACCAGGATCCAAAACACAACACTTGCTGGTGCTTTCACCAGGGAATAAACAATTTGAAGCCATGAATTTAAAAATTACGCAAACGATCTTATCACCAGGTGAGTTTCTAACTTATCTCTTCTTGATTGTGTATGGATGGTGATAGAGATATTACTTTCTATCTAAATAGCCCTTTTTGGTGCACAGCTTGTTTTCATGGCCACTGAAGGTCAGAAATGGAGACAGTGAACTAGCACTGTGATTAAAATCAATAATGAATTCAGAGAAACTACATCTGCGTGTTACTGATAGGGCACCGCAGAGATACAGGAGAGAAAATTTGTCTTTCTAGTGTCTAATAGGGAGCAAACACTCCTGACCCCACATGTGGAGATGACTCACTGTTAAAAAAGATGCTGGTTAGATATATGGCATTAAACACCAGAAACCTGATCTGAGATTTAGTGTGACAACGAGTATAAATCACATTGCTTATTTTCAAGTTTGTGTATTGAATATTCTAGTTCATAAAGTTCAAATTATAACTTCCACAAAATTGGAGGCATTGCCTTTAAAATACAAGCTAGTAAGGAACGGAGTGACTCAATATCTCCAAAGTCTAGTGCGATGTCTAGCTATTTCCAGACTGCATAGTCAGGTACCTTCAAAAGCAGCATCCTAACCTAAATGGAACCACATAAGTGGCTAATTTGGAATGCTCTATAGGCAGCAATTACAGCAATAATGTGTAACAGTCATTTTTTTATTAGATGGAACTTTTTTGATCAATACTTTTCTGTATTGAATAAAATATATTTATGGTCAACATTGCCTAGACTCTGCCTGCCATCTTGGATAGATTTGTTACTGAGCTTGTCGCAGTGCATTAAAATAGACCTTATTCACGCTAGCACCATCTTCGATTTTTAATGGGAATGACAACGAGGCTGTGAGGAATTGACTTACAGTCTCTTCAATGGGCTGTACTGCAGTTTAAAGTGTTTTTGGATTGTTCTGCAGACAAAACATTGATAAAATATCTGTCCAAGAACATTTAGTATACAAAGAACTAAATATATGAGTTGTGGGAAAATCAGATGTGATCTAAGGGCTTTTTACAGGTTTATACCGTGTGCAGTGGCGGTTCTAGCTTGTATGGCACCCTGTGCGAAACCCACTTCAACACGCCCCCAAAGTTGTTGACCAGGTGGGGGGGGGGGATTATATAAAAGTTGTTGGCCGGGGTGGGCATGGTGGTTGTATGGTGCCTTGGGCTTCTGTGTGGGTGCCTCGTACCACCCCCGCCAACCCCACCCGGCAAGATGCCGCCCTGGGCAACTGCACATGTCGCCCATGCCTAAATCCGCTACTGACCATGTGTGCCATTGAAGAGATGGTAAGTCTATCCCTCAAAGCCTCGTTGTCATTAGCATTAAAAATCAAAGATGGCACTTGCGTGAATAAGGCCTATGCTGTCTAGATTTGCAGCTTACTAGGCTTTGGAACTGAGCTAATGACTACTGACTGGAGGTTATTTAAAAAATCAAATAGGCCAATATACTGTATATCATACATGGGAAAATGGCAAGACACTCTGAGGTTTACTGTTAAGGGATTGGAATCATGACAGTTGGAACATTCTCTTTAAAATGTTTAGCAATGTAATTATGAAAATAATAACTGTGATTAGCATTATAACACAAAATATGAAGTGCCCTGCACACAGAATGATTATTGGTGCCCAGATGCACAGCAAATTATGTGTATATCTCAGTGGTCATTAAAAAACAAAGTTCCAGGTGCAGTATATTAGAT
This sequence comes from Myxocyprinus asiaticus, assembly GCF_019703515.2. NCBI lineage: Eukaryota > Metazoa > Chordata > Actinopteri > Cypriniformes > Catostomidae > Myxocyprinus > Myxocyprinus asiaticus. Next base: position 7,009,333 of record NC_059363.1, on the reverse strand, counting down.
CTGAAAATTGGTTATCCAAAGTTGTGAGCAAATCATTCTCCCATTTAATTTTTGGTGCTTTTGGAAAAAAAAGGAGAATTGCATCCTTGAGCTGCGAATGAACTTCAGGTTCAGTATTGCTGAACAAATGTTCCCATCTGTTATTTTGATCCAGTATTATATAAGATGCTTCCAGATGGCATTATGCCACAAATCACTTTGATTAAATGGTGAGTAAATGCACATACCTGGCAGGAAAACAAGTCATTTACTGAGCATGAAATAATAAGTAAACATATTTGGCTAAATGAACTAAATTTTTGTTTCATTGCATATAAATGGATTCCTTGAGATACTTAGTTCTATCATAACATACCACAGCAGTGCTTGATCAAGCGTGCTTACTATCTAGTTAAAATAATGAGATGATATGAGATTCAGAATAGGATAATCAGCTGTTCTATTTAGGTCAATAGAACATGTGTGTGCCTTGGAGAATGGCTAGCCATATTGCACACACATACTGTATGCTCGCATACCTTTATAGTACCTTCCAGTGCTCTGTTTACAATTCAGAACTTATTTTTGTTCACTACTGTCTGCCACCTCATTGCCATTTATAATTACCTGCCAAAACTTAAAAAGCACTTTTCAAGAATTTCAGTGCGTTTGATAATACTGTGTGCTTTAATCTGTCCTCTGCTCAAATTCTTTAATTTCCTGCTGTTCTTTTCTCAACTAATATGTATGACCTAAATATGTAACTCTCAATTCTGTATGCTTTTCTCATTCATTTGTTATTTCTTCTCTTTTCTTGCTCTGCCATTCTTTGATGGAATAGAGTAAAGATGCTGGTATCAGAACTTTGGTTATGCTGGATGAACAGGGAGGTAAGTTACGGTGAAAAAAGTTTATGGAATTGTTAAATAAGGTAGTGCAGTAAGTCATATTTAGTTGATTACATTAACTTGATTCTTTAAAATATTAACTGACTAGTGCAGTGGTCCTCAACTTGTGGGTTGGGACCCAAAATTGGTCAAAGGTCGGTTCTGATTGGGTTGTGGACAGCAGTTACATTGCAAAATTAAATGCAAATGCTCTCATCCTCTAAAACCATGAACAAAACTACACAAGGTCACAGAAAATACAACCCAGACTACATTAAATAAGGGTTCACTGGCATCAAGGATAAATATGGTTTGCATTAACAGTAATAATAAATTTTTATGTTAAAGTAATCTGGTACTGTGTTGGGTTGCCACTTGATGTCCAATGCAAAATCTGGGTCCTGATGCAAAACCAGTTGAGAACCACTGGTCTGGTGGTTAACAATAATGCTTGATGAGACACTTTACAGATGTATTTTGTGTTAGAAAATATGTCAGATTGACTCCACTTACACTGCTTTACTAATGCATGCATAATGACAATGTAAACATTTATTTATGATCATAAATGTCATGCCGTCATGTCGAAAGTGAAGCTATGAGAGGCATGTAAGAGGTAAATTGAACGATCGATGTTGCTGGTAATGACAAACAACTCTCCTCTTCACCAGATGAAATATATCTGTGTACAATCCCTGGGGGAAAAGACTTTGCTGTTAACACTCATTGCTATTACAAATTAAGGATATATAGGCAAACATATCTCATTCCACAAACAACACGGCCTCCATTTTCATGAACAATAAAACAATAATTGATTTATCAATGATGTGACTTGTTTTAATGGAAATACTGTCACATCTCTACAGATAAATTAAGCCCTTATAATGCTTGAGGCTTTTTTTCGGTTTTATGTGGATAATAAGAAGGGTTAAGTTCCTTTACACATGGAAGATAAATTTTAATTAGTCTGTCAAGGCAACATACAGCCCTACCTCTCACTCTGTTAAATTATGGACATTGTGTTCCTTAGATTGCCTTAGGACAATCCATTTCCTGCCTTAAATGATCCTGCCATCTTTCTTGCCTCCAGTTTTAGAGCAAAACAACATGTCCCATATGGAGTGCTGTGCTCTGATTGCTGCACATAATATTCTCCTAGAGCTCAGTAGACTTCTTGCATTTCAAGTTAGCAGTTCACTTTAATAGTCAAATAGATGGAGTAATACTGTACTTCATACTGGTACAGTACATTATTCTTCACTTAGCTGTTGTTTTCTTATCCATTTTTTTTTTAAAGGCTATTTGCCCTTTGAGCAAGTCAACTGTATTGCTCAAAGGCGGTTACTCATTGATTACAGGGTCTTGAACCTGCAACCTTTGGGTTACCAGCCAACAGAGTTTACCACCATGCCCTATGGCAAAGCACAGTCATAGCCATAGCCGTTCATCTGTAGATGATAGAAGAGATCTTAAAACCTTACACTTCGCAATCAAGGCTTCTGTAATTTTGCATTAATTTTAATTTCAGCCTCTATTTGAAAGCCTCAATTGTGCTACCTGGAGAAGGGATTTGAACCCACAAGGATATTTAGAACTTTCAGATATTGGTTTTCAAACAATTAGTACACCCTCTTAAATACTTGAAAAAGAGCTCTTCTAAACTCTGCTTCAAAGTTTTGCTGCCAATTTGAGAGGAGCAGGGTTCAAGCCCACAAGGGAAATACAACCATTGGATCTTAAATCCAATTCCTTAACCACACTGGTTGTTGTTGGAAGCTGGAAGATCCAACCTTTTTCTGTATTTCCATTTACAATAGGTTCAAACCCAGAGCTTATGCTACCAGAAATTAGATTTGAACCCACAAGGGCATGTGTCCATGGGATTTTAAGTCCAACTTCTTAAGCACTCAGCCATCCTAGTCAGCATATAGTGTTTGCAGATACTGGTTTTCAACACAATAGTAAACCCTCTTAAATTCTTGAAAAGAGCTCTTCTCAACTCTGCCTATAAAGCCCTGCTTCAAAGTTTTGCTGCTATATTTCCAGTTATGATATGTTCAAATCCAAAACTGATGCTATCAGGAGTGGGGATCAAACCCTCGCAGACATGTGTCTATTGGATCTTAAGTCAAAGGCCTTGACAAGCATAGCAACAGATCAGTCTCCCTCTCATATTTTCAAAAAGCCCTGCTACAAATTTACCTTTCTTAAAAGCACTGCAAACAGTGCTTTTAGGTATTGGTGTTCAACACACCAGAACACCCTATCAAATTCTTGAAGAAGGGCCATTTTAACTCTGCCTAAAAGGCCCTGCTACAGTAAAGTTGTGATTTGATCATCTGCCAGGATTAGATATCAAAATTTGCTCTATCAGGAGTGGGGGTCAAACCAATAAGGGCATGTACCCAATAGATCTTAAGTCCAGTGCCTTAACCACTTGGCCATCCTGGTCAGTTTTTAAAATTCTTGAGTATAGCCAAACTTTTCAAAAAGCCCTGATACATGATATGTTCAAATCCAGAACCCATACCACAAGTAGTGGGGTTTGAACCCACAGGGGTCTCAAACTCTTAAGGAGGAGCTCTTCTTTAGAAGTATACAGGTGCCACAGCTCTATTACCAGGAGTAAGGTCTGAACCCACAGAGAGTTGACCCCACATGTTTCCACTGGATCTTAAATCAAGAGATCATACATTCAGATTTTGGTGTCCAAATGAAAACTCAGACATGCAAGAGCAGTTGTCAGAGGTCTGCTTCCAGGAGTAGGGTTCAAACCCACAATGACTCTGCATTCATTGGATTTTAAGTCCAATGCCTTAACCACTTAGGGCCATTTGCTGTCCCTTTCTAATTTCATTGTGCTGTTATAAAACCATATATGTTATGTCTGTTTAAGCTAAATAACTACATGCCTATTAGTAGGGGTTATGGTCCTACAGTAAATTAATCAGATTTGTCACAGTTGCTCCATGCTCTGTGTGCTATCACACTACTGAGTCAGTTCTGGTGTTTTTACACTTAGATGCAAAAGAGCAAAGACACTCCACTCTCAGCCAAAGAAGAGACAAGTCTCTCACTGTCTCACTCTTTCTCACCCCTCCTTCTGCCTCCTTCCTCAATCACACAGCTCTTGCTCATGGTGATTAGTGGCAAAGCCCAATTAGCCATTTGGCTTGTTGCCAGGACAAGGTGGTAACCTTGCTCTGGACTGTGTCACTTGTATTAAAACATGCTAAGAAGAAGAAAATTATGAGCTCAATTAAGGGCAAATGAACAGACTTTTACTTAAACAATGAATTTCTCATCTTATTTGACCATTTCAGGATATCTTTGATTAAATCAGGAGTGTGTTTTTATAAAGTAGCAATATATGTTTTGCCCCCCCCCCACCCCCAGGGATTTTGCAAATTTCTAAAGCCCTTTAAATGAACATGTTTCCCTTCAGCCTGTTGTTCATTTCAGTCCATGAATGATCCACCGTTCCATTCTACTTCTTAATTGACCCCTAACTATATTAAAGCCCATATCTAGGTGGGCCTGGGTAGCTCAGCGATTAAAGACACTGACTACCACCCCTGGAGTTGTGAGTTCAAATCCAGGGTGTGCTGAGTGACTCCAGCCAGGTCTCCTAAGCAACCAAATTGGCCCAGTCGCTAGGGAAGGTAGAGTCACATGGAGTAACCTCCTTGTGGTCCCTATAATGTGTGGTTCTCACTCTCAGTGGGGCATGTGGTGAGTTGTGCATGGATGCTGCAGAGAATAGTGTGAAGCCTCCACATGTGCTACGTCTCTGCAGTAACATGCTCAACAAGCCATGTGATAAGATGCACACATTGACAGTCTCAGATGCAGAGGCAACTGAGATTCATCCTCTGCCACCCTGATTGAGGTGAGTCACTACACCACCATGAAGTCTTACAGCACATTGGGCATTCCAAATTGGGGAGAAATGTGAAAAAAAAAAAAAAAAAAAAGCCCATATCTAACCCAATAACTAAGAATTCTCCACCATATTTCCTCTCTCTTTCACTTTTTCTCTTGTTTCTTCTCTTTTTCTTATAATGTTCTCTCTTTCTTGCTTTCAGCCATTGGCTCATGATGTTCACACATTCATAAACACTGTTTCTATTTTCTGAGAGACTCTCAGTTTAGCTCAGGCAGTTGTTGCTTAATCACAGCGAGCCAGTGCCCATTCATGCCTTGCCTTTATGGCAACTACAATCTGTAAACCCTGGCATCGCATTCCTTAAGGCCTAGGAATGACATCACTATTTCACTATGTTAAATGAATGTTCTTGGTTCAAAACAAGTTAAGCTCTATTGACAGCATCTGTGGAATGCATTTTAACGTTTATCTTTGTGCAATGTCCTGCTTCAAAGATTTGCATTGTAAGTGTATTGCTGTAAAAACAGTTTTGGTTTGTTTTTAGAGCTTAACTATAGCTTTACTTGTATTGCACCCATAACGTTTCTTTAATATCGTCCTGTCGGCTGCCTGTAACTTAACCAAAGCACATTTGTAATGATAAGCAGATCACAAATAAAACAGGTAATATTAACTATGCAGTGGGTTCAAAAGACACTTGCATATGTACTGTACGCCCCATATTTTCCACATTACCTAACCTACCATAACCTAACCTAACCCCCCATCACATAATTCAAATGTCTCACGTTTTGCATAGATGTGTTTCTGGACAGCTTAGATCTCATTTGTCATCACTGTTTATCTGCAAGGATGCAAAATCTCATTTCATTGCTGTCACCCCTTTGTCCTGACCAGAACAACTCGAGCGTGTTGAAGATGGCATGAACCATATCAACAAAGACATGATGGAGGCTGAGAAAAGTTTAAAAGATGTAGGCAAATGCTGTGGACTTGTATGTCCCTGCGACAAGTAGGTACTGGTGAAGGGCCGAATGCCCTCACCTGTGTGCTGCTGTCTGACTGTCTCATGTCACTGTGAATGTTTTAAGTCTCTCTTTCTTTTTGTCCCTCTCTTCCTCCTTGCCTTTCCTTTCTCTCTCTTTCTCTCTCTGCTTTTCCCTTTCCGCATTCTTTATTTCTTGGGGGCATTATTGACTATGTTTAAATCAGAACAACTGGAGCGCATCGAAGAGGGAATGGATCAAATCAATAAGGACATGAAAGAAGCAGAAAAGAATTTGACGGATCTAGGAAATCTCTGTGGTCTATGTCCATGTCCATGTAACAAGTAGGTGATGTCTGTCGCCTGCCTGCCTGCTTGCCTGCCTGAACCTGACAAATAGGAAATGCACGATGGCCAGTTCGCACACTCGCTCGCTCGCTCCATAGACTCCCCCCCCCCCCCCCCAACCTTGCACTCTGCCTGGACTACTCCTACTCCTATGTGCATGGGGATGGTGGTAGATCTAGCTGGAGGCATGCTAAGCCTGTCTACAGTGGCAATGGTTAACTCATAGTTGTAGCTGTAGGCCCTGCTCTCTGCCAGCTGATTGCACAAATATGCTGGGCTCTATGCTTCACTGATCTGTTCGTTAAGGGCTGTTGTTCGTAAATGTTAAGTGCCTGCTTGATATGCATGTGCTACCTTCCAAAATGCTAGCCTTCCTCACTCTTTTAACTAACTATGTGGAGCACAGATTCAAAATTCAAGGGTTATTTACAAATGGCTGGCAGTGCTGGCTTTTTGAACGGGTTCCTTCAAAGGCAATGCATGAGAATGCATGTTGGTAAAATGGTGGAAAATGTTATATTGGCATGTTAAATGGCCAATGTTAATGATTATAGTACAGCTGATTGCTCAGTAAGCGAGTTAATTATGTCCTGTGTTTTAACTTGGACAGCCTTAAAGGCGCACTAAGTAATTTTTGTTTACATTTCGCTGACTATTATTCGTCTTCCTACAGTAAACAACCAATACAATTGTGGTTTTATGCTGTGTTCCATTCAATGTCAGATGTGTGATATTTTTGACCCGTTATCTCCAACTTCCAACCATAAATCATTCCATTGCTCAACAGAAACAAAATGGCAGCATTACCATTAACTTTGCAGGTGTTCAACTGTTAACAAAGAAGTCTCCTAGCAACCAAATTGCAGATGTTAAATGACGCTATACAATGTTAGCATTTGTTCTACAGGTGTACAATTATTAACAGAAAGAATTGTTTACCGTGTTTTATCTATCTCTGCAAACACTGCATATACATGTTTTATTAATCATGTAATACAGGATCTTTGACTGATTAGCTGATTTTCCACCACTGCAGAACTATGCACAGCACTGCATCATTCCGTACTGATTCAGGCTCTTTGGCACGGTTGCAGTTTTTTTTTTTCACTGTGGTGCTCAGAAATCAAGATAAAAATGGACTGACTGAGCAAGTGACCAATCGTGAGTCGCCACGAAATTATGACGTTCCCCCAGAATGGTTCTCTGTCCTGAATACGGCTAGCTAACTATGATGAGAAAACCAGACCGGAACGGTTTGTAATCAAGTGGAATTGCTACTGGATCATGTAAAAAAAATGTATTGGGAAAAATTATTTTGTGCACCTTTAAATCATGAAATTGGAAATGTTTTCAGCAAGCACATTCAGTTTTCAGTATCCAAGTGGGGACAGACATGATTGGTTTTCATTATTCTGTGTTTTTATGAGTTGCAAATATTATGTTAATAGTATGATGTGTGACTAATTCTTGCATAATGGTGCTGGCGCTGCATAAATACTCATGTGAGCAACTGTCACTGGCTGGAAAAGTGCAGATTCTTTCATGAGTGCTAGTACAGGCAATCGCCAAACACCAGCTGTTTGATGAAGTGTTTATGAATGTTTACTGTTGGGTAGTTTATTATTCCTTTTATGTATTTGGAGTTAAAGTAATCAAAGTGCAACAGAACAACAGTAAATACACAATAAGTGTCATCTCGGACTTACAGTGACACCTAGTGGTGTGGATGCAGCATCATTCATAATCAAAAGTTTTCAGCTACAGATGCTATTGTAGAAGTTCAGTATTCACAATCAGCCGTGATTAATTTAATCCAAGAGTGAAAGTGTCAGACGGTTACTGAGATTAAACGAGTAGTATTCAGCTGGTCATGTGATTCTAAAATGGCAGCCTCCATGAGGGTGCCCCTCCCCCATGTAGAATAAAACAGCTTTTATAAGGTTACTGATAAGACTAGAGTCCTCATCTCATGTGAGCGCTCATGATTTTATACATATGTTTCAAAATTACAGTTAATTTCTTTTGGAGTAAAAGTTTTTTAATGGGGAAAAAAATTACTGAGTGCACCTTTAAATATGCATGCCAGTGACGTGCACAGACCTTAGCAGGGGCAGGGGTGAAAGGACATGGACAGAGTGTGAAAGAAATCTTCATTAAATAGTTGGTGGGGGGATGGTGTTGTGCTGTAGTAAAGACACCTCCGCTTAAAAGGGCACCTTTACATTTGTGAAGGACGCCTTTAGATTTGTGAAGGGTGCCTTTAGATTTGTGAACAAAAGGGGCCCCTGTAGCCCCCATTCTGTGCACGTCAGTGACGCACACATACACACCTGAGTCACTGGCTATGTTCCGAATAGTATACTACCATACTGCTCTATTTCTGCAGTATGTATACTGTGCATAGTGTGCAAATTATCTGTATTCATAGAATATGATGACCTACTGCACGACAAAAGCTTTTCTATTGGTTTATTGACTTCTTTTTAAATCAAACAAACTGTATCTACAGTAAATGTTTAATGAACTTACATTATAAGCTTGAAATAGGCCTGATCTGTACCCTGATTGAGAAAATGTTACTTCTGGTTGCTTCTCTTTGTCTCTTCATCTTTATAATTGTCTTTTTGCCTCCTCCAATTCACTTATGTCTCCATCAGTGTGTATGTTATTGTCTGTCGTGTCCCACCGTACGTGATGTGTCTGTTAGTTCCACAAATTAAGGAGATACAGTGTTTGTTCATGTATTCGTTAAATCATTTAGTACGTTTAACTCCATAACATGCAGATAACCCTGACCACCATTTCCTGTTTTAAGTGTTATATATCTGCATGTCATTCTTCTCAATGTATGCCTAGTGCTTCTAGTGTAAGAGCTACTTAACACCATTGTGGTTCTCAATCTCTCTCACTTGCTGTGGTTGTCTAGGCTAAAAGGTGGTGGACAGTCCTGGGGTAATAACCAGGATGGAGTGGTGTCCAGTCAGCCGGCCCGTGTGGTCGATGAACGTGAGCAGATGGCCATCAGTGGAGGATTTATCCGCAGGTCAGTTAATGCTTAAAAAATTATTGCATATTTATCATACTGTTTACCATGTTGAATGAAATTTTAGCATCTCAAGGTGTTTCTAGTGTTGGATTAGTCTAAATCTTGGTTTGAGAATGCAAATAAACTCTCAAGGGTATTTTCAGGATACGATGGGCTTGTCCAAACATGAAAAACCAATCCGACAAAATGAAACTTTTGTAGAATCTTCATGCAGCTCTTTTCCATACAATGACGATTCATTTTGACTACATCTGTCAAGCTCCAAAAAGGACAAAAAACAAAAAACAAACACACTTTATTCCATGTCTTCTGAAGCCATTCATTAGCTTTGTGTGAGGTACAGACCCAAGACATTATTTACTGAAAACATTCCTCTCCACTGCAGCTCTCAAATAAAATATAAAACCATTGGATGTGTGACCATTGATGCTTGATGTAATTATTACATATTTCATTTGAAAGCTAAAGCGGAAAGGAAGATTACTTTAATTGACTTTAATTCCAGTCTGTTCGTATAGACTTCCTATATAATAGGTTCCCAATAATAGGGTTCTGGGAGCAAAAATTCCAGACTGTAGCTTCAGGCACATCACGGATGGTCTTGAATCCATTGTGCTGTTGTGTGTGTGCCATCTCAAAATATCCAAAATATCCTCTTTCAGCTCACAAACACATTGGAATGTTCATCTAGAATCCATATGCAACTTAATGGTTTCAGACAGTTATATCCTATAGTCGTGCTAGTCTAGACAGAATTCACTGAAGTGGTAACATGAGTAAACAAAATTGCTCAGTGTATCGTGACATGGCTAATGCCCATTCTCCTATCCTGTGAAACAACCCATCAGACAGTTTAAAGACATCATGATATCAGAATTTATCTTATTCGCTTTCTTAATACATGTTCCTGCTCTTATTGTGCATGATCATCAGTGCATGCAGCCAAAGAAAAAAATGGTTTCATTAGAATTACTCCGAAACTCTGAAACAACTTTAGTTTACGGGTGATGTCACTAATCCCTCTTATTTTTTAACCCCTTCCCCCAATTACATGGCTTCTTTCTGGTATGTAACACCCACTTTTCACAATTCAATCAGTTCCCAATGGATAAAATCAAGCTCCTTTATACATTTTACTCATTGAATATCCTGTTTTACTTGGAAAGATGTCACATTACGGAGGACAAATGATTTACAAACGGTCATTTCACATTGACTTTAATATCAAAATCACGTTATTGTGCCTGTCTCAATCAGTGCTCTCAATAAACTCAGACTATATATGTTTACTGTCTATCCTCAGGGTGACAAACGATGCACGGGAGAATGAAATGGATGAGAATCTGGAACAGGTGGGAGGTATCATTGGTAACCTACGCCACATGGCCCTCGACATGGGCAATGAGATCGACACCCAAAACCGTCAAATAGACAGGATTATGGATATGGTAAGGATCATGGTCTTTCAATATTGGAAAAATGAGAGGGGACCTGGGTAGCTCATTGAGTAAAGATGCTGACTACCACCCCTGGAGAATCCAGGGTGTGCTGAGTGACTCCAGCCAGGTCTCCTAAGCAACCAAATTGGTCTGGTTGCTAGGGAGGGTAGAGTCACATGGGGTAACCTCCTTATGGTCACTATAATGTGTTCTCGCTCTCAGTGGGGCACATGGTGAGTTGTGCATGGATACCACAGAGAATAGCATGAAGCCTCCACACGTGCTATGTCTCCACGGTAACACGCTCAACAAGCCACATGATAATGGCTAAAATGGCTAAAATCTTATCATGTGGCTTGTTGAGCGTGTTAATCGTATGGAAACACCCAAGCAAGACCTACAGGCAAGGATTAATTGAAAAATCACGTTTTCCATGTAAAGGCATAGCTTCACACATCTGCACTGTGTAATCCATTATCTTTATTTTTCAGGCCGATTCCAACAAAACCAGGATCGACGAAGCCAACCAACGTGCCACAAAGATGTTGGGAAGTGGCTAAATCCCTTTCGAAAAGTGCTTTGGCTCCCTTTCCTCCTACCTGCTGTACCTGCAACAGTGCACATGTGCTATTACCATGTTTTCCACCCAACCGGTTGGCACACATGCACTTCTCATCCCCTTACTGCTCTATCTAGGAAGTGTTGTTCTGTGTCTGTCTTAACTGATAGTCTAGTAAATGGTCACATTTACTCTGTATCTTTCTCTCCAAAGTTTAAATGTACATAGTGCATATTTGATGGCTAGAGCTCACATGTGAAGTTTGTTTTTTGTTGGTTTCTTTATGTTTTTTTAAAGTGTATATTTATTTAATATATATACACGTTTGGGGTGAAATTTCTTAAAAAGTTTTTAGTAATCTGGGTGTCCATGCTCTGTGTTTTACTCAATATATGCCATGCTTCATATTCTGATGTAGTGAGACGGGAGAAGTATTAGCCAGTCAGATTCAGGAGATCACTTGACCGATTGCTTATCTTAGCCTGCCATTTTGTAAGCCATCACCGTTAGACAGTGTGCACCGATTATTCTACCTAAAGTAGTCATATACTGTAAGTATACGCCGTGTCACTTTCACTTTATATTACCCAAGTCGTTCATGATGTGTAGATATTACTGTACAGCATGGGCATAATCAGTACATGCATTCAGTTCGAAGTGTCACAGTTCTGCAACATCACAATAGTGCCACACTTTTTTATTTATGTACATCTGCAAAATGTGTCAGTCGTTGTAAAATCTGAACTATGAGAAAATGCCAATAAAAACTAAACAAACCTAGTGCTGAATCTATTGTGTTTCCTTAATCAGATGTTTGTTTTCTGTGATGTATTGTTCAGGTCTTATATCCCAATATATAAAGTCGCAATTATTAGATATAATGTTGCAATTGCAGGACAGTCACAGTTGCGAGAAATAAAATAGAAACTATGAGATATAGTCGCAACTGTAATAAGTAGAAATTGTGAGATATAGTGCCATTGCTAAAGTCGCAATTGCATGATATAAAGTCACAATTGTGAGAAAAAAGCAGAAATTGCAAGATATAAACTCGCAATTGCATGATATAAGTCGCAATTGTGAGAAAAAAGCAGAAATTGCGAGATATAAACTCGCAATTGCATGATATGTCGCAATTGTTAGAAATAAAGTAGAAAAAATTGCAAGATACATAGAAACAATTGCGAGAAATAAAGTAGATATTGCAAGATATAAAGACACAACTGCGAGAAATAAAACAGAAATTGGCAATTGTAAAGAAATAAAGTAGAAATGGCAAGATATAAAGTCGTAATTGCGAGAAATAAAGTAGAAATTGTGAGATATAATGTCGCAATTGCAAGAATTAAAGTAGAAATTGTGAGATATAGTCTCAATTTCAAGAAATAAAGTCCAAGTTGCATGATATAAAGTCGCAATTGCGGGAAATAAAGTAGAAATTGCAAGATACAGTTGCAATTGTGAGATATAAAGTCACAATTGCATGACATAAAATCGAAATTTTAATATATAAAGTGCAATTGCCAGATATTATGTCATAAATACGAGTTATATCTCATAATTACGAGATTTAAACTCATCCTTGCAACTTTATTTCTCGCAATTGCAATTTCAAATCACAACTGCAATTACGAGACATAGTCAGAATTGTGAGATATACTGTAAAGTCAGAATAACATTTTTTTATTCCATGGCAGGATCAAGGCACCATATACTGTATATCTGAATTCATATTAAAAAAAAAAAAATGTTTTAAATTTAAAATCTTTTTATATCACAAACAATAAAGAGAAAACCCTGCTGAAAAGAACAGCTTAACCAGCATGCCATTCTCATGCTGCTCTAGGCAGGTTTATGCTGGTTTGGTGCTGGTCTAGCTGGTAGATCAAGCCTTATTGGAACACCAGCATCCCATGTTGTGCACCAGAATTCAAAACACAACGTATGCTGGTGACCAGCTGGGTTTTTTTCAGCAGGGAATAGGAAATATTTCCTGTTGATACAAGAGTGTTAGAATGACTGTACGCTGAACTAACAGAGATCCTCTTTGAACCAGGGCTTTAGATGGATTATGCCTGGCAACGTCACTAAGAACATCCAAATGCTGAAATACAAGTACACACACACACACACACACACACAAACACTCTGTGGTTCAGCATACACTAACATGGATAAACACATGTAAACCTAGGTGTTAGGGCACAACCGTGGAATTGTTTTGATTAAAGTCAGCTGCCAGTAATGTACAGCAACATGATTAACATGCTACAGACATATACATAATTTCCGAAGGTTCATTATCCATAATAATCACAGTATAGGTAAATATGACAAACAACACATTGAGCAATATTTTTTGTTAAATATATAAATAGGAAAGAAAAATCACACATGAGAAATGTCCAAATGTTTCTCCCCCAGATAGCATCGAAATAAAATGACATTTGCTTAAGTCTCTTGCTTCTTAGATTTTTGCTTTTTGTTTTGTTAAAGAACAGGTCGGTGTAAAAAAAAAATACATTTTTGTGGGATCAACATTATGCCACAAATGCTGTCGATTAAGCCTAACTTGTATTGATCACAGAATTTTCTTTTAATTAATGTCTGCAAGAAATTTCCACATCAATGTTCAGGCTGTCTCAGGCTAAACTAAAATTTCACCTTTGATGGGTAGCCTTATTTAGCACGTGAAGCAGATGGGATGTGACAGTTCATTGATACATAATTTGCTCTTCATCATGCAGGTGCTTGTTGAACAGAATTATTATTCAGCGATTAACACCCACTCTTACCACCACCTATTTTGAGTCACAGTCCTGTAGTGAGCATCCACTGGCCTGTTCTTCATCTGAAAGCTCAGACTCTTAGCCCACCTCCTCCGCATCCCCCTTTACATTTCACATCCCCTGTTCATGCTTCTATACACACACTGTCTCAAGTGTTGTCTCGCCAGAACTCATAAACAAATGCTGACAGCAATTCTAGAAGCTCTCCTTGTCTGACTCACTGGTTCTGCCAAACAGTTTGAATGCAATTGGACATCATATATAATTTGTATAATGTTTCAAATACATACTGTAAACATTTGGGCAAATCCCTCATTGTACGGCTTACCATAAACACAGTGGTGATAGCTGTATTAATGCATCCTTCAAGGGATTAGATGAGTTCATATTTATTCACCCTGACAAAGCAGTGATGGGGAAGAGCGAGGATGCGTGAGGGAAGGGAAACGACAACTGCATAACCTTCAAGCTCCATCTCAGCATGAGGTGGGCACTAAGAAAATAGCAATGCAGAGAGCATAGAGGAGAGAGAGAGAGAAAGAGAAATAAAAAGAAGGGGAGAGAGAGACTTTTTGAAAGTCCCTCACCCTTGCAATATAACTTTGAAAAATACAATTATTTGAATTCAATTAAAAAAGCAGTGTGTTAATACATTTACACATTTGTCAAGACGCTTTTATCCAAATGTGCGTGGAGTCCCACGGAATGGAACCTGTGACCTTGTGTAGCTAGCGTTATGCACAACCAGTTGAGCTACAGGCATAAAATGCAAACTGAACAAATCAAATTAAATGACATTTTTGAGACTCAAAATAAAGCTCATTTTATTAGGGTCTGAAGGGTGCTTCTCTTACTCCCTTTCAAGATTATTTTGGCAGATGGTAATACCATGGTACTTTGATCCTATGGTACTGAATGCTTACCAAGGTATTTCAAAGAATGCCATGGGACTACATATGGCATATGTCCAAATAGCATGTTCCGTGTCCAGTAAATACATTTTTGTTAGTGCTGCTTCGTTGTGAACTGTCAACCTTGTTCAGTGCTGTTGTTTGCAAAGTAGACATGTTAGTGTAGTATAGACTGACAGCTAGTGGTCAAAGGGATGTAGTTGTTAAAGGGATAGTTCACCCAAACATGAAAATTCTGTCATAGTTTACTCACCCTCATGCCATCCTAGATGTGTTTGACTTTCTTTCTTCTGCAGAACACAAATGAAGATTTTTAGAAGATTATCTCAGCTCTGTTGGTCTTCACAATGCAAGTGAATGGTGACCAGAACTCAGAAGGTCCAAAAAAGGACATAAAGGCAGCATAAAAGTAATCCATTTGAATCCAGTGGTTAAATGCATGTCTTCAGAAGCAAGATTATAGGTGTGGGTGAGAAACAGATTATAGATCTGTTTCTCAACCAGACCTATCATACCGCTTCTGGAGACATGGATTAAACCACTTGATTACTTTTATACTGCCTTAATGTGCTATTTGGACCTTCAAATGTCTGGCCACCATTCACTTGCATTGTATGGACCTACAGAGCTGAAATATTCTTTTAAAAATCTTTGTTTGTGTTCAGCAGAAGAAATAAGGTCATACACATCTGGGATGGCATGAGGGTGAGTAAATGATGAATTAAAATTTTTGGGTGAACTATCCCTTTAAGTACAAATCTACTGCGGTCCAGGCCAGGGATGCACAGCACAACAAAATTAGCAAAGCAAATAAAAGCTGAAAACACAATGGAAATAAACCACTGCATGACCAAATTAAGCCTCAACACAATGAAAAAGCCACAGCACAACAATATTAAGCCACAACACAACGAAATTAAGCCATAATACAACTGAAAAGCCACAACACAACAAAATTAAGCCACAGCATTACAGAAAAGCAACAGCACAACAAAAATTAAGCAATAACACAAATGAAAAGCAACAACACAACAAAGTTAAGCCACAGCATAACAGAAAATCCAAAGCACAATCAAATTAAACCACAACACAACTGAAAAGCCACAACACAACAAAATTATGCCACAACACAATGTTGTGTTGTGCCACAGCACAATAATTTTAACCACAGCACAACTGAAAAGCCACAACACAACAAAATTAAGCCTTTTCTTTCAGATAATTTTCTTGTATTGTGTCTTAATATTGTCGTACTGTGGCTTAATTTCGTTGTGTTGTCTCAATTTCGTTGTGTTTTCAGCTTTTTATTTGCTTAGCTAATTTGGTTGTGTGTTGTGAAATTAGGGTCAGATTTTATTTGACAATACAATACCATTTGAAATGCATGGTACATGTTATCTTTTGCAGAGATGTGATCTTCAGATTATGATTCAAGACCAAGCACAAATGTGCTCCCATCTTTTAAAAAGTGGAGGCAATAACAAATGTGCAGTCACTGATCAAGGATCATTTCCTTAGTCAAGGGCAGCTACTTGAGATCTCGCGATAGTGTTTGAAGCGCGGGATTTGGCTGAAGCAGATGAATGCGCAGTAGTGCTTCTGCAGCGCTGTGGAAATGGCGCCTGCGTTCAAGCAGCAGTACTAGCCGGGGCGGTTAAGACGTTTGCCCTGAGCTCACTGGAAATCAAAGTCTTTTTATTGCCACACACAGGTTCATCACAACAATACGAGAGTTTATTTGCGCGAGTCAAGCCCGGATTATGCCCTGGGAAAGAGTTGTCACGAGAGTCGTGTTTGAAGTATATCCAGTTTTCTTGAGGGCCGTTGTCATTGGAGCGCAGGTAATAAGCTGAGCACGAGCTGACTTGTCAGTCATATTTGTAACAGTCCGGTACATTATATCAGCACATATGTGGATATTCAAACACTCTGCGCGTGAGCACATTTCCCTCGTGCGCGTGGACGTTTGCCAGCGTTAGCGCTTGCAGCTAGGCTAATGTGAGGGGCTCATGGTAAAAATCTGCGACGACACGACTGTTTATACGATATTTAACCCGCGTTCTGTTTTTAAACACAGTTTAGTATGCGTTTGAGTTAATTGGAGATACGTTGTTGTACTTCGTCTTTTTGTCGTTCCTTTGCGTGCCTTTATGTTGATATTATCAATACAGATTGGCAGCTAGCGGTGCTACTGTCGTGCTGAGGTAAGGGAACTCTCTAGCCAATGCTAAACAAGTATTTAAATATGTGTTGTATGTAAATTACACGACTGACAACACCGCATCGGACCTTTGTTTTGCTTTTGATGCATGGAAAATTGTTTGAACCGATTGTTTGGAGAAGACAGCTAGAATTTGAATGCAATTTAGTGCACCTGATCAATTGTCGTCTAAATGTTTAACATGACAAAGAAAAACACGAAATGGTGATGCATGAATATATATTCATGTTCAAAGAACTGGTTTTCTGTCTGTAGCTTAGGATGCATTAAAGGTCAAAACAGATTTTTAAGTTAAGAGTTTTCTGGGACAAACGTATTTCTATCACTAACAGCACAAATACAAGACATATTAAGACATTCCGTTAAGTCATTGTAATTTGAGAATGTTTATCTGTTGTTTTATGCGTACAATATCGCGTAAATACAACATGAGGATCTCTAGTTGTTGACAAACAATCCAGCGATTTATATACTATCCGAATTACTTGGACATCACAATCATAAGACATAAAAATGAATTTTTTCGGGAGCCATTATGTCGATTCATCTTTAAATATAGATGAAACCACTATAATATTTGACTCTGCCTTCACTTAAGTATCAGGTGTCTGTTTTCCCTTGTGAATCTCACGTAAGGGTGGGACGGTTGGTCTACGCGGGCACATGGTTGAGTCCCATAGGCTGCAGCTGTTTGCATCAGATGTTCATGCTTTTCCAGGGGGCACTATTTCCTAGATTAATCCAAAGAATGAACTGTCCTTGTGGAATGTATTCCCATGCTTTAGACATAATCGTGAAAGTTTAGTGTTTCATCCTGTTACAGTTTATGAGTCAGATTAAGAGTGTTTTTTCAAGATAGTGTTATCACCCCTTGTCCACACATTTGAAAGCTGGTAAACATAGCCTGGTAGTATATACTAGGATGATCAAGTACCTGTTCTAAAATAATTTGTTGTATTTTTGCTTTAAGGAGTGGTTTTAAGATTTATACTAGTTAACTCATCTTTACTGTCTTTTGCAGATTTTAAAACTAAAAAATTTAATTTATCGCTTCTAAGAGTGTTTGTCTTTAAAGGGATATTCTGGGTTCAACACATGTTTAGCTCAATATACAGCATTTGTGACAATGTTGATTACCACAAATAATAATTGACTAACCCCTCCTTTTCTTTAAAAGAAAAAACAAAAATCAAGGTTACAGTCAGGCACTCAAAATGGAATTAAAAGGGGGACAATTTTTGTACTGTTTAAAGTCAATAATTTGAAGCTTATTTTATAAAAATGTTCCTTTGAGTCTTAAGCATGTGGTTGTCCAGCCTCTACTTAAAAAAACCTAGTTTAGATCCTTTAGGTCTAAACAAAATTTGGCCTATATCTAAGCTACCATTTATATCTAAGTCACTGGAAAAGATCATTTTCACTGAACTTGTCATTTTTAATGAAAAATGAGCTCTTTGATAAATTTCAGTCTGGTTTTAGATCTGGTCACAGCACAGAATCAGCTCTTCTTAGGGTAGCCAATGACCTATTACTAAAAGTGGACTGATAGCTGTGTTGCCTTAGTTCTGCTGGGTCTAAGCGCAGCATTTGATACAATTGATCATGCTATTCTTATTGAATGTCTAAGGCTATGTTCAGACTGCAGGCAAATCAGATTTTTTTTCTCAAATCAGATCTTTTCAGGCAGACTGTCCGCACTGTTAATTGCAAGTGATCAAGTTAGATTTGCGCATTCAGACATAACCAACCTATCAGCATGGGTTGATTTGGTAACGACATAGGTGTACCCACGTGACGATGCTTTCAAAACATATGCGGGAAAAATGGAGGTACATCATCTTGCTCTCCAAATAAGCGCCCTGTCCAGTCGCGGTGCAGAAGTTCTCCGTCGTACAAGAAAAACTCAGCGACGGAGGAGACTGGTAAATATTGTGATGTTCCGTGCTGCAGTCACGGCCAGCTTATGAATACTTCCGGCATTTCCGTCACCGATTTTTGACATCATCGTTGTGTGTCGTGTTAAGAGTGACGCAGAAGACCATTTGAAATCCGATTTGAGCAGCCAGAGCGTCCGGACTGAGACACATCTGAAAAAATCTGATTTAAATTGCATTTGAAACCACTTCCTGATGTGGTTTGAATCAGATTCGGGAAAATCAGATTTCATGTGGTTTTTTGCTGTCCAGACTATCAAAACTCATCTGGATATGCAAAAAATCTGATTTTTAGTGGCAGTCTGAACATAGCCTAAGGCAGCAAGGAACTGACCTAAGCTGGTTGACCTCTTATTTGCACAATAGAACGTTTTCTGTCAAAATTGGAAACTTCACGTCATCCTGAACTACTATCACCTGTGGGGTCCCTCAAGGTTCCATTTTGGGACCAGTGTTATTTTCATTATATATGCTCCCCCTTGGTGCAATTTTCAGAAAATAATGTATTTCATATCACTTTTATGCTGACGATACGCAGATGTACCTCCTTTGAAATCTGGTGGTGATGTATCTGTTAAATCTCTTTTTGAGTGTCTGAAAGATGTAAAATGCTGGATGGACAGTAACTAATACAAGAAAGAGGGATCATATGTCCCCTATTCTGGCATCTCTGCACTGGTTATCTATTCAATTTAGAATACAATATAAGGTCTTGCTGTATGTTTTTAAAGCTCTGAATGGACTGGCACCAGATTATATTTCTGAGCTTATTACTTTTCACCGCTCCAAGAGATCTCTTAGATCTAATAACCAGCCGCTACTTGATATTCCCCATTCACGCTTAAAGGGTAAAGGAGATCGCGCATTCTCGGTCACTGCCCCAAAGTTGTGGAATGTACTACTAGGGATGGGCATGAGTACTCGGGTGCTCGGAAGTGGCAGCAATGATCGATCATGAGAACGATGATCGATGGTGATCATGCTTGATGTGACTTCTCACCTTATTTGAAATTCAGTGACAATTACCTGACAACTAAACACAAACGTGTCAATGAGGGAGCTTATATTTAATTATGAGATTGATTACGTGTGATTTTGAGGGGTACGTTGATTGTCAGAGACGTCTCATAGCAACCAAACTGATATAAAGCTGCAATGCTATCATTACGATCATCAGAAGAGAGTGTAATTAACCATGTTTTGAACACTTGTCTTTGCAAAACGTTTGCTAAACACGTCTTATTATCACTTAATGTAAGAACTTTGACTCGTTAATGGATATTAATCAATAAAAGTGAATGTTTGTCACTGACTGTAAACCTCCCAGCCCTGGGTGCCAACGTATTTGCGTGACGTAACGCACACCTGCATCTCGACAAATGGAAGTTGAAGATTTCCGCACGAGTTTCCAACTTAGAAGTCCGACATAAAGTGTAATTCCGTTGCACTTAACCCATTTGAAAGGTGGAAATTCCTACTCTCCGAATTGAATGGAACGCTTCATGAATCATCAGAGCAACAACTAAACGGAGCATTGCGGCTTTCCCCACAGGAGCGAACACTTGGACACACACACACACACACACACACACACACACACCAGGTGTGTGGCAGTGGACTCAACGCGATGCGGGTGTTTCAAACAGCTAGACAGAGCGCAGCTAAATGGAACAGAATGCAGCGTCTTCAAAACTGAACTTCAGCTTAACACGCATATTAAAAACACAATGGTTATGGCGTCTCATGTTAAACTAACCGCAATTTGAAAATAGATGGTTCAGACAGTCACTAAAAAAACCTGGCGCGTGCTTACTAAGATTACTACGGTAATCTGAAGGAAGAACAGACAGATGTGCATTGTGCACATTCTTTCATTGAGTTGGGCAGCGAATCTTCACAGTGACAAAATATGATGCAATATATTTTGATTATGCAATCTTTTTTAAATTTTTTTATATATACTATTATAATGAATAGAAACACTGGAACAACAAGAGTGGTGGTGGTTTAGTGGGCTAAAGCACATAACTGGTAATCAGAAGGTTGATGGTTCAATCCCCACAGTCACCACCATTGTGTCCTTGAGCAAGGCACTTAACTCCATGTTGCTCCGGGGGGATTGTCCCTGTAATAAGTGCACTGTAAGTCGCTTTGTATAAAAGCATCTGCCAAATGTAAACAAGATGCAATGCAGCAGCCAAAGATGTAAGTCAGACATGTTATTATATGTTGTCATTGCCCCTTGAGTATTCAACAATTAATTAGTCCGAGTACTTAAGTAGACAAAATGCCCATCCCTATTGACTACCACTATCTATTAGAATCTTTGTAAACATGTTTAAAACCTGTCTAAAGACACATCTGTTTAGTGAAGCCTTTCTAGGTGTTAAACAGATGCATTTGTGCTGTTTATGATTGTTTTAATGCATTTAATACATTTTTAATTTCCTTTTATATCTTTTATAAGATATTTTTATTTTCTTGTTATTGTACAGCACTTTGGTACAGTTTTTTTTTTTTTGCATTTTTTTTTTTTTTTTTTTTGCTTTATAAATACATTTGATTTGAATTATAAAAGCAACCATTAATACTTCTGTTAATCCACAGGTTAGTTCTTCTGTTAAAACTCGTATTATTTGAGCTGTAAAGTTGTTTAAACTGTGTTTTAGGGTTTACGGCATTGTCAGAATGGCCACAAAGTTTACACAGAAAAGGTTAATAAGCGTTTTCACTCTAATTATAATTGTTAATACGGATATTGTTTACGTCTTGTGGCTGTACATTTGAAACGGTGAGTATTTTAATGTTTGCAGATTGACCTCATTCACTTCCACTGTTAGTGCCTCACTGTAACCCAGATTTTTGCTGCTTTTCCATATATATATATATATATATATATAAGGACAGCTGAGTCATTATTTTTTGTGGTAATCAATATTATGCCACAAATGCTGTCGATGGGCTAAACTTGTATTGAATCCAGAATATTCTTTAAAATCACTGATATTTTAACTTCATTTTACAACTCTCTGTATTGAATATTAGAAAAACACAATTGTGGAAACATATGTAGCAACTGCTCCACTATGAAGTGAAAATGTGCTGACAACTGCTGTTTTGTGATGGGCCTTGTCTGTATGATTTTCTGCACAAGTTTGTACATTTTTTATTTGTTGTGCTCTGTCCATTGAGATATATTTTATGGCGAATGACTCGACAGGCAGATTGATTTTTGTTCGCATGTGTTCTCTCTTTAGTGAGCATGCGTGACCTGGCAGCTCAAGTCACCAGCAGCTTGCTGCGCTTCCCAGAGGTGACGATAGATGCTCTGGGCGAGGATGAAGTTACGCTGGACTCTGTGCTGCATGGGAAATTTACTTTTGGTGAGTGTTTTACAACAATGGTATGTTGTTAAGACCATTAGGCTGCATTTGTGAACTGTAGTAATTTTGTTCAAGTGAATTTAATGACAGATGGTATTTCTTCGCTTATTAGATGTTTTAATTTTACCACATTTATCTCACTGATTTTGCTGATGTATTGGGAGCAGGGAAGAATGCATTGGCCTGGCTTGCCTGCGGGCCACAGTTGGAGGTGGTCCATGCAGTTACTGGTGAGCGTTTCTCTGCCTACCACTTCAGCGGGGTGTCAGAGCACCCACCCACTGTGTTGGCAGTACGAGACTTCTGTTGGCTGAAGCGAACAGGGCTGCTTGTGGGTCTGGAGGAAGCAGAAGGCAGCATGCTGTGTCTGTATGATCTTGGCATCTCCCGTGTTGTTAAGGCTGTGGTCATTCCAGGCAGGGTAAGTGTCAATATCACTATTGAGTCGTTGTAGGTAGTTGTATGGAGTTCCTTGATTTTTTTTTGTGAACACTTGACTTTAGGGATGCCACGATTACTCAGTTTAATTTGACTACTCGATTAAAAACATTCCTCTTACAAAATTGCGGAATCGACAAATCGAAAATAAGGCAGAAGTGACGCAGTTCACGGACGAGGGTGCAAACACAACGACAAGAGGTGTCAGCTATGTGACGATGCTTCACTTTACATTTGAAAAACAATGCAGGACTTGAACATCTTTTCAGCAATACAGCATCACTTCAGCAATGCAACAGCACTTGAAAAGATGACATCCAGTTTTCACAAACCCGCTGGATATACACACGCTAAGCTCGTCTGCATGCGACTGCGGTGCTGTCACTCACAACGTTAGAGTAAAAAAAATTATTTAGTAAATACTGTGAATATTGTATTCTGTTTTGCATGCAAGTGATAGTTAAAAAAACAACAAAACAAATAAAATGGCTTTTAAATCTCTATAAAATAGTTTAACCACATAACTTATCCTCAATAAACAAGATTGGTGAGCAGACATTGTTTCTGAAAAAATAAAAATATTTTATTTCCATGGCCTGTTTTCCCATATTTGAGTTCTAAACTAAAATGGGTAGATCATGTTAAACTAGTTAAAGAAAAAAGTAGATCTTGCATTTAAAAAGGTGTGCACACCTGGAGAAGCCAATCTCTGTCAGCTTGAATATACATCTTTTTATTTGATTGATCTGATTTGGGTGTCTGTTGGCTTTAGATATTGTTTGCATAATTGTTTTGTTGTTGTTATTCAGTCATAAAAACTTAGGATAATTAAAGCATTTTAGTCAAACGTGACTTCACCTCGACAGTTGCTCAATTGTCAGAAAAATTGGTAGATTACTCGATTACCAAAATAATCGATAGTGACAGCCCTACTTGACTTAATCCTGTTAATGCACTAGAAGAAGCCTTTATTTTTGTCACACATTATACATTTGCACATATACAGTGAAACATTTTTTTTTTGCATATCCCAGCTAAGCTGGGGTCAGAGTGCGGGGTCAGCCATGATACAGCACCCCTGGAGCAGATAGGGTCAAGGGCCTTGATCAAGGGCCCAACAGTGGCATCTTGGTGGTACTGGGGTTTGAACCCCCTACCTTCTGGTCAGTAACCCAGAGCCTTAACCGCTGAGCCCCCACTAGGCCTAACTCTTTAAAAAAAAAAAAAAAAAAATTTTTTTTTTTTTTTTAATAATTTAACTAATGGAACTGCTTTCTTAGGATTAATTGCTTGTGTGTACTTGTATTCCTCATTTGTATGTCGCTTTAGGTAAAAGTGTCTGCTTAATGAATGTAAGCTTCTTGGGTGAACTTTTCTGAAATGCCCAAAGATTTGTTTATAAAATTGATTCACACCTGTTGTTGTACAGAGAGACACTACTGTGAAGACGTAATCCTTCACAGTAGTGTCTCTCTGTGCAACAACAGGTGTGAATCAATTAAAAAAGCACTGCTGCATTAATCCACTCTTTTTCCACAGATCACAGCCATTGAGTCACTGGTTAGCTATGGTGGGGCCAGTGCTAACACACAGCATCTGCATCAGAGTCTGCGTTGGTTCTTTGGTGTGGCTGCTGTGGTAACAGACATCGGTCATGTTCTACTGGTTGATCTCTGTCTGGATGACCTGTCTTGTAGTCAGAGTGAATTGGAAGCCTCAGGTGAGAGTGTGGCAGACTGCCTTGGTTTTTGCCTTAATGTGACTAGAGTGAAAAGTTTTCTACTAAAGTAATATTATTTAAAGATCAGTCTTGACAGCAGTACAGACATTTCCATAATCTCAAACCATTATTTTAATTTCTTGTTTGGGCTCAGACCTGGAAGTGGTCAATAAATCTCCATCTGAGATTCCACGGTTAAGAGAGGGCGTGACTCAGCAGGGAAGACACTTGTGTCTGCAGATTAGCAGCCCCACAGGTACTGGTGCAACAGCCTTGCAGTACATCCAACGCACCAACCAGCTTGCTGTGGGCTTCTCTGATGGCATCTTACAGCTCTGGAACATGAAGACCCTCAAAAAAGAGTGAGTAAAGTATCAAGGTTCTTAAAGAGCTTGACTTTAGGACATCCTTATTGAGGGTTTGCCTGCTCTGTGCTCTCTAATGCTCCTAGTGTATTTCATGGGTCAGTATAGTAATGCACCAGTTTGTTTGAAACTGTCCTCTTTCTTTCTCTAGATATCACTCACAGCTGGAGGGTGGCAGAGTGCCTGTCTATGCGTTTACTTTTCAGGAGCCTGAGAATGATCCACGGAACTGCTGCTATTTGTGGGCAGTGCAGTCTGCACAGGATCAGTAAGTTAGCCATCTCAAGTGCGTCTACCGCAATCCAGTCATGTTTTTTTATTTTGGCTGTACACATTACCCCTAATATCTGACCTGCAGATTTCCTCTTCTGTTGTTATTGTCTTTCCAGTGAGGGGGATGTGGTTAGCCTTCATTTGTTGCAGCTGGCTTTTGGGGAGAGAAAGTGCTTGACGTCAGGGAAAATTATCTATGAGGTAAATATTTGTGCAGGATTCTTCATTCTGATAGTTTTGGTGGTATGATACATGCTTTTAAAGGAGTGTTCCAGGTTCAGTATAAGTTAAGCTCAATCAACAGCATTTGTGGCATAATATTGATTTCCACAAAAAAATGATTAAAAAAAGGGCACAAATTGCAGTTACAGTATTGCATTTACAATGGAAGTGAATGGGGCCAGTCCATAAACATTAAAATACACATCTTTTCAAATGTATAGACATAAGATGTAAATAATGTGTGTTAACATGATTTTAGTCTGTGTTAAAATTGCTTGATAACCATATCTCTGCTATGTTTTATCCAATATTGCATTTTTGTTATGACAGCGAAACCCTGTTATTGTCTTTTGCTATACCTTACCTTGCTATAAACTATGCATTTTTTATGTTTATGGACTGACCCTTTTCACTTCCATTGTAAGTGCATTACTGTAACCTCTTAAATGAGGGACAGGTCAAAATAATTTTCTGTGATAATAAATATTATCATGAATGCTGTTGATGGAGCTTAATTTCAGCCTGGAACATTCCTTTAATAAGAGTTATATACCATGTTGCTGTTGAAAAGTCTTGACAGATTTTTAACTCTCAGGGTCTAGAGTATTGTGAGGAGCGTTACAGTCAGGACCTGAATGGGACAGCGTTTCCTTTAAGGGCTCAGGCCATTAATACTCGTCTGATCAGTTGTCAGACCATTGAGAAGTTTCGCCACCACCCTGATCGGGACGACAGCATGAATGAAGGTACGTTCGCAGGTCTGTAGCCTTTTAACATGCCTTGTGTAGTAATTGATGCTGTCACATTTATTCTATAGCATTTAATGTTTCTCTGTACTGTTCTCTAATATGTAACATTTAATTTTTTCTCAGTGGCATCTCCTGATACAAGTGTGTCAGTCTTTAGCTGGCAAGTTAAGTCTTACGGACAAGGCCAGCCTTCAACCTTCATTGGAGTCTTTGACATTAACAGATGGTACCATGCTCAGATGCCAGACTCACTTAGGTGAGTACACGTGCAGTAAACCCTAAAAGTCCAATTCCGATTTGTTGTGAAGGGCTGGAGAATGTAGTGTTGCTGTGTCAACAAATGCTTCAAAATAACTTTCCTAAGTCCCTCCGTGTTGGCTCATGTAAACAAAGCACAAGCTTGGTGATTTTAGGGGCTGTCCTGAAGTAGTTGTGTTTAACTTCTGAAGATCTTACTTGAAGACTTTCTCTCCTCTCTTGCTCAGAGCTGGGGAATCCTTGAGGAACTGTCCTTATCTGGCTGTGTGGTCTCTTGACTCTGTGGTAGAGATGACAGCTCCATGTCCCCTGATGGACATTCTAGTTCATGAGCGCAGTCTTAGTAGGGGTCTGCCCTACACAAGCCCTCCACCAGAACAGTTCTTCAATCCCACCACCTACAACTTCGGCAAGTCATCCATTAAATTCTTGAATTAACTGTGTTGATTAATACTGGTATTTCACAGGCTCCAGCTGATTCCAAACATCTGTTTGTTGTAATTTTTCTCCTTTTCTAGATGCTAGCTGTTTGCTTAATGCTGGAATTGTGCACTTTACTTGCTCTGGCTATCAAAAAGAGGTTAGATTTTAACCCTTTATTTGGTGTAAATCTTGAATACTTTTTCTCTGTGTCAGGATACGTGACATCGTTAAACTTATTCAACTCTCATTCTTCACTCTCAGACCCTGAGCTACTTGAAGAAAGTGGCACCAAGTTTGAGTGAAAGCATCTCCAATGGATTCTCACGTTGCCTCATGTCTGGACTCCTGTCCTCTCGCCTGGCTGATGTCCAGCCCTCCAGCCTGTCCCAGGTAACCTTCAGCATTTTCTCAGAGAGAGATCACTTAAGTGTTATTAGTTTTTCTTTTGTATATAGATGTGGGTGAAATCTGTTAAATGAATAGTTCACCCAAAAATGAAAATTCTCTCATAATTTACTCGCCCTCATGCCTTCCCAGATGTCTATGA
This sequence comes from Myxocyprinus asiaticus, assembly GCF_019703515.2. Lineage (NCBI taxonomy): Eukaryota > Metazoa > Chordata > Actinopteri > Cypriniformes > Catostomidae > Myxocyprinus > Myxocyprinus asiaticus. The sequence continues at coordinate 6,981,968 of NC_059363.1, read as the reverse complement.
CTTTCTTCAGCAGAACGCAAATGAAGATTTTTTTGGAAGAATATTTCAGCTCTGTAGGTTCATAAAATGCAAGTGAATGGTTGCCAAATTTGGGTGAACGGGTGCAAACCACAGCCGGCCAGAAGCGAACATTTTATTAAAAAAAAGTTTTAAATATTGATCTATTTCTTACACACACCTAGTGTTTTGCTTCAGAAGACATTAATCCACTGGAGTCATATTGATTACTTTTATGTTGGCAATATGCGATTTTTGGAGCTACAAAGGTCTGATCACCATTCACTTGCATTTTGTGGACCTACAGAGCTGAAATATTCTTTCAAAAATCATTGTGTTCTGCTGAAGAAAGTCATACACATCTGTGATGGCATGAGGGTGAGTAAATTACAGAATTTTCATTTCTGGGTGAACTATTCTTTAAGTACATGTATATGTTTACTCGTTTCATTATGGTTGTATGCATTATAACATGCATTATAGTGATCCATTTCTCAAGGGTTTGATTTGCATTCAGGAGGAGCAGCTTGATGCCATTTTGTGCACTGCTGTGGAGACAAGCTCACTAGGACTCATCACTGGCTGCATTAAACAGTGGACAACTGAGGGTAAAGAAGAGAAAATGTTTTCCTTACACTTGTTCAGATTGATAACCAGTAAATGGGGTGCTAAAAGGATGCACAATAAATATTTGAAAAACATTTTTTTTCTTGACTGCCATTGTAACATTTCTGCATACAGAGCAACCACGATCAGCTGTTAACCTGCGCTATATACTGGAGTGGGCCTGGAACAAGGTTGTGCACACTAAGGATGAGCTGGATGATATATGTAAGTATCATTCACATTCTCCCCTTAAACTTGTCTTTATTCTAAGCATGGTTTCATTGTGAATTTAAAGGAATAGTTCACCCAAAAATGATATTTCTCTCATTAATTCGCCCTTATTCCATTTCAAACTCGTATGACTTTCATCTGTGGAACACAAAGATATTTTGATGGAGATATGATGAGAGGGTGTACGCTGTACATGTGCTCTGTATTTGCATCAAGTGCGAGGAAGTGTAATCAAGCTTCAAATCGTGATTGTGCCTTGGAGACTGCAGATGTCAAGTTTTATTTTGAAAAAGGTGTTACATTTTGGTCTGTTCTCACCTAATACTGATTGTATCGCTTCAGAAGACATGGATTAAACTACTTTTTATGGATTACCTTTATGCTGCCTTTGTCCTTTTTGGAGCGCAAAAGTGTTGGTGCTCATTGATGTGCAATGTATGGATACTGTATATTCACAACATAACTGTAATAAAATGTCTTTGTTTGACTGTGTAAGGGGGAGTACATTTCTGATCATAGTTCTTTTCTGTTTATCCAGGTGCTCCACTCTTTGACAGCTCCACAAACTTTACAGATCCTCAGACACTGCAGCTGATACAGCACAGTCAGCGCTTGCTGGCAAACCTCAGCACCATCTTCCACTGTTTACTTAATGAGGCTCAGGAGCTCACACAAAATGGTAACAGTACACTCACACATAACACTGTTCTGTGTTTGTTGAATATTTCACTGGGAGCATCTCAATCAGCTCCCTAGTTCAGTAGTCAGGGCACTGATCAGGGAGTCAGCCATTTTTAGGGCTGTCTCAATCTCAAAATTGTTCCAGTGCACTGAAACGTTCGCTCCCTAAAAAAAATCCCACAGTGCACTGTTAAAAACCATGGAGCATCGTTACTCACTATGTTCCCTTACCGGAAACTGTCATTTCTTCTGAAGTCTCAAGTCGTTAGATAAAGAGCACAAGTGTAAAACTGTGAAGTACAAGCCTTATTTTCTCTTTAAAAGAGATGTTGTTTGTAATGTCGTTGATTCATTATTACCATGAAAGTGAAACAATCTTTTAAAAATGAGTTGCTAAAAGTTTAAAAAACACTCCTATATATTTTTGTTTATGCCATTTATAGGGCTGCAACTAACGATTATTTTGATATTCGATTAATTAACGATTATTAGAAAGATTATTCGACTATTCTGCGATTTAGATATGTAGACTTGCTTTAAGAGAATGTATCTTGTATTATGTATATAAGTGTATCACTTGGTTATACTTCTGCGAGTGCAGTTAAGGCAAAATATACTTGTATTCAAGATCTATTCTCTAAAAGCAAGTCTGAATATCTTATATGCTGCTGCTCAGGTGAATGAATCTTTTTTTTATTTATTATTATTTTATTGTTATTTTTTTGTTTTATATATAAGGATTTTTAGATATTTTAAAATATTTGTATTTTTAATATATTCAACATTCTCAAATGTCTTTAGTTGAAATTTAACTAAATGACAGAGTGTGCCTCAGCCAGGTGCAGTTTCAGTCTCTCCCCCTTAGATCGGGACATTTGCGCAACTCATAGAAGAGCCGCTGACCGCACAGAGAAATGCCAGTTTCGGAGTTTGAAGGTATTTACGTGATCTACTTCCATATTATTTGAACTTTAATAAAGTTATAACGCATTAAAGATGTAAAACCAGGGTGTTTCCTTTAAAGACGCTCGACACGCAAGTTTTGCTTCAGCGGATCGGCAGCTCCAGCTCCGTTTATTTCACAACAAGAGTGCTTCTGTATTTACTTATTTTGTATTTTTGCATTATAATTCCCTCATACTTTGTGATCTACATCATCTGAAGCTATTTGGAAAGTTTAGAGTGCATCTGGACTGTGAGCGGTGTTTTCTTCCTCTCCTCAGTCAGGTGCGAGCTGCAGTGCTGCTCTTACGCGTCATCTTTTAGAGTTTAATGTGATCTCATGTTACGTTAAATGAGATCAAAGGACTATTTGACAACAAAAATGTTTGTCGACCAATTTTTTTTTTTTTTTTTTTTTTTACTGTCGCCATTGTCAATAATGTCGACTAATCATTTCAGCCCTAGCCATTTATCTGTTATAACGCTGTACGTTTAAATATTTCCAACAAAAATTAACGATAGTGTCATTTATACAGCGATGGTGTTGTAACAGCTGCGCTGCAATACGGGAACTCGTTAATGTGTCGCGGTTGACTTGAGTCATAAGTGTCTAATGTTTAGTGAATGGACACCCTTGCCAGTGCCCAAATGTTTGTTCACGAGATACTGATTCAGGACATAGGGAGCTGATTGAGACACAGGGACTGTTATTGAGATGGTCTTTCCAAGCACTAAAATGACTTTTGAACTTTGCTTGTGTTTGTCTCCAGGATTGATTGGACTCATGAACAAATGCATGGTGTCTAGTTTGATCTCCCAGTACTCTCAGGTGGTTCTGTGGTTTTGTCGAACGGGTCTTCTTCCAGAGGCCTCTGGTATGACTGTGTCCAAAGCTTAACTCAGACTTGGGATTTAAACATTTGTGTAAATCATATTTGCATATGTTAAACTGTTTTTCTGTTTAATAGATGAAGATGTACTGCAAATATCAAGGCCCTTTTATAGTTATTCAATTATAAAAAACTACTACATTAGCCAAAGGGAAGAGTTACAGAGACTTGCCAAGTAAGTTGCTGATATTCCAAATTGCATTTTGATAAGTTAATTAATGACTCCTTATCTTTCATATAGTAATATAAAATATATGTTGTTGGAGTCGTGGCTCAGTGGTTAGTGCATTTGCTGCAGGCTCGTTTTCTTAGGCGGGTGATGCATGTTCAAGTTTGGCCTGTGACATATCCCAATTTCATTCACACTTTCTATTCCCAGTAATTTCTTAACTGTAATATCTTCTAAGATATAATAAGGTAAAAGCCCAAAACAATAAATCGTATTCCTTCTGTAGGGACAAGTGGTGTGCAGACTGCCTCATGATTGATGGCCTTGTTAGTCAATGTGGGGAACGTCTTGCTGAACTCTGGAAAAGGGACCAGGGTGGAACAGGACAGTATCCTCCCCCATCACTTCATGTCAGTAAAGGCAGAACAGAAAAAATCAATTTAAAAGAACACTGCCTTCCTCAGCTTTGCTTAATTTTTTTTGTGCTCTTGTACACAACTTAACAGGCCTTGCTGGATATTTACCTCCTGGAAAACATTGAAGAGTCTGCCAAACATGCCATTGTATCCTTTCTTAATCTCTATTGCATCAATGCTATATTATATTTGAATATGCTTGTCATAAATATTGTGCTCTTTGTCATCAGTCAATAAAGATTATTCCTTGACAGCCTTTTAGGTTATTTATTTGCTACTGGATGTGATGTACTCATTTCCTAATAAAAGTGGGGCATCAGTGGAGTCTTTTCCCACAGCATTTGCCATTCCCATTGGTTTAGTGAAACTGGTACAAGGTCTGTGGTTGCTGGATCATCATGATCATGAGGTACATTGTGGTTTGACTGCCAAATGTTTTGTTTATGAATTTTTCCATGAACGCCACATGGTTTAGCTTATTTGCATCTATATGCAAGTTTTATTGAAGACAATCTTTTATTTAGATTTATTTGTATCATAAGATACAGCTAATAATACAAGACATTGGAAGGATATTAGTTGAAAACAATACTGCTATAGTGGATTTGTGTTATGCACATAATTCTTTATGTAGGACTTGTGGTTTTCTCCACCAGAGATCTTTGGAGCTGCTATTACACCCATCCACCAGTCACTCTCTGTGGAGCTGGCAACATGAGCGTGTCCTGCAGGCTTTGATGTGTCAGCAGAAGCACAGCATTGCCCTTCGTTACCTGCATGTGATGAAGCCTCCCCTGTGCACTACCAACCAAGCCAAGCTGTGCCTCTCTGTTCTACTCTATAACAGGTAGAAATACAATAATTCTCGGGGCGTGCCATGTAACTTAATCGATTGTTTCATCGTCATTTTAAGATTTCTTGGGCTCATTTGCAGTTGTGAGTCTCTTAATTTGGTCTGTGTTGGCAAACAGATGTATTGTGGAGGCCTGGGCATTGTTAAGGCAGCACTGTAATAAGCTGAACATGGAGGAGGTGATGAGGTTTCTCTTTGAGACCTGTCAGGTGCTGGGTCTGATGAAAGAGCTTCTAAAGCTGCCCCTTGGACTGGCTGAGCAGGTGAAATTCTATCAATTTGGAATTTTGTTTAAGGAACACTAGAGTGCATATTTTATCAATTATTGTTATAGTGTGGGATAAACATCATCCATCAAGCATTTAAGCATCTAAATGGATCTGTGCAGGAGTGCCTGGAACGGTTTCTTCAAAGCACTGGAGGTTTTCAGAATCGGGAGATGCTTATGGTCCACTACCTCCAGCAAGCAAATTATGTGCCTGCCCTGCAACTTAACCAGACCCTCAAATTGAACCTTGCAGTATGTTTAGTTCCATATTGTACTCCGTTTAGTCTTATTTTATTGTTTGGGGGGGGGGGGATTACAGTTCACAGAACTGTTACTCTAATTATTTTGTCTGATTCAGACTGATCAGGATCCTAAAATGAAGGAAAGATCAAACACGAGGAACTCCATCCTAAATCAGTATGGTAAAGTTCTTCCTCGTGTTCAACGGAAACTAGCCATTGAACGAGCAAAACCCTACCAACACCCTACTACAATCCACAGAGAAGGTACCTGTAATGGTCATATTAACTGGGACACAAGTCTGGGCATCAATCTGGTTAGTGTTCTCTTGATTTGACCTGTAATGTATTCTTTTCTCACCCCTAGTTAAAAGACCCCAGCCCCTGTCCACTGTAGCTAAACGTTCAGCTTCTGAAAATGTAATGACCAGAGCAGCCTTTATCAATAATGTTCTCTCAAAGATCGAAGAAGTGTGGGTTGGCAAGAACCCCACTCCAGAGTCATCCCCTTACAAAAGGTATTCACTTTCTTCTGGCCTTCATTTTGTCTGTAGATTGAAATATTATATTGCACCTTTTAAAATCTTACACTCACCATATGTTTTGGTGTTTATTTCCTTTGCAGCCCCAAAGAGTCAGAGGTACCAGTGCTTAGCCTGCATCCTGCTTCTCCAAATCTACCCGAGCCCTTTGTGGGAACGCCTATCAACATGTTAACCAAGAGGATGTCCAGGTAAAACACTCATAAAACTATATTAGTGCTTTGTAGAAATACTAACTGTATTAGTGCAATGTAACTGTCTTGTGATAAACATTAGTAACGTAACCCTTGGTTAATCACCAGGCTTCTGGATTTGGTTGTGCAGCCATCTTCCCAAAGTTCTCCAGAGAGTTCTAATTTGTTGGGAACACCTTCAAGGCCCATTACCTCATGGGCTGGCCCAAAGAGCATCAGCAAGGCACCTGAGCTCAATCTGTTACAAACTCCACAAGTGGTAAAGGTGAGACACCCTTCTTAATGAAAACATATATTTTTTTATAAGTTACTGAAGTCACACTCTGATTCAAAGCTTTTAACCCTCACCGTGGTGAACCAACTTAGATTTGTATAGGGTTATATCTATTCCTTCCATAGTTGTTTTTATCCATTGGTGTTTTATGTGTTTTAAAACGTGAATATCCTCTTAAAAACTCCTTGGAATTTCTTTAGAGAGCTCGAGCCTTGGCATCAGGCCCGGTTTTCTCAGCCTTCACCCCACAGTCCATTCTGAGGAGCAGCCTACGTCCCACTCCTGTGGCCACACCCTCTGCCTCCCCAGGTCGATCTATCACTCCCCCTCTCCGCCCCAAAGAGAGTCGTATTACCTTCATAGAGGAGGCTGATTCTCCAGAACCTCCCAAGGGTCCTGTCCACTGGAACACTGGGGTAAGACTGCGTGTACAGTCACGATTTATAGGTCTGTTCAACAAGAGTGTGGAAGATTTCATTCTGAGCTGTATTGCCATAGCCAGAAGAGATTTGAGAAATGTTTGCAATAGTAACGTGTGTTTTTTTTTAAAAACTTTTTTTCAGGTGGCCATTAGCAGGGAGAGCAATACACCTAAGAGATCTTCCCCATGTCTCAAAGCAAACATCGAGGCCTGGAGTGAACATTCAGATGTGGAAGATGATGAGAAAGAACTAAGTAAGACCAGCATGCCCTCACTGGAAGAGAGAGAGAACGCTAATGTAGAATCTGATACTGGATCTTCTGTTAAAGATATCCCTGCTGTGGTGACCAAACTAGTGCTTCCTACTCTTGTGCGACGCCCTAGTCTTGGGCAAGAAACAAGTCTCATCTCCAATCAGTCTGATAGCACTCTTGAGTTCCATGATGCTCCAGCTCCTGAGGATCTTCTGGAAACACAAAAAGAACATCAATTGGATGACAGTGTGGATTGGGAGGTTACAGTAAATCTTCCTAACACTTCAGAGGAAGATTTACCCCCAGTAGATGGTGGCACTACAGCAGAGTTGCCCTCTGTTGCTCTGCCTGTGAAAGACCAAAATACAGATGAGAACAGGTCTGACCAAAATGTTTTCAGTGACAAAAGCCCTTCAGACACACAGCAAACTCAGCAACAGAGTCTTGAGCTTAAGGTGCATGTTAATGTTGAGAGCGATCTCACAAAGGAAGTGACAGAGGAGCGGTGTGAGAGAACTTCAGAGGCTCCGGTTCTCAAGCCAAATGACATGGAACCAGAACTTGTACTTCCAATAGAGGAGCCAAGAGTAGAATCTTTGGTTGAGGTTTCAGAACATTCTGAAGTCCAGGAACCAACTGAAGCCGAAGAATCAGTTAATGAGTCCTCCATCTTTGAAGCTGATGTTCTTCCGGTTGATGAGCCTGCAAACCATAAGTCCAATGAAGAAAATGCTGCTCCTGACACTACTGAAGAACCGGCCAGTGAGGCCTTTGGTTTGTCCAAGCTTCCAGCAGTTGAGTTGGTCAACCATGAACCTGTGGCTGATGCTCCACTTCATGCACGTATTACTGGTGAACATAAGAACAATGAGGAATGTGAAGAGGAGTCAATGGAAACCTCAGGTGAGAGCCTACAATATGTGGGACAACCAAATACTAGTACAAAGAACATACATTTTCTTATTCTTGAATCCTGATGACTTGTGTCAGCTATGTATATAGGGCTGCAGAATTATTCAAAAAAAGATCAAGATTACAATTACAGCTGCCCCAATTAACTAATTGTGATGTGTCAATTACAGCACTCCATTTAGGTCTACTCCCATTGCGTCAAAATGTTTTGGTCCATTGTGTATATGAATGCAATGGCAAATCAAAGGTGTGTAGATAAGTCTAAAGGAATATCTATCAGTAATGCTCACTTTGTGTTTATTCAAAATTTGAATAACACCTTTGTTTTTCATGCAATTAAAATAATAAAGCAATTCATGAACACTGTTTTCAACTTGTTTTGGTTGTGTAGCCTACAGTACGTAAAGAATATGGCATGCAGTTGCTCAGCACCTTATGTAAATTCTGTTAATTGAAATGAATAATCGCAATGACAGTAGCAAGGACAATAATTGACAATTATAATTTGTCATAATCGTGCAACAATATATAGTATGGTAGTTTTTTGCTTTTGATATTGGGTAGTTCTCATTAAAAAAAAACTAATTTCAGATGGGGACAGTTTTATTTTCATGAAAATTTAAAATGTCAAATGGATTTATATTATAGATTTGGATGCATTTGTGGAACAGCATTTGTTTGGCCCAGATCTTTCCCCACCCTTGACCCGGTCCTGTATTAGAGAAGCCTCAGATGCATCACTGAACAGGTACTCTGCACACTGCTTCCTTTATTTTAAGACCATTTAATATTTAATGCTATTTTTCCATTTATGACATTTGTTTTTGCGCAATACGCCATATAGTGAACCAGTTTTTGACATCAAGGAAGTTCAACTTGATCCTGAGAATGCAGCAAATCTGAAAACACAGACATCTGTCACCTCTTCAGAACCTGCATCCTCAGAGTCCAGATGTAAGTCTCCCTCATTCTTTTTTAGGTGAAGGTTGACCTAAAACATGGAAATATTACAAACCTTCAAAATTCTTTATTTAGCTGTAGTGACCTTAAATGAAAGCTCATCACTCACAGGTGCTGAATCTGAGGAAGAGGAGACTGGAGATGAGAACTTGGAGGACTCTGGTAGTGAGGTTGAGATCATAGAGGAAGTGAAGGGTAATGGTAGGAATAGCCACCAGCCTGCTCCTGCCCTTTACTTGGAGGAACTCCCAGCACATGAGCAGTACCTCCAAGAAGAAGCCTGTGCCGTGCTCTCGCTGGTCACTCCTGAGACACAGTTGAAAGTGAGTGCATTAATTTTCTTATTACTTTATCTAATTTAGTCTGCTTTGCCTCTTAAACTAGCTCTTAATCTTATTGCGGTTGCAACTGGTATGTACAAAATACAAAAAGTCAGATAAACATAGATGATGTTGTGCCTGGTTAGGACACAGTGTTAGTTCCAGCAATCATGATTTTTATGGACTCAGGCTCTTGTTCTGAATTTTCACTTTGCAGGTTATTGACAGTGACATGTTAGAGGAAGAAGGTGAAGTGCTAATGGTTGGCCTTGGCCCTGCAGATCTAGATGAGGAAGATGCAGTATGTTATACTCGGCTAAAGCCATCCACCACTCTCCTGGTGCCTGTAGAGCTGGCTGAGCAGCATAAGCATCTTATAGTTGGAGGAACTTCACAGACCCTCAACAGTGAGGGTCCAGGAGACTCTGGTGGCTTTACGCTCATGTTGGAGCCAGATGTGGAGGAGCTGCCTATCATTTCAGAGTTGGACCACAATAATCAATTGCTATCTCTACGTGAGCAAGAACAACCTCAGGACATGGAGAATCAGCTTACAACAAACTCGGAGGTTGTCATTTTGGAACATACTGTTTATGTTCCAGACAACACATTAGAACAAGAAAAAATCTTGGTGTCAGACCTTGAACCTGTTGTCATTGGTGCTCCTGAAACTGGTGAGCAACCAGACGTACCAGCTGAGGTACACCATGAACAGATGGTGGAACCAGCATCCACACCAGAATCGGTGCCTTCTCTTAAAGAGACAGAAGGACTAACCAATGGTGATATACTAGATTGTGGTCCTTCTGAGATCCAGGAAGAATTACATGCCCCTCTTCATAGGGAAGTATTGGAGTCTTCTCTGCCAGAGAATGTCTTGCTCCCAGAAAAGCTTTTAGTAAAAGCAAATGAGGATTCCAAATTGGATGCAGGGATGTTGTCTGTGGCTAAAGATAATATAATGGAGTCTAACCAAGTAGACAATGCCCCCACATTGGGTGGAGAAGTTGAACTTTCCACAACAAAAGAGATGGCAAGACCAAAGTCTCCAGCAAGATCTAGGTCCCCTGCAAGATCTAAAGTACAAAGATCTAAAAAAGATAGAGAGGAAGTTTTAGAGAACTTCAAAGCGTTGCCACGTAGCCCATCACGTAGTACAAGGAAAACTGTCATGTTTCCTGTACCCAACCTTGATGCTGACAAAGATCTCACTGAGGAGGAGCAAATGGATTCTCAGGTACCTTCTACACCAAGACGTGTTACAAGGAGTTGCAAGCAACTACAGGACTGTGAAGTTCCTGTTACACCCAGAAGAAGCACAAGAAAAGCAGATGCAGATCAGAGAGATAACAATGATGACCATGATATGACTTCTGCAAAAATATCAAAGACTTCAAGTCCAGCGCGAAAAACCCAGCAGAAAGCCACACCTAGGAAAGGATTCCGAAGAACCAGGAACACAACAGTGGATGAAGATGAGGCCCTGTTTATGGACCTGCCTCCAAATGACTATTCAGAACCACAGGCCAGGCAGAGCACTAGAAAAGTACAAGCAATCGTCGAAGTTCAAGAGACCCATCAAGATGTCCCAGTCGAGAGGGCGCAGTCTGCCAATGTAAGTAGCAGTCCTAGTAGGGCTACACGCAAGTCCACAAGAGGACTTGCATTAGAAAGTTTCTCACAGGATCCTCAGGAAGATGCTGCTTCTCTAACTCAACCCCTAAAAACTCCTCCAAGGAGCAGGAGAAAGACTGTGGCCAGCACTATGGAGAAAGCTAACAATGCCACCTTTATTATTGATGATGCACAACTTCAAAGTGTTTCAAGACGACTAACCAGAAGCCAGCATTGGAATCAAATAGAGGGTCCTGGCAAAGAGAGAAAAGTCTTGATTCCTCTCGAATTGGAGTCTAAAGTTCCCCTGGCTGATGCCTTTGCAGATCGATTCAAAGGCGAGGAGAGTGTTCCGGTTGTAACTGAAATAATACGTGCCAAGAGAAGAACCACTAGATCTGCAGCACCTGCAGAATCACTGAGTGGAGCTCAGAATGCAGTCAATGAAGATTCAAAGTTTTTGGTATCCGATGAAACGCAAGAATCTGCAAGCAAGTCACTTGCAAGTGCTGGACGTACACGAGCAAGCAAAGTGTCAAAACACCTTGACGAACATAATTCTTCATCTGTTAGTGATTCAGGCTCTTCCACAGCTGACCTGAAAAGAACAAAAGGTAGCAGCAGTTATGTCAGTCAATAATGTAATGCCTCTTTGGACAGTTATTTACACTTTCCACTGCCTTATTGTTCCCTTAATCCCAATGTATCCACTGTCATTTCTTTTTAGGTAGGAGAACAGTTGTACAAAATGATACTGAAGTGCCAGAGATTTTGACCCCTCTTGTGCCTTTAACACAAAGCACAGAAGATGCAACTGGTTCTCATTCCAAAGAGGTAAGAAGCTCTCCCATCATGTTCTGTACCAGGTTCATTATATTTCTTTGTAAATTAAGAGTCAAAAGAGGCAAATAACTTTAAAATGATCGATTATATATAGTGTGATGGATTAGATGCAGCGCACTTCAAGAGGTCTTATTTTTCACAGGACAACGGCCCAGTGGTAGATTATGATGCAGTTTTCAAACCCAGAAGGAAGAGAACAACCAGGTGAACTTTGCATTTTACGTATAGTCCAATTGAAATTGTTGTACATTGGCTCTGGTTTCAATGTCATGTCCTGATTAATGAATATGTTTGATCTGTTGTCTGTTTAACAGGGCAAAAGCTGCCCCAGTACCCCCACCACCAGTTGAGATCAGCTTTCTCTCTCCACTGGCCAGTCCAGTCGAACCAGTTGCTATAACCAAACAAAGAACTGATAAAAAGGAAACACCCTCACTGAGGATGAACCTACGCCGTAAACGCATGATGGATGCCATTTTTCCCAAACCCATTACACAGAGGAAGAAACTTTGATTGTGAATTTGAACTTTTTGTTTGGACTTTTCTCCCAATGCACTGAATGACTTGTCTCCCAATGCGCTCTCCTTTCCCTATTTCTTGAGAAATCTGCAACTTGCTGTTTTCTAACTAAGATAATCAATGAATAATGTTTGGAATAAACATCAAATTTTGAATAAATTTAATATAAATTATGATGTTTGCAGTAAGGAGCGCTGAAGGACTTGAGCACCAAAAAAGGAGATGGCTTAGTTTTTAAATGTGTTTCTACTAATTGATGCAAATGTAAATAGCCTTTTAGGTATGTTATAAATAAAATGTGATACTTAATTATTTTGTTACTTCATTTTGTCTATAAAAAGGACTGCAACAAATGTAAAGCCAGAGCATACAAATGTTTATTGTTATACCACTTGGGTGATGTAATTCATAAAGATGAATACCTTACACTGGTTAAAAGTGTGAAAAAGATTGTCCATGTTATATGGATGGACTTTGTTTTATGGCACTTGGTCTCCTATCTTGAGGTCTTAAGCTGAAGAACACTTAGATTTGTTTGTCCATTGAAGATAATAACATTTATTATGCATCAGTTTTATTTTGAAGAGCATTGTGAAGTTGTTTGTAATGCCTATTTGCTTTTAAATACAGAACGAGTTTGCAATTCTGCTGCAATTTCACTTATTTGCAAAGCTGCTGATTCAACCATCAAGAACCATCTTACCTAAAAGAAATTCTATGTCCATTTTGCTGTAAAATGTCTTTCTAAAGAAGGTAAAGAGATCCAGTGTTGGACATGCAATTATTATTTTAATCCCAGTTCTATCTGTGTCCAGCTTTCAATTACCACAGGAAAAAAAATAAATCAACGTGTGCTCAGTGGTTCACTTCCAATACAAGTCTATGGGGCAAGCATACAAGGCAGTCGAGTGCCATATGTTATCCCAAAAACAGTCAAAACAACCCAAACGAGGTTCACTAATGAGAACAAGCTCCACAGATGCAGATGTCCCAAGCAGGCAAGGGTGTAGATCTGGGGGATTGCAGCATGAAGCATTTACATATTTCCATTGATCATGGCATAAATAATGGGGGGGGGGGTTGTACTTGCTTATTTTGATTATTGGGGGGCGTAGATTACCTCCTGGAATCTACGACCCTGTAGACAGGCATAAAACAAACTCCACAACCTTGGTTAAGACTCCGAAGTTGATTGTCTTGCTCTCCAGCTCATGAAAAACGTCTGTCCATCTCTCAGCCGTCTTGTTCATGATCCACTCAGTGATACGACGAGTGGCAATGTTTTTCCCGCTCCGTATGGGACCCGAACCATGCAGCGTCTCTGGCGTGGGTGCGCTAACAAGGAGACTAAAGGCTACAACCTCTATCGTCAGTCACTAGTGCACCTCTTGAGGTCAGGAGTGAGGTTTATACACATTGCACAGCTATCTATCAGCTGGCCACCGTTACACTCACCCCCTAAACCTCACTCCCATCCGGGTCACGGCACCATTGTGCCACTCCTGTTGTACCCGCTCCGTACGGGACTCGAGCTGGCATCTCTGGCATGGGAGGTAGGTGCGCTAACAAGGAGGCTGAAGGCTACAGCCGCTAGCGTCAGTCGCTAGTGCACCTCTTGAGGTCAGGAGAGTGAGGTTTATACACATTGCACAGCTATCTATCAGCTGGCCACCGTTACACAAGCCCACTCATCAAAGAGTGTGGTTTCATCAATCAAACTGAGAGCTGGGATTCTGGAGTAGAAGTGTTTGAGGCTGCTCTGAATGTCTTTCCACTCTAGGATGCCTCAGTAGGGCCCACTCAAGTTTTTCTGTGTTCTCCAATGAGCGGCTCCAATTTTGGAGGTAATCCACCGATGCTGTATAAAAGTTTCTCACTGCACAAAATAAATCATCCACTTGCATGTCACCAGCTTCAACAAGGGCATCCATCTGCTTTTTAATGTCAGAAGGTATGAATGATTCCTCCAGCATGGCCTGCAAGACTTTTCTCAGGTCATGAATGTGCAAAGTCACTTCTGTGGCTGTTATGTTGTCTTGTTCTACTATCTCCAGCGCATGGTTAAAAGTGACTGTTTGCTTGAGTGCGAAGCCAATCCAAAGTTTAGTGCAAGGATTGCTGAAAATGTCTCTTAGAAACTTTGGGCATTTTTCTTGAGAAACAATATATGCATGCAGACCATTGAAAATATGTTGCATTCTTTCAAGAGTTGGACCAAGAGTGAGGAAACGTGTGTTGCCGTACTGCAGTAATTTCTGATAGTCCAGTTGCACAAAATCACAAAAGTCTTTGAGCTCTTTCACGCAAACTGTGTAGATATGGAAGTATTTGTACACCTTCACAGCAAAACTATCTAAATCTATCGGAAGACAATCCACTGCTGTTTGCAATTTGTTATGAATGACCTGTGCATTACAGCCAATCCCCCAAATTTTCCTTCCTAGCTTTGACTGCAACTTTCTCCAGATATTGCCTTTACCAGCTCTCCTAACACCACCAAAGTTTGTGTTAGTGTTGTCGGAACAGAGGGCAATTCGTTTTTGATCAAGGCCATGTTTTTCAATAATGTTGGAAATGTAGTCAGATTGCAAATCCGACATCTCACCTGGCAGAGACGAAAACTCAATTATCTTGACTTTTATACCATCTAGTGGATTAAAGTAATGCACAAGCACAGGGAACAATTTTATGTCTTTGTGATTGGATGCATCCACAGTCAATGTGACAAACAAGCACTTGTCCAAATCACTCTGAACTTTTTCCTCTGACAAAGGAATGAGTACGTTGCATATGACAGCTTCAGATTTGGTGCGGGCAGAAGAAAATTTTGGATCATACAATTTCTTGATGAATTTCGCAGTGCAGCTGACCAAAAACTATGGCCGTGCACAACAGAATGATAAGCAAAAGTCTTTCACTTGTGTGCACCTTGGCAGAGTCTGAACTTTGCTTCACCCAAAAATTGCTAACACTTGGTGTGGCACACTTAAATTAAATAAACCACATGCTTTTTTGTATGAACATGCTGCGCGATGTCGGTGTGGCCTCCATGGGTGATGGAAATGTGAGCTCCACAAATCTCACACCTCACTTTACTAGGCTCTGTCTGTGACTCCTGTTTTTTAGAAATGTAAACTCTTTTGGAAGATACTCATTAAATGTACATGCACGCTTCCTTGATATTTTTCCAGCCGCAATTTCATCTATGTGCTCTTTCAAACTGACTCTTCAATCAGTTCACTAACTGGATGTCTATTGATAGGGGATTGTGATTGGATAGTTTTATCCAATCATGTAATTCAAATAACATGGTGTGATTTTATTGGTTTTACAAGCCGTATCCTTGGCTACCTTTGATTGGAATACTCACGTGACTGAGAAAGCCGCATAGGCGATAGAGAAATTTTAGGAGAGGGGAAATACGGGACAAAACATGACTTTTTCAGAATAAGTCGGGACACTAGAAAAAGTGCTTAAATAGGGGACTGTCCCGGGAAAAACAGGACATCTGGCCACCCTAATTATACACCAATCAGCCACAACATTAAAACCACCTGCCTAATATTGTGTAGGTCCCCCTCGTGCCGCCAAAACAGCGCCAACCTATTCTTCTCACCACAATTGTACAGAGTTATCTGAGTTACCGTAGACTTTTGTCAGTTCGAACCAGTCTGGCCCTTCTCTGTTGACCTCTCTCATCAACAAGGCATTTCCATCCACAGAACTTATTTATCTTTCTGGGCCCTGGTAGAAAGTGAGCGTAATGGAAGGCTCAAGTTTCAGCCTGTCACTCTGTCACTCACTGTGGATTCTTTTGGACTCTGTCCAGAGTACCCACGTGAGGATGAGGGCCAGAGGAATCGAAATTACCGGCAAGGACTGTGTGAAAGTGGTCCGAGTCAGGCTCTTCAACCAGGTAGCAAAAAAATGGAAAATGTTTAAACTGTCTTTTTCTTGGTTGTGTAGAGGGAGCGGGATGAAGGCAGTCGCTGGGTTATCTCAATGACCTCCAACAACCAGGATTCTCGTAACCAGCAGAACACCCATACCTTACTTTTGACTATGCCTACTGGTCCCATAGTGGCTTCACTAGGAACAAAGATTGTCTGTTTGTGCCTGAGGAGACAGGTGGACAGTACACAGACCAGGTAAAACAAATCAGCTTAGACAGAGGCTATCTCACATTCTTGCAAATTAAGGATGCATCTACAGTATGTATTTGTTTACAGAGTTAACAAAGTCACTGGTGAGAATAATGAATGCTTTGGGAAGGTTTGAATATCAGATGTTGCCATTATTTCTTCAGATATTTCACCTGTTATACCATGACAAACATAAGCATAACATGTTGCCAACGATAAGCTATATTTATTGTGTCGGTATCATGTGGTATCGTGGACTCTGATACCAATGGACAGCTTAACTAACAAAGTTTCTGTTTGATTCAATGCATTTGTCACCTGTGGTTTTTCAAGATTTTGGACGGGGCATCCTGGACAATGCACTGCAATGCTACAATGCCACACTGCTGGCATATGGCCAGACGGGCTCTGGGAAGAATTACTCCATGGTTGGTTATGGTCCGAATAAAGGCCTGATACCCTCCCTTTGCGAGAAACTATTTCAGTTTATCAGGAGCACACAAGACAGCAGGCAATGTCAGGTTTATCAGTCATAGATACAACATCTCACTGTCTGAAACATAGAAAGTAAAGGCACAAATATTCACTTCAGTATATATTCTTATGCATCAATATATGCTCACACCACAAATAAAAAGTTATTCATCTAAAGCATACTTTTTTTTAACCATACTTAGGTATTTTTCAGCATGTTGGAAATTTACAATGAACAGGTAAGCCTAAAATATCTCTATTTGACTGATGCAAAGCTGATGCAAATAAATTCTACAAGATCGAACATAGACCACAGATTAATCATATACCTTGGCCTCTGTGTGGACAGTGCTTTGAACAAAGCAACATTGAATATTAACAATGGATGAGCAGATCATTTTAGTGTTACAACTTTATTCTCCCAGAGTTTAAAGTGCAGCATAAAAAAAGGTCACAAGTAGTATTTGCGGGTTTCACACTCACTTTACATCCACCCATGCCTTCTTCGCCTGTGGAATTTCACTGTGCAAAGATAAAATGTGACCCCGCCATCAGACAAAATTTGCACAGATTCCATTGATAATACTGTATTTTGTCCGCAGAATTTTGCAGTGCAAGGGTGAATGTGACCAAACCTTAAAGGGGTCATGACATGCCTTTTTTATTATTTTAATGTTCCTTGAGGTTCACTTATAATATTAGTAAAGTTCTTTGCACATAAAACAATCATATATTTGTAAAACATTATAATTTTCCACCCTAATTCTGACCCTCTGCCAGAAACGCTTTGTTTTGGTGCTGCTTTTCCTTTAAGATTTGACAGTAAATGCCCACTGTTATTATTGGCTCTCTGCTCTTTACTGACCTGCTCCCTCCATGCCATCTCACTGCTCACCTCTACTGGGTGGGGCTATGAAAGTAATAAGGTAAAGGAGGCATTGATGTGTTGTTGTGGAAGCGGTCAGATGCAAATGTCTACCACAGTGTGACATCACAATGTGGAGGAAGTAGAAAATGAGTTGTTTTGGCAGCTTGGTTTCAACAAATACTCTTCTTGCAGTGAGGAGGAAGTTTTGAGTTCTGAAACTTTAGCAGTATGTTTTTATAGTACAATGACCTCTTATATGTAAAATATCAAAAAAATTTGATTTCTCATGCCATGACCAATTTATGTTGTAGGTTTGTACCTTACAAGGTGTGGCCCATGATCTCTTGAGCAATGCACTTAGTTAATGAAAACTGAAATGATAACTTACTAATTTTTTACTATACTAAGAAGTTTATGTAGTAAGGTTTAAGACTTTAGTGGCACTCCATAGTGTGCTCATGTTATAGACCTGCTATCAAAGGCCAGTCAATCTGCAGGTGGTCTTCGGGTGCAAGAGGATCAGCAGCGGGGTTTCTACGTGGAGGGATTGAGGAGGGTGCCATGTGACAGTGCAGTGCAGGTGGAGCTGCTGATGGAACAGGGAACACGCACACGCACCACTCTAGCCACACACATGAACGGCAACAGCAGTCGGTCACATATGCTCATCATCGTCCAGCTCAAACAGTTACATTTTCCTACAATCATTAGAGGAGAACAGATTTTACACAGAAGGAAAATTGATAGCTTGGTTCATAATAATTATCAAAATGTATAATAGTTCTTCTATAGTATCCATAGTTTTAACAGTGGTATTTGTAATAAGACCTCGGTGACCACATGTATAGCCATGACTCCTCACTACCATGTTTAGTGACTTTGGTTTCTTCAGTATATAAAAAACTATGGCATTTTTGTAATGAAAAATAGTAAAACCATAGTTAATGCAGTTAGTGTTACTAAAGTAAATCCATGGTAAATGTGTGTAAGGTTTGTAATGTGTAGATTGAAAAGCCTTCTAATTTATGTCATGGCATAGTGTTTTCTCCTGTTTTCTTTGTCAGTGCTGTTTAGAATGTTGAGGCTGTTTAATATGATTTTAAACTAATTTAATCACAGAGACATTTGGATATTTGCAACAGAACATTCTGTGCAGCATTTAACGAGTAAAGCGCTAACTGATTGGTCAGTGACACGTTCTGTTCACCTGCCATCCTACGTTTCTGAAACTGACTCACAGGCCACATGAAATGAGGTGGTGGGCTGGATTCAGCCTGTGGGCCTTGAGTTTGATACCTGTGAGACTATAACCTCTATGTAATCATTGTTATTATATCACCAGGCTTATTATATTATATTAATTACATTATTATTATATTACTCTATATCACCAGGCTTACCATTATTTTGCCAATCAAGACATGAAACAACATTCACATCAAACAGCCAGAGGAGATTTTGGTGTTGGATTAGATTTAGGCTTAGGTTTTTGGGCTAGGGTCTTCAACAACTTTTAATGCTTTTCCACCATTGGGCTGAACAGTTCTGAGTTCAGTGAGGAACAGTTCCAGTAGCATTTCCACTTGAGCATGGTTTTATACGGTATGATTAAACACCTTTCCCGGCCTGGATTTCTCAGCACGATTAGCTAACCATACTCAACCGTGCTGGTGGAATGGCTTTAGTGATGCGGCAACTTATGATTGGTCACTTGCTCAGTCAGTCCATTATAATCCTGATTTCGCAGCACCACAGTGGAAAAATAATCTGTGACCATGTCAGTGAGTCCAGATCGTGGATTTCCAAAATGTACAATGACAGGGGATTCTTACGTATGAGTAAAGCGCTGCCTGATTTATAAGGGTTTGGACTGTTATCGATTCTCTGATCAGACATGACAGAGACCCATTCTGGGATCCTCTAGAACCCTTGCACCTTGGCAGCACTCACCTGAGGCTGCAGTCCCTGGCGTTCCACATCCCTTTGGAGGAGCAGATAAAGGTGGTGGGTCTAGAAGGAACAGAGGAGGCCATACTGCAGGCACAGCTAGTGCCATGCAGCCCCATGGGATTGGGGGTACCATTTATGCATATTAAACTAAATCTATGATTATGTAGATCTGCATTAAAAATTAGACTGGTGACAAAGACATTGCTGAAAATTGTTGACTCTTTCAACCTTCTTTTTAATGCTTGTTATTTTAATAAATTAAAGTTATTCAAAGGTAGTGTTTTGGTAAGCATCATAGACACCCTGGTTCCTTTGTTTAAACTGATTATACATGTTTAGTGCCGTATAATAATGTATAATGTATATATATAATAATACATTATGTTGCAAAGAGTTCCTCAACATTTCTTATCTGCTAGTACAAAGATAGTTGAGACAAAGACAGACATTCTATAACGTTTTTTTCTCCTACCATCATGGTTTTGTCCTCTTGCAGATCCCTGGAAGATGACATCTTGATTGACCCATCAGAACTACTTGGGAAATGTCTGGACTTTCAGCTTGTTCTGGATCAGTGCTGTGGCCTATGCTGGGTTAAAGAGGCCCGTAACAGAGGGGATCAGTTTTAGGGCCTCTGCTTTTCTCCTTGTATATGCTTCCCCTGGGAGATATTATCAGGAATCCTGGAATAAGTTTCCACTGTTACGCCGATGATACCCAACTTTATATTTCTTCAAAACCCCAAATTAGCAGAGTGCATCTCAAATGTGCGGTTCATGCAAGACGACCAAAGACTTTGAATGACCTGGAGGCATTTTGCCAAGACGAATGGGCAGCTATTCCACCTGCAAGAATTTGGGGCCTCATAGACAACTATTACAAAAGACTGCACACTGTCATTGATGCTAAAGGCGGCAATACACAGTATTAAGAACTAAGGGTATGCAGACTTTTGAACAGGGGTCATTTCATTCTTTGTTGCCATGTTTTGTTTTATGATTGTACCTTTCTGTTATAACCTACAGTTGAATATGAATCCCATAAGAAATAAAAGAAATGTGTTTTGCCTGCTCACTCATGTTTTCTTTAAAAATGGTACATATATTACCAATTCTCCAAGGGTATGCAAACTTTTGAGCACAACTGTATTATATATAGCCCCTTTATCAGGGCCAGAAATGAACCAATGCTCTGGTCAAAAATGCCACTAAAAAGTGACTAAAATGCACCAGAAATTTTAGGCATTAACGGTTTTCTTTTATGTGTTACATTATGTAATGTGTTGAAACAGTGATTAGATTAGAATGCATTCTGTATTCTCTCTTACAACATTTATTACCATTACAATGTGAATTTAAGACATTTGGCTCTAATTTAAGACCATTTTAAGGACTTAATTACAAAAACAACAAATTAAGACCCTTTAAGACCTGCAGAATCTGTGAATAACAAGCATGAAACATGCAAAACACACAAAAGTGCATACAGAACACACCAGCATTTCTCTACATATGTGTACCTTATTATCTCTCACCTTACATGCAACACACATTGTGCGACTCTCCCACATTTCTGCTGCAGGTGTAGAGAATAGCCGTGGTTGACAGGAAAGAAGGGGGAGCCTGACACACAGCTGCGATGCTGAGTTTGCCAAAGCCTTAAAGGTGTTCTACCACAGCATGACCTCTGTCAGGGTGCAACTACAGCGACTGCGCAGACACTATCCCAGTGTAAGTGCACAGTCCCCACTTGGCTAGGTTCTATTGAACCTCATAGGCCAGAAATAAAATGTCAATCAGCCTTTTCTTTCAGGTGTTCAGCATAATCATCTTAATAAGCAAAATAATTGTGTATACCAGCAAAGACCATTAGGGACAAATGCTTTGCCGAGGTATATTGGTTTGATTGCAGAATAAATGTCAGGGTTGAGAGAAACAGTCTTTGTGCAATTCTATTTCTGTAGGAGGAAGCAGCCCTGCTGGGTCTCAGCCTGTTTGTGGATGAACACATCTCTTGAAGGACTTCGCTGAGCAGTTAGAAGACGTGGCTGCCATTGTACGTCGAAAGAGAGAAAAGTCTGGAATTTGGTCCTGACAATTCTCAAATTTGGTCCTGACAATTCTCAAATTAATAATTCTTTATAAGAAGAATTAGAGGCCTATGAGCCTTTCACTTGTTGATTACATGGTGACATTGAAATAATTTAAAGTAGGACAAAATACTTGGATTCCAAAGTGACTTACTGGAACTTCACTTACTTTTTTTATTCATTATCAAAATGTCTCATTCAACTCTTAAATATATACTTTCATCCAAGCACATTGTTTGATATGTTCTTTATTTAGTTTGAAACAAACCAGAACAACAGCAGGCAATAAGTTCATCTAGCAGACCAGTCATTACAGTAAACAGCATTGTATCATTCTGTAATCTTTTAGAAAATAAACTAAGATTCCAACCTTTCAAGTAGGCTTCACAACTATTTTAATATATTATTACAAAAAGATATTTTTTTTTTTACTACATTTGACTGTGGATGTACTTTACAGATGTTTTTAGAGATGTCTGTCAACTGTATAAGTATTTCTTTTTGTGATAAATATAATAGGTGAAAAAAATTCAAATGAACATTTCAAACTCTCAAATCGAAACAGGAAATGATGTGTGTGTTCAAAAGGAAGGATCTCATAGGGTTTGTGCCTCACTCTTGGTGCAAATTTCTCAGCCATTTGAGCAGAGTGCATGCTTGTAAAACCAGCCCAGTCTACTATGTGCAAGCCAGGACACTACACTGGAAAACACTGCAAGTTAGCTGAGGAAGCTCCAGATAACAACAGATTTCTCTACATTCAAGCAAGCAAATGAATAAGTGCTTCAGAAGACAGATGTTTGAGCCAGGCCAGTTGAACCCCTTTAATCTTACTTAGAGGACAGAGAACTGGATGCCGTGTTTGTTGAGGCGGTCGACGAGGGTGGTTTTGGCGAACGTTGCTCCTGGTGTGTACACACCGCCCCTGTGGAGAGCCACGGCAGATAAAACAAAGTTAGGTGTGCACAGCATAGTTGGATGTGAGACCTGATCGTAACAGCTTTCATGCATACAACGTTTGCGATACGTTTTATTTAATCTTTCCATTTAGAAGTAGCGTGAACATGACCCACTGTCAAAATGGCAGCAAATCAGCTCTTTCAATGTTTTTGCTAACATTACCGGTAAGTTCTGTATTGATGCTATGTGTAAACAATGCTGTAACACTAATGGTTTAAGCATGTTAGGATGCTCTTGTATAAAAAAATCTAAGTTTTAACTGTATTTTTGTTTAAGAATGGAAGCAATACACAATGTATCTGTCAATTATATGAATAACAGATGGTGGTACCATAACCAGAAAAGCCAATCTAGCAATTATAGAACTATTTAATGGGCTTCATGTGTGAAAGTGGCTAATTGTAAAGGGGACAAAAACCTGCTTATTTTGGATTAGTTTTAGCTTTTGAGGTTCATTAGTGGACAACAGAGATGACAGTGGCTGGATAAATCAACAAAACTCACGTTTTAGGAAGGGAATCAGATTCATTCAGCATGGTAATGGCTGCTTGAACCATAGCAATTGGGGTAGCGACATATCCAGCCTCTGAACAGCAGACACAAGAGAATAGTGAAACACATGCAAACACCTTTATTATTGTATTTATGGAGAGTCCTGTCTGCTTTCCTTTAAGCAGATATTAATTGTGGAATTACATTAACATATGACACAGGTGGACATTGTACCTGGTCCTTGGACTAGAGTCCGGATCTTAGCGTTAGGTTTGCCCTCGGTGGGGTCCTGACCTTTAGTGTAACCCTCTCCAAAAAAGGCAAAGCGGAAAGAAGAACCCTCCATCTGCAGATATGAGGAAAATAACCGACAGCATGACTTGACAGTGATCCTAAATGATTTATAATAGTCTAAGGACCTAATTTATAATCTAGAAGATGATATGGGGTATAATACCTGCTTTCTAGTTGGACCCTCTTTGGAAAAGAAGCCGAAAGAGAAAAACTCTGGAAACTGCAGACAAAGTAAATTCACATTTTATGAGATTACACAAGATCAACAAGCTACAGTGTATTTATCAAATTGTACAGTATGTCTTCCAGGGGTACCACCATTTTTAACCAATAATGTTCTATGAATTTTCTTGTCATTTGCGATAGTTGGATATTAATTTTTTTAAATAATTTAAAACCACCTTGCTAATTAATATTTTAGACACATTTGTGATCTGTTTCCAACAAATTGGACGTCACTATTGCTTGGACAGCACTTTTTACTCCTCATAAACTCTATTATAGAGAAGAGCAAAACCAGGAAAATATTTATTCACTATAGAAATTTCCATGACTTTTCAGGCCTAGAATACACAATCTTGGGATTGCAGCACTAAGACCATGGGAACCCTGGTCGTAGTATTTCAGTATGGCAAAATAGCTTGCACAAAATGCTATGTTTTACCTTAACAAGGAGATTTCTGCCAAAGCTGAACTTCACAAGGAACCAGAACATCAATCCAGCAAAGAGGAGTTTAAAAATGTTGGAAATGCCGCCAACACCGGCATACGCTCCATACTGAACCTGTAGAATACATTTAGAATTAGTAAACACAGTGCCACAATATCTATGAGGCCACAATAAACTAATAATCATTATGGCAGTGCAGGTAACAAAGTGTTTTTGCTCGCAATTAATTTGTTGATTAGTCTATTCATCTAGACTTCATTCTATCATCCCTGTTCACTTTTTTCCTACTGCCTCAAAAACCTGGACTGTCAACATTTTCCAGTTTACTGTTCAACTTCAGTTTTAGTCCAGTTTAACTGGTTCAACCCTAACTGACCCTTTCAATTGTACTGTCCCCCTGCCTTATTTAAAAAATGTTTTATTGGGAATTATGGGAATATTGTTGTTTACGTATGCTGACTAACCGGAGACTCCTGGAGTTCTTCATGTAAATAGCGCTGGGTTCTCTTCACCACTGATGGGTCGGCACCCATGAAGGGAATTGCATATTGCTGAACCTCATCACTAAAAAACAGTGCACCCCTGTAGAAACACAATGACAATTCCATTTCTGTCGATGGTATATGGTGTTCATCCAAAATATGTACAGTGCATCCGGAAAGTATTCACAGCGCTTCACTTTTTCCACATTTTGTTATGTTACAGCCTTATTCCAAAATGGATTAAATTCATTATTTTTCTCATAATTCTACAAACAATACCCCATAATGACAACGTGAAAGAAGTTTGTTTGAAATCTTTGCAAATGTATAAAAAAAAACAAAAACAAATCACATGTACATAAGTATTCACAGCCTTTGCTCAATACTTTGTTTAAGCACCTTTGGCACCAATTACAGCCTCAAGTCTTTCCGAGTATGATGCTACAAGCTTGGCACACCTATTTTTGGGCAGTTTCTCCCATTCTTCTTTGCAGGACCTCTCAAGCTCCATCAGGTTGGATGGGGAGCGTCGGTGTACAGCCATTTTCAGATCTCTCCAGAGATGTTCAATCGGGTTCAAGTCTTGGCTCTGGCTGGGCCACTCAAGTACATTCACAGAGTTGTCCCGGAGCCACTCCTTTGTTATCTTGGCTGTGTGCTTAGGGTCGTTGTCCTGTTGGAAGATGAACCTTCGCCCCAGTCTGAGGTCCAGAGCGCTCTGGAGCAGGTTTTCATCAAGGATTGCTGCATTCTGCATTGCTGCATTCATCTTTCCCTCGATCCTGACTAGTCTCCCAGTTCCTGCCACTGAAAAACATCCCCACAGCATGATGCTGCCACCACCATGCTTCACTGTAGAGATGGTATTGGCCAGGTGATGAGCGGTGCCTGGTTTCCTCCAGACATGACGCTTGCCATTCAGGCCAAAGAGTTCAATCTTTGTTTCTCATGGTCTGAGAGTCCTTCAGGTGCCTTTTGGCAAACTCCAGGCGGGCTGTCATGTGCCTTTTACTGAGGAGTGGCTTCCGTCTGGCCACTCTACCACACAGGCCTGATCGGTGGAGTGCTGCAGAGATGGTTGTTCTTCTGGAAGGTTCTCCTCTCTCCACAGAGAAACGCTGGAGCTCTGTCAGAGTGACGATCGGGTTCTTGGTTACCTCCCTGACTAAGGCCCTTCTCCCCCGATTGCTCAGTTTGGCCGGGCGGCCAGCTCTAGGGAGAGTCCTGGTGGTTCCAAACTTCTTCCATTTACGGATGATGGAGGCCACTGTGCTCATTGGGACCTTCAATGCTGCAAAAAATTTTCTGCACCCTTCCCCAGATCTGTGCCTCGATACAATCCTGTCTCGGAGGTCTACAGACAATTCCTTGGACTTCATGGCTTGGTTTGTGCTCTGACATGCACTCTTAACTGTGGGACCTTATATAGACAGGTGTGTGCCTTTCCGAATCATGTCCAATCAACTGAATTTACCACAGGTGGACTCCAATCAAGTTGTAGAAACATCTCAAGGATGATCAGTGGAAACAGGATGCACCTGAGCTCAATTTTGAGTGTAATGGCAAAGGCTGTGAATACTTATGTACGTGATTTTTTTGTTTTTTTGTTTTTTATTTTTAATAAATTTGCAAAGATTTCAAACAAACTTCTTTCACGTTGTCATTATGGGGTACTGTATGTAGAATTTTGAGGAAAATAATGAATTTAATCCATTTTGGAATAAGGCTGTAACATAACAAAATGTGGAAAAAGTGAAGCGCTGTGAATACTTTCCGGATGCACTGTATTAATGAAGCCATAAGCCACTGGGGCCTTTGAAGAACTTTTCAGAACATTTCAGAATTTAGTTAGTAACTTGCATTAGACATGGTGAAATACTAATTCTGCTTGCCATTTGTTGTACACACCTCCTTTTAATTTTAGCCCCCACCACAGGAAGAGGCTTGTGACCAAACTTTTTCCTGATGCTGCGTAACTTGTGGCTGTCTGCAAAGCCGTAAATAGCTGACTGCCAGGTGCCATCATGGATGCAGCCTCCCTGCAGGCACACACGAGAATGAGGGTCAGCTGAGAGTTAAACACTAAGGCTTTTGAAAAATACAGATATCAGAGTTGTTTTACAATTAAAAAATAAGTACACCGACCTCTGGCCCGGAGCTTGCAGTCAAAAAGCTCTCAATGGCTGTTAGTGTCCCTGGTAACAAATAAAATAGTCAAAGCATACCTTAGTAAAGTGCTTATATTAAAATAAAATGGGGACAGATTGCACTACTCAAAGAATCAAGACAAATTATGTTTCTGATGAACATACCTTTAAACTGGTCCCTGGTGTAAATAACACCCATGTCTGCAGGAATGGAGTCAAAACCGCAGCTTCCCACAATGTAAACCCCCTTCTCAGCAGCCTGGTCATGGTAGTTTAACTGCGTACTCTCCAGAAACTATAGTACACACACAAACACAATGACTTCTCAGTTTCTGCACAATTCATTTGAGTCCCAGTCTGTCATTAATGCTGTTATTACAAAGAATGATCAATGGTTTATTTATGGTTTTATACTGCAAGAATAGAGGGGTCAGGACAAGCACCTGTGGTTCTCCGCAGATATCGAGACAATGTGCTCCATTCTCGACACATGCCTTGACAACAGGTTCACCAAAGAATCTATACTGTTGAGAAGATATTAAAAAGACAGTAATTAGGACAATATTGCTGTATATCCAAACCAAACCATTTTAAATATATACGATAATGATAAAGAAGACCATCAACATTTTACACCAGCAGTATGGTACTAGATTTTAGAGGACGACTGATCAATGTTGGGCAAGTTACTTTAAAAATGTAATCCATTACAAATTACTTTCTCTAAAATTGTAATCAGATTACACTAAGTATTTAATTACTTTACTTAAATTACTTTCTAAAACTCTTCACAGAAAAGTTTTAGTTTTTTTCCACTCAATGAATTAAAAATAATGTCTAGATTTCCTCCTTGTTCATTGTCGCACTCAAGTCATACATTCAGCACTACACGTTTCTACCTTACAATAACTATGTTTCCATCAACAGTTTTTTTTCCTTCGCATTTTAGGATATCACATAAATCTACTGGATGGAACACCAAGATGCGAATAAAATCTATTTTTTTATTAGATAAGAAGAAATGCACAAACTATGATGGAAACACATTTACAGAATAAATTCCTATTGAATTTAACAGGAATACAAGATGCGCATCAAAAAAATCATGTGACTGAATAATTCATTCATAACTGGACGAACCAGCGGACCAATCATCGCAACTGAATTGTTGCCCTGGTCATTCTGAAATACCGGTGTCCTAAAAATCCAAAGCCTGCATAGAGTTTGCAGAGTAAATAAGTTAAACACAAACTTGCACTTTTTCCAGAAGAGCAGGTTTATTGATACATTTAAAGAATATCTTATAGATCCACACAGCAAAGTCATGATGGAGGAACACATACACACATAGTGCTCCCAAAACTGTGTGACGCGCTGTCATTTCCATTCCAGTCCATAACGAGTTATTAAAGTGTTTTGTCTGCGTGTCCTAATCCGCAAGTATTTTATTAATAAAAGAGTCACACAGTCACTACAATTTCCCCGGAAGTGACAATTTTGTTCTTCTGAAAACAAGAGATGGAAATGCGGCTTTATCCGCACACTGTTTTTGCGATATTCCGATTTTTCGCA
This sequence comes from Myxocyprinus asiaticus, assembly GCF_019703515.2. Taxonomy (NCBI): domain Eukaryota; kingdom Metazoa; phylum Chordata; class Actinopteri; order Cypriniformes; family Catostomidae; genus Myxocyprinus; species Myxocyprinus asiaticus. The sequence goes on along the minus strand of NC_059363.1, from coordinate 6,953,683 downwards.
TAAATTAAATACGCAACTTGGATGGAAACATAGCTAATGACTCATTAGTGACTCTTCAGCTGTCACAAAAACGCAAACAGACATACTGTACATATGAACATAATTCACTGTGACAAGGAGGAGGGCGGGGCCGGGCCGTGACTATGCATGCCCGGCCCCCAATCTGGCTAATCAGCCGAGGAGAGGGATAAGTGCAACGAGATGTGGCAGTTCGGGAGAGAGAGAGCTACAGGCAGCTGCCCTGTATGCGTTTACGTTTGTGTGTCTTTGTGTTCAAGTTTATTAAAAACCTTATTTTGATGCTTCGTCCGGTTCGCAGACACGCCGTCGCCTGGGTAGCTGCCTGTAGCGCTCTCTCTCCCGAACTGCCGCATCTCGTTGCACTTATCCCTCTCCTCAGCTGATTAGCCAGACTGGGGACCGGGCGTGTGTAGTCATGGCCCGGCCCCGCCCTCCTCCTTGTCACATTCATGTTTTAAATGTATTCAACATAAATATTTTTAGAAATGTGTAACCAAATGTACCTAAAAGTAATTGACTTCTGACTTTTAGACTTTTGAGTAATTGAATTTAAAGTCAATAACTCGAATCTGATAACACAAATGTAAAATGTAATAAATTACACTACTTTTGAATAAATATTATTAGATTACAGTAACGTTTTACTTTGTAATTAGATTACACCCAAAACTGCGACAGATATTTGTTTTTAAATAGCAGCTGCTATTATCTAGAGAGCAGGGGGCATATGATATATATATATATTTATATATACATACATACACACACACACACACAGATATATACGATCAGCCACAACATTAAAACCACCTGCATTATATTGTGCAGGTTCCCCTCGTGCTGCCAAAACAGCACCAACCCGCATCTCAGAATAACATTCTGAGATTATACTCTTCTCACTACAATTGAACAGAGTGGTTATCTTTAGGCTGTTGTGCGTGAAAATCCCAGGAAATCACCAGTTACAGAAATACAGTTACAGAGTATCTCTGTAACTGCTGATCTCACAGGATTTTCACACACAACAGTCTCTAGAATTTACTCTGAATGATGCCAAAAACAAAAAACATCCAGTGAGCAGCAGTTCTGTGGATGGAAATGCCTTGTTGATGAGAGAGGTCAACAGAGAATGGCCAGACTGATTCGAACTGACAAAGTCTACGGTAACTCAGTAGGGCTGCAACTAACGATTATTTTTTGATAATCGATTAATCTAACGATTACTAGAATAATCATTCCACTATTCTGCGATTATTGCAATGATTAATCATTAGCTATTAACCAATTATGCAGCTTGTGCACTGACTTAGAAGGTTGTATAAAACGTGCTTACTAACAATAAAGGACAAAATCATCTTTTAAAATACCTCTAAATGACATTCACTGAATTAAAGGGGAAATAAATATACTTTTTATTAAGTTTAATTCAGTAAAGAAATTCACAGCAAAATAATTATATTGCTATCAGGTGTTTTTGTCTTGTTTTCCATTTAAAATAGTCTAAAAATCCTTAAAACAAAGATACGTTTACTTGAGAAGCAACATATAAGCTATTTAGCCTTGCTTTAAGAGAATATATCTTAAATATAAGTGTATTTTGTATATAAGTGTATTTTTTTCACTTGGTTATATTTCTGTGCATGCAGTAAAGACAAAATATACTTATATTCAAGATCTATTCTCTAAAAGCAAGTCTAAATATCTCATATGCTGCTTCTCAGGTGAATGCATCTTTTTTTTTTTTTTTAAGGATTTTTAGATATTTTAAAATATTTGTCATTTTAATATTATATTCAACATTCTCAGATATTTTTTTTTCTTACATGATCTGCTTCCATATTATTTGAACTTTAATAAAGCTGGGGTGTAACGCCGGGGTGTTTCCTTTAAAGACGCTCGACACGCAAGTTTTGCTTCAGCGGACCGGCAGCTCCAGCTCCGCTCATTTTACAATGAGAGTCCTTCTCATGTTATGTTAAATGACATCAAATGACTATTCGACAATGAAAATTTCTGTCGACAATTTTTTTATTGTCGACGTTGTCGATAATGTTGAGATGCGGGTTGGCACTGTTTTGGCGGCACGAGGGGGACATCCACAATATTAGGCAGGTGGTTTTAATGTTGTGGTTGATCGGTGTATATATTACACAAATTATAATATAGAATACAAACTAATAAAAAAATACAACAATGAAATTTAAAGGTAGAAAATGAGATGCAAACAAAAACGAAACACTGAAATTAAAAACAAACACTCTTATACTGTATATATATATATATATATATATATATATATAAAAAACAAACACTATTATATATATATATATATATAAAAAACAAACACTATTATATATATATATATAAAAAACAAACACTATTATATATATATATATATATAAAAAACAAACACTATTATATATATATATATAAAAAACAAACACTATTATATATATATATATATATAAAAAACAAACACTATTATATATATATATATATATAAAAAACAAACACACACATATATATATATATATATATATACACACACACACACACACATACACACACACACAAATTAATAATATAATCTTATACAATAATACAAATTGTAGAAAATGAGATGCAAACAAAAATAGCTGAAATTAAACACTTATTTCATACAATTTTCACACTAAATTCACTAAAAAATATTTAATGAAAATATGCATTATCCTTTGACAAGAGGTTGAGACGATATTTCAATATATTACTTCTAGATTTATTACAATTTATATTTCAAAGGTGATGTACAACCATTACAATCCTTACTTATTTATAAATTACATTAACTGTTTTTATTAGGGCTGTCAATCGATTAAAATTTTTAATCTAATTAATTACATGATATACTGATTAATTCATCTGATTAAATGCATACATTAATATTTGCTGAGAAAGGCCCTCAAATAACAAATATAATGATTACATAATTATAAATAGTTATATTTAAATAATTATAAATATAATATTAAATATTAACATGCGCAAAGAAAATATCATTTCTGAAATGATTTAATTTTTTTAAAATGAACATTAAATAAAAGTAGTGTATCTCTTGGAGTAAAACATGTTTATTAAATTATGGTATTTATTAGCTGGAGTTTTGCTTACTGACCCCCCTGCTGAAAACAGGCTTAAATCAAGCCTTCAAGCTTAAATTGCTCAGATGGTAGGAATATTTCTTATTACGGTCCGGGGACATTACTTTTTTATGCGTTAAATCAACAGCCCTATTTTTTAAATCAAGAATGTGCAAACATGGGGTCTGGGTAGCTCAGCGAGTATTGACGCTAACTACCACCCCAGGAGCCACGAGTTCGAATCCAGGGTGTGCTGACTGACTCCAGCCAGGTCTCCTAAGCAACCAAATTGGCCCAGTTGCTAGGGAGGGTAGAGTCACATAGGGTAACCTCCTCGTGGTCGCGATTAGTGGTTCTCGCTCTCAATGGGGCGCGTGGTAAGTTGTGCGTGGATCACGGAGAGTAGCATGAGCCTCCACATGCTGTGAGTCTCTGCGGTGTCATGCACAACGAGCCAAGTGATAAGATGCGCAGATTCACGGTCTCAGAAGCGGAGGCAACTGGGACTTGTCCTCCACCACCCGGATTGAGGTGAGTAACCGTGCCACCACGAGGACCTACTAAGTAGTGGGAATTGGGCATTCCAAATTGGGAGAAAAGGGGATAATATATAAAAAAAAACAAAAAAGAATGTGCAAACATGATTATCACCTTTTACGAAAGACACTATTGCATAACCAAATCCAGCCTTTGAGTTTACCTGGTTGATAGTGTAAAGAGGGTAAACATGTAGCTGCTATGCCTTCCATTTATTTAGGGCATTTCATTTCCATAAGCTATTGATTTATAAACGGACACGTCATGACTGATTATTTTTAGTGCAGTTTCAAAAAGCTAAAAATGCTATTCTATGTCCTATAGTCAGTCACAATGCATACTTACAGGTCCCACACAGTTCAGCACAATGACCGCCTGTTTGCACATGGCAGCCAGTGAGTCCGGTTCACTGACATCTGCAATGATGATAGACACTTCTGACTGCAGCTCTGGCTTACCTGAGAACAGGCATTTTAAACACAGCAGCAGTTATGATATTGGACATGCATACATTGCAGCAATTATGCAAAGAGTGATAATGTCATATTTAATGCAAATTGTAGAGAAACTAAATTACTTATGATAATAATGTACTGCGTAGACAAAAACCAGTCCAGGGCAAGTTACAATATAATAAATAATTCTGTTTATTCGCTTAGATCAAGTCACTTTGGCCATAAAGAAGCCTGATCTGTCCTATCTTTATTCATAAGCATGCCTGCCTACATTAAATCTTGGTGAAATCTAAATAAAACTCTGAGCAGATGTTCAGTCCGATCCGATCCATTCAAAGCTACATGATTAAAGGCATTGGTGTGCACTGTAATATAATTTTCCATCAGCTGCTCAGGATTAATGGAAACATCTCTGGAGGCCGCCATGGCCAAAGACTGAGAGAGTATTGTCTAAAAAAATGCATGCGCATTCTCCAAGCAAAACAAGATAATGCAGTGTCTGTAAGGGGGTGTCTACTTGTTACGGCAGAAAGGTCTCAAGCCTACAAGAAAAGAGATTAGTAAATCAACTCAGAATTGCTAGTGATTGCCACAGTGTGGGTCAAAGTCAAGTACAGTCCAATACGGTGAGGTCCCTACAACCCTCCAGGCATTTTCACATTTTTGGCAATATATCAGTTTCATGTTTGCCAAATACATGACTTAGCACAAAGAGTCTAGAACATTCTAGACTTATTTCTAGAATTATGTAGTGATGTAAACGTCTGCAAATGTAATACATATATTTAAAGAGATCAGTGCATACACAGATCAAGGTGTAATTAGTATAAGTATCATAGTTATAGTAAGTAGTACAGTGTTTGCCAAAATACCACATTAACTACAGTTATTTTTATTACAATGACTGTGGTTACTTTGTAATAGCCCACCACTGCAAACAAACTGAATTAAACGAGAGTACAGAGAGATTTTGAAAGCTACTTACACTGTTTGAAGGAGATTTTATGGTTTAATGATGGTTTTTAACTATAACTGTAGAAACTTGCATATTGTTGGAAACTATGATTACCATAGTACATTTTTGCAACGTTATCATTGTTTTTATAAGTCAAATCAGTTCACTAAATTCAATTTATACATGCAATATTACACTGCATAAATAAATAAAAATTATATATATATATATATATATATATATATATATATATATATATATATATATATATATTTTTTTTTTTTTTTTTTTTTTTTTGCATAGATTACAGATAGACACAAAGTTATTTCCACGCACCGAGAACTCCGGCGGCCTGCTCCAGAACTTTTTCCAGTTTGGGTCTGCTCCTCCCGGCTACGGCCCATTTCAGACTCCCCTTCGGACCTTCAGATGCAGTGCGCGCCACTTCCTCCACCACAAACTGTCCCGTAAAACCCGTAGCGCCAAAGATGATGATGTGGTAGGGTCTCCCAGTTGAGGTGCTGAACGCGTCCATAGCGTTACCGTGCTGCTGGTCGTCTCGGACTGATACTGACAGAGATGTACGCAGTTCAGCGTGCAACACAACACTTGACAGATGACGCTACTTCACAAGCTTTCGGGACGCTTCCGCATTCGTTCAAGAAGTTCATCGATGCGCGTAGTTGTATGCGCAGCTTCTGATGTATTTTCAATAAACTAATGGGGGAAGATGGATGGTCAGTAAAGGATTATTTTAATAACTATTCATAGATTTTTAAAGTTTGTAAATTCAGATGATTACGCATCATCAAATTAACTTATAAACAAGGACACTTTGTGTTGAGCAAACATAAATTGCGTCGATTGTACGCATAAAATACTTTTTAATACAACCAGACGTGACGTCAATTCAACTCGTTTCTGATTGGTCAATGCGGATTGTAGGCGGGTTCAGGTTGGGGATAACAAGATTCAGAGGATTACGCTCCTATGAATTATAATGATTACAGAATGTTTTGTTAAATAAAATAACGAAACCAGTTGGTAAGAATGTGAATTTAAAAGGTTCTAGGGCTCACATTTTTAAATATGTTATATTTTTTACACTTTTACATTACTGCAATATAAATTATATTAATATATATATTATATGTAATGTATATTATTCACCCCAATTAATATTTGACTAAAGTTTAATTAAAAAAAATGTAAATTACAAATTATTCTGTTATTATTTTGATATTATTATAAAAACAACAATGTTGTTATACTATCCGACAGGCCATTTATTAATGTTTTTTTTTTATTTTTATGCTGCAACACTTACTAACTGAGGACTGCAACATTAATGCATATGCTAAATTGTGCAGAATTTTGCATGCAGATGGATAATTTGATGAATAGACACTCACCAACCACTTTATTTGGTACACATGTACACCTAATTTTTCATGCGATTATCTAATCAGCCAATCGTGTGGCAGCAGTGCAATGCATGAAATCATGCAGATAGGGGTCAGGAGCTTCAGTTAATGTTCACATCAACCATGAGAATGGGGAAAAATTTGATCTCGGTGATTTCGACCATGGCATGATTTTTGGTGCCAGACGGGCTGGTTTGAGTATTTCTGTAACTGCTGATCTCCTGGGATTTTCACGCACTGCCGCTCACTGGATGTTTTTTTGTTTTTGGCACCATTCTGAGTAAACTCTAGAGACTATTGTGCATGAAAACCAGCCCGTCTGGCACCAAAATTCATGCCACGGTCGAAATCACTGAGATAATTTTTTCCCCCATTCTCATGGTTGATGTGAACATAAACTGAAGCTCCTGACCCATATCTGAATGATTTTATGCACTACACTGCTGCCACACGATTGGCTGATTAGATAATCGCACGAATAAGTAGGTGTGCATGTGTATCTAATAAAGTTGTCGGTGAGTGTAGATTCTTAATACATAAAATACAGTTTTACAAATGTCTGCACTTGAGTCAAATAACACAAACAGATCTTAGTCCAACAATAAGATTTATTCACCAGGTATTTTTGGTCAAAAACATCTCAATGTATTTACTTTCACATTTTCTCTCAAGACAATGACTCAACAGATCTGAACTATAAAATAAGGAAATACAGCAATCTTTACATGATATGTACACAAAATTAAGAAAAAAACAAACATAAGATTACAAAGTTTCAAACTGTCTCTGTACAGTGTGTAAAAGAGAGAGCGCATGCACCAGAACATTGTGATTCTAAGACTTTCTGCATTAAATAAATACTGAAAAATCACACAATAAGACATTAATTGGTCATCTGAACCAGCCAGACAACGTGTAAAAAAAAAAAAAAAAGAAAAAAAAAAGAAGAAAAATTTTTGTTTTAAAGACTTACTGTTCTCGCCCAGTACCTTTTTGAACTTGAGCAGAGCACAGCAAAAGGACAACTATGTGTTAAATCTACACATTACAGCAGACATATGTTGACATAACCATTGAAAGACTGTGCTTCAAAATTAAAAAAGTTCTCTGAGACACACATTGGTTAGAACAAACACGATGCGCTTAAGACAATAACAAAATAAGAATAAATGTGACTTCTTTAAATCAGATTTATCGAACACAGGCGGTCATGTTATAATAACATAAAAACAAAGTCTTTAAATACCATGAAATAACTGTTAAGAAAAATAACAGGACACATGCCTGAGCTATTATATAAAATTTATGACATTCTCTTTACAGCCATGCTCATCTTAAAGGTGAAGTGTGCAATTTCTATGCCACTAACGCCACCAAATGGAACTGCAAAAATAATGACTTTCCAAACAGATTTCCCGAACACTCCCCCAAGTCTCCCATTAGCTGGACAAACAGATAACCTCGGCCCAAACTCACACCATTGTTGCATTGTCAGACTGGTTGAGATGCTCAAAAAACAGAGCAATGTTTGATAGCACCACAACGTACGAATGGCTAAATTATAGTTGTGTCTGCATATTAATTTGGGATAAGTGTTTTAACACTGAAAAAATTTCACACTTCACATTTAAAGACTTTCCATCTGCAATGACATCTCAGTATACAAATATTGCTTTCCATATTTCCATGCATGCCACTGATGAATGCTACGTCCAGGCTAAATATGGTTATATCCATTATTCTGTCTATTATTTAGTACCATGATGGCCATTGGTTATGTTCGGAATAGCATACTATTTTTCCTATTTCTGCAGTATATGCGTATTTTGCACAGAATGAAAATTTTCTGTATGCATAGAATACCCAAATAACCTATTGCATCTCCAATTGCTATAATTTTTTATGAATTTATTTTAGTTTTATTTAATTTAAATGGCATAAATTTAATTTGAACTAATTTAATTCAAAATGCAAAAAAAAAAAAAAAAAAAAATCATTTCGAATTTATAAATATTAAATACTGAATTAAATTTTCGAGGTGATAACTGGATGCCACTTACTGAAGGAAAAGTGACAGCAATGCAGGGATGTTTTACTTTGTATTGTAAAAAAATAAAAAATTGAATAAAGTGTATACTGTGCAGTATTTCGTTAAAGGTATAATAGTATTCCATTCCAAACACATCCAATCACTTTTGAATGAATAAAGACACAATTCTATCAACCAAATATTAAGATTTTAGATTTGAGACTTTAAAAACAAAGTCTCTTTGTATGAGGTTCAGTTGATGGCAGTAAACAGTGGGCTACTTGAGTCAAAAACTGGCCAAGTGGTTTCCAAAGTCTTCTGGGGGACAGACGTCCCCTTTAGGACCAGAAAGACAGGCCATAGATTATGAAGGCTTCTTCTGAGACAGCATGATCCAGCCAAGTCTTCTATATCTGGATTTTTTCTAAAGTCTCAGCATCAAATATATCATGCCATTGTTGTTGTCAGCTGAATAAATTGCCAGATCACTTCAGAGATCATGGAGGCTACTGAGAACAGCCGGTCCATCCCAAACTGCCCTTTGTGTCCTGCTATGAGCTCGGGGACAGCCAGTGTTTGAGTTCGTCCATGCCCCTCTGCATCCGGCTGATATAAAAGTCCATGTTATGGGAGAAGTCTGTGCACACGCTGGATTGGGCATCTCCAAAGGTGCAGTAGAGTGCAGTTCCGCCCAGACTGATCACCACAGTAGCCAAGCACAACAAGAGGAGGAGCAGCCATGAGTCTCCGCCTACCTCATCTGAATATCAGTAACAATACATAATTATTACAGAATTAGGATATGGTCAGTGTAAACACTCCAACAATGACTATGACGATGACATCAATATTGGGTTCTGGTCCTGCTTCTTACCGTGGTCTAGGCCTTCTTCAGGCTCTCGGAAACGGACCTTCCGTTTAGAGACGGGCTTAGGGGCAGCATGGGTGGAACTGTCGGCTCCTTCCAGAGATACCCTTCTCTTTAAGATAGACACAAGGCCTGCAGCTGGATTGATCTGAAGGGCAGAGGGTAGGCAATATTGAGTAAAAACAATGATCTGTTGTGGTATTTGAACTTGCCACATCAAAGAAAACTGCTTTCTTAAGGTCACATCTTCTCATAGTTGATTTCATAAAGAGCCAAGAGGGATTAAGCAGTTTTTTTTTACTCTTAAAAATCAGAGAAGCTCTGCTCTAACACAGCTCACCCACTAGATGTCTCTATGAGCTTGGCAAGCAGGTGATGCATTAGACTAAATTACATACACTTTACCCACAAATACAATTTATTCTGAAATCTGTAGAAAGTGCCAACCTATAGTTCTGGTAAAACCTTTGAAATTTTCTATTGTGCTGTTTAAGGGATGTTTGCACTAAAAAATGAAAATTCCCTCGTTGTTCTAGACCCGTTTTATTATTTTTTTCTTCTGTGGAACGCTGAAAGTGATATTTTGCAGAATGTCCAAGCAGCTCTTTTTCATCCAATGTAAGAAGACGGTTATTTATACTACCATAAAGTTAAGGAAAAACAGATATTTAAATCATTATTTGCTGAAAATCTTCACCTCGACCAAAGCACTCAAATCTCAATTACATGTGCATGCATTCAGACCATATCCATTCCAAACTAATACGTTTTCAGTTTGCATATCTCATCATTTTCCAAAGTATGCTGTACTGGAGAATGTTTTCAAAACGCTCCATTTTCGGTGGAGGAAAACGTTGTTCAGGTGTGAATGAGAAGTATAAACTTAAACAAAACGTATAAGTGTGGATATTGTCTCAAACATATAGAACAATAGGTAGAAATTTGTTACAGATTCCAAAATAAATTAAACATTTTCAGTGAATAAAATATTCATTTTTTTTTTTTAGAGCTTTCAATTATAGTCAACTTTCATTGTATAAGAAAGAGCAGCTCAGACAGTTTGAAAAGTAACTTTTTTGAAGTTCCATGGAAGAAAGAGGAATTCATCTTGGGTGAATGACTGTATTCCTTTAATGGTGCAGTCTCCTTATAATTAGTCGCATGTGTTTGCATTTTTTCCTCATTTTGGTCACTTTGACTAAAAATGCTCTGCTAATTGAATAAACTGACAAAATATGAATGTACATGTTGTCATTAAAAAATGAAAAGGAAAACAAAAACACATACATACTGTAGATATACAAGACCACATTTAATAAATCCTTCTTATCTTGAATAAGCATGTTTAATAATGTATGGCTTTCGTTACACAACAATGAGCTGGAATCCATTTGCCCAGCACTCCATCTGAATTGGGTTTACCCCACTTCATAAATAATGCAAATGTAAATGAAAGTATTGGAGACGGTCAGGAAAGAGGAGTCAGTCGTGTTACATCACCAGCCGCTGAGGAATGGAAAAGGTCACTAAGAGGTCAGATTACTAAAGAACAATGATCACTGAGAATGAGTGGACATTCTCCTGAGTCAACAGCTGCCCTGTGGCCAATCAATACCGAATTCAATGAATAAATCTGAATATTAATGGTTGTGTGCAGCCTCATTAGATCAAGGCAGCATAGAGGGCCAATATACAGTAAAAGCCATTTATCACTATTACTGCATAATATTAAAAGCTTCAAAGGTAAAGAACTGTACTCTTTCAACATCATAGTCCATATGTTCAAGAACATATGCATTTTGCAAAGTTAAAAGAGTCTTTATGAAGATGAGATAATGTTTTCAGAAGTTTTTAGAGAGACCGACATAGTGTAATTGACATGCCATTTTCAACGTTTGAGAATGCAAACGCTTTCAAACGTCTTAGCCTTATTAAGTTTTAAATGAAAGAGCCCTTTACTAGGGATTCTCAAACTTTTTAAAGATAAGATAAAATCATATGATTCTTATTTTTGTTTTTATCTTTTTATTACGATCTTATGACCACAGAGACTAAAGATACATACACTGATTTCATCATAACTGACCTGATGGTGTGAGGATATGGAATGTCCCTTTATAATGCAACAAACATTAGATCACTAAAATTACTGTCTTTCGAATACAAATGCATTAAACAAAGGAGTTAAAGTTACTGATAGATAAAGCAGGCATCTACATTTTAATTGTGGGAAGAATAACTTTTAGTCTGTGCTGTGCTCTTTTGAAATTAGTACACATTTTAAGTTTATTTCAGGTCAAATACAATCCCAAAATTTACTCAGGATTGTATTTGCCAAAAAAAAAAAAAAAAAAAATTATATATATATATGTTTTAGTGTCAACTCAGTTCATGCAGAGAGCTCCCATATTTGGCAAATTCTAATAGAAAACAAAATGCCTCAAACACTGCTATTACAGTATATTATTATTATAGTACTTTATTTTCCCCCCACAAAAGTTCATGCCTACGTGGTCCCAAAAAACACCCAGAGCTAATGTCCACTTCACTATTGTCCATAAAAAAATAATAATACAAAAAACTATAAACAAACACCTTTCTATGAAGTGTCCCCAATGCACCATTATAAGAGATCAAAATAAAGAGTCCAAAAATAGCAGCAGTGAAGTGGTATTACCCCTAAACCTAATGAAACATTTGTTTCCAACTCCTCAAATGCACTCTTATGGCCTTCTAATTCAGAAAAACTTCATGTTTTGGTTTGACTGTCACATCTGAGGATGTATAATCAGTGAGTTAATAGTTAGGCTATTCATATTGAATTACTGGCCACAAACCTAAATCAACTGATGACCAGACTAGTAAGACATGATTCTACACCAATAACTAATAAATACCCAGGGTTGGGGAGTAACAGAATACATGTAACAGGATTACGTATTTAAAATACAAAATATAAGTAACTGTATTCCACTACAGTTACAATTTAAATCATTGGTATTTAGAATACAGTTACATTCAAAAAGTATTTTGATTACTGAAGAGATTACTTTGCATTTTATTGTCATTTGTTTCATTTAATATTTAGTCCTTTCAGATGGAAAACATTTATACATATAAATGATGCGATCCAAAGTGCATTTGAACAGCGGTGAAACACTTTCTTATGATGTGTTACATTCATACGAGCAGACAGAGAAGTAAGTTTGAAGTTGAGCAGAAGAAATAGAAATAAACCTTGTCTAAATTGTCAGCTTTATGCTAAGCTAAAATGCTATTTCTAGCCATTTTACATGCACACGTTACCAGGCACGATAAGTTTTTTTTTTTAATCAATAAAATTCACGTTGGATCATCATTTCTTTTTTTCTAGTAAGACCTTTGATATTAGGGCAAAAATCTTATTCTTGATAATAACTGTTGTATTGTTTTCCTGTAAAAATATCAAAAAATCCTTAAAACAAGATCAATTTGATTTATCTTGTTTTAGAAACAACACTGCATAAGATATTTAGGTTTTTCAGAGAATGTATTTTTAACATGTGTATTTTGTCTTACTGTACTAGCAGAGTTTTTATAGTCAAAACAAGTGAAAAAATCTACCAGTGCTGAAGAAGTAATCCAAAGTATTTAGATTATGTTACTGAACTTGAGTAATCTAACAAAATACATTACAAATTACATTTTACAGCATGTATTCTGTATTCTGTAGTGGATTACATTTCAAAAGTAACCCTCCCAACCCTGTATATACTCAGCGGTCTTTAGAATAGAATGGCAAGGAACAGATGAGCCCCCAATCCCATATCAAAACCAATATCAGCCAAAATTTGGCATTTTAAAGATTATCTGCATAATAACCCTGTCCGCTTGGATAACAGAAGTCTTCAGAGTGCACATTTTTGTTTTCAAATATTTTTGAGTGAACATTATACTTGAGTAAACGAGTAAATATTGTGTAAAATTATTGTTCATTAATTGCAGAAATTTTGTATATACGCCTCATTTACATACGCCTCATAGACAAGGTCATTTGCTATCATAGTATTGCCATATACAAGTACATCAGGATTACATCGGCCAACAGCCACCCTACTTTCTAGATACACTTAAAAAACATACTGGGTGTCCACATAACTTTCTGTCTGTATAATGTCTCCTTATTGATGTGCTAACTAAGATCAGCATGATGTATTGTCAGTTCTTCAGTAAAAGACGCTCACTGGTCACTTGACACGACCGCAAGAGCCCAGTGACAGAACAACTTTTTTTCAACAATCAACATTCCTTTAAAATCTAGCCTGTATTGGGTGTAGTACAGAATAGTGGTCCATATTCTATTGTCAGTTGTCTCATTGAGGGTGATTGTGTCATTATGACATCACACAAGGCTGTCTGTTACAATCATTCAGCTCTGTCATTCAGGGGAAAGGTCACTCTTCAGGTCAACCGGCTTTCTGAATCACAGCTAAGTTTATTTGTTCTTATCAGACGCTTCCTTAGTTACCATAGCAACTTACAAGAAAGTGAAAGTGGTAATTACAAGGCTGGGTAGTTGAGATTAAACATCACATGCAGAGCTTCAAAAAGCCAGGAACATCAACAAGGAACCCATAATTATTTGTGCATTAAATTTCCAGATGAGGGTGCCACAGACAAGTCCCTAAAGATGAGTTTAAGGATTGATTGGGGCTAAATACAAGTTAAGCTCTATCAACAGCATCTGTGGCATACTGTCAATTAACACTCATAGTTTCGACTTGTCAGATCGTATTTACAGTAATGCACTTACACTGGAAGTCTATGGGGCAAGTGTACTGAAGAGTTTAAAAGCAGAAATGTGAAGCTTGTACTTTTGTTGCACTTATGCTAATTGTTCTGTACAAAAACATGTTTTATTTGAATTGTAAAGTTGTCTAAATTGATTGTCCTTTTAGCAGTGGGGCTACTTTGATGCGAATGAACTTCGGAAATGTGTTACCAATGTATTTCCTGTGGGTTTAGTTTTCTCTTTCTAGTATCCTTGCACGTACTAGGAGAAAGTTACTGGGTTTACCGACTTTACATGATCCTGACAAGAGTTGAAAAATATGATTATAACAATGCACAGACAAGGTTAGTAATTCTAGTCTCATGTGAACTGCATTTTATGTTTATTTATGTGCAATGCCTTGTCCAATTGACTTGCATTGCAAGTGCATCACTGTAAACATGACTTTTACATGCCGATAGTTTTTTGATCATTTCGTCATTTCAAACAAAGAGTCCCCAGTGTGTTTTGGGCTTGTTTATGCTTAAAAGTCCTGCGTTATGCGCCAACCCATTGGTTGAACAATAAACTGCATCTGGGATTTTACTCATTTAGGACTCTTTTTCTGTGCCCATCATAGTAAGGATAAAATAAGAAATTCTTCTGACATTCTGAAAATCAATTTTAAAAACTATCAGCCGATTAATCGGTTATTGGCCTTTCCCACAATCTTAATTATCTTATCGACAAAATCCACTATTGGTTGACCTCTAATTTGTATAATACCTTACCAGTTACAAATGTTTGGAATTGCGCTAATGTCTGAAATGTTGTTGAAATGTAATTATTTATATTTTAGAGCTGTCGGGACGGATTTCGCGGGAAATCGCATACATGCGTCATTCGCCCGTGCATTTCACGTCATATCCGTACACAAATAAAATAAGATCCGGCTACTGTAGCATGTGTGTGGGAGTAGCGTGAAGCTGAACGAACAAGAAAGATTGACCATGGATAATTCAAAACAGCAAACCTCTGGGGAATCACTGGTTGTAAAAACAAAGAAACCCCAAACAGAGCAGAGTCTACAAGCAAAAAGGGAAAGCGACAGAGTCAGTAATAAAACCCGAATCAACATCGCCTTGGCTTTTCAGATGTGTACAACTCCGAGATCTGAAAGGATTTAAAAGCAACCCAAAGATGGCTTTTTTTCTTACTCAACAGGTAAGATATTTTATTGATACGTTTTATGTATTGTTGTGTAATCACACAGACACACACACACACACATCCTTTATAACGGCAATAATTTATATAAATAAATCCTTTAGTTCTAGGCTTGCCAAGGACATATGAGTCTTGAAATGATATTGACCACTGGTTTGTAACAATGACAATCTATAAATTAGTTACTACCATGGTATATTTGGCCAGAATACCCTGTAGTTATAAATCTTTACAACTTTTGACCTTATCAGACTAGCAATCGTTATATCTAATGTTAACGAATGTTGCCTAACTTTTGTAATGTCATTTATTTCAAAACATGAATGTTTCCAATAATTCAAAACAACAGCGCAAGATATGGCTCTTACCTCCTCAGATGACATGTTTTCGGATATCTGTCTTTTCCTTTCTTTCATTATTTATTTGTCCATTCACTCTGATAAGATGTCCTGTATCCTTGTGCACACCGGTACCTCGAACCACATTCATCCGCACAGAGGAGCAGAGCCGAACCACAACTTACATCATTACCATAACAATGTTCTTCCGCAAGACACATGCAGTTTTATTTTTAAAACTTCGCTTGAAGGCCAAAAGTTACATAGTGTAGCTTTTAAATAGTCTTTTGTGGTTAAATAATCTCTTATGACCATATTGTGATTTAGATGTAACTTTTCATTAATTGTGCAGCCCTACAAGGATCGTGAAATTAGTCAAATGACGCACTCTTAAAAAATGTAAAAAAATAAAAAGCGCATTAAAATCCCAATATTTACGATATTGCTTAAATTTATATCGCCAGTACAATCATCTGTCAATACTCAATATATCAAATCATTGTTGATTGTTTGAGCATCTCAATCAATGACGTGAGTTTGGGGCTGAACAATCTGTTTGTCCAACCAATAGAGTGGAGTGTTTAGGTAACCAATATTTTTTTTTTTTCTTTTTCTGCAACTCTGTTTGGTGATGCTAGTGGCACAGAAAATATAGACTTCTTTGTCATGATTGCACAATATTAATAATTTATGAAGAATATTAAGCGCTTCCAATCTAGGAGTCAGGAAAAGCTCAGAAAAACATTCAAGCCTAATTAGAAGGAATTTTTAATCTGATTTGCGTAATCAAAACAAAGCCATGCCAAACACAACGTACTAAATAAGCCTCTTTGTAATCAGAACTAAATTGAACCGACGTGTGAAACTGACATCCATATCTCACCTCCTCCACCTGTATGCGCTTAGCCATGTCATCCAGCGTGGACACATTCGTCATTTCCAACGTCTCCACCCCGTGCCCATCCTCTTCCAGATCCAACTCAGGATTATTCTCATGAATGGCCTGATTCAGGGGTTCCTGATCTTCTCGTCCTTTCTCCAGCTTCAGAACCTCCTCAACCACCTTCTCTTCCTCCCCTCCACCCTCCTCCTTAGTGTGTGTGACCGTCTCCACCACATCCTGGCCTGTATCCACAGTGTCCCCTGTCCCCTCCATCACCGGTCCAGAGTTGGCAGTGTCCATTTGAAGCTCAGATGGAAGATGCTCAGTCTGCGGTGTTGCATCCTGGTGGGAAGCCACCACACTCACTCTCTCATCTCTTTCTCTTGCATCTTCAGAGGCTGGAGAGGAGGAGCTGCCCATCACAGCTGAGGAGGAAGTGGGCGTGGCCGGGACGTGGGAGGGGTCATGCTGCTGTTCACTCTGCTGGGATGGTGGGGTGGTGATGCTACCATCATCAGGCTGGATGACTTCCTGCTGGGTGAGTGTTTCATATGTACTGTGTTCCTCCATAACCATCCCTGTTTTAAATGGAGAGAGCAAAAGATGGAGCTGTTCTTATAAAGCTATTGTATATACATTCTTTTGAGTCAAATGCTATGTTTGGAATGGAATACTCCACAGAATATACTATCAACTATTTGTCAAACAGCATACGAAACATGCAACAAAAAACATTTAAAACAGCTGTATGCAGTGTTATCAACATAAACTCACTATGTTGATTGTTTGATATTACATTTTGCATAAAAATTACTTATGGTAAACATGAAGCTTTCGCAACCCGTTTTACTTCCGTAATGTGACATTTTTGAGCAAAATAGAATATTCAACAATAAAACACAATGATGGCTGGGACTTGATTTTATCCATTAGGAACTGTGGATTGTGAAAAGTAGTCCTTTTATGACAGGTGGTTGGAGAGGATGGGTTGAAAAATAAGAGGTCTTGGTTATGTCAGCGGAAATTGATTTTGAGGCAGAGAAAGTTCTTACATTTTCATGAAAAACTGCAAAGACACAAATTTTTCTTTGGAATATTGTTCACCTATGGATTGTTGTATACAATGTATAATACCAGGAATGTAAACAGGGTAATTTTTTGGAGACTTTTGACATGAAATTTGACAGTCTGACTCTGATCAGTCTGAATGGTTTGAAAGTCTGAAAGGTTTTCCATGGATACAAAAAAATATGCATAGTGTGTACAGTATTCATACCGCAAAAATAGTATGAAGAGTATGGTAACATGCTATTCCATACATACCTGGTGCCTTTCACCCTCTTCTGCCTGTACTATTTCTGACTTTGTTTCAGTTTATCAACCTAGTGATCTTTTGACTATCAAGCCCTTGTATACAACAGAACAGATCAATGCCAAGTGATCAATCACTATTGATATATCACGACCCTGCTGTCTGAAGCCCTGCCAATCAATAATGCAGGACTCCTCAACTCTTAACTCTGTATTGTGCTCCATCGGTGGTCATAAACGCACAATGGGAGCTTTGGTGCTCAGAGACAGGACCTGGATGATGTCAGCATGCTACAGTGAGAGTTTACAGTTAAGAGTGCTGGTACCACGAAACTCAAAAGATATACGCTACAAGCAATGCTGGGCTTAATACAGTTTCGCCTTGAATTTCTACAAAACTACTCTTAATTTGCTGTCTTCCGTCTGTTGAGGACTAATTTTTCAGAACACAGATCTTGCAGCGCTGTCCTGGCGGTCCAATTCCCTTTATAATTCAGTTTTATGTGAAACAGATGCACTCAATGTCATCACACCAAAGGTTTCATGTCATGTCCCTTTTCCTCTTCAAATGTACTGTCAGAGGTTTAAATGAGTGTGTACTGAAGTGTTTCAGGCAGGGTTGGCCCATATTTAGAGCATAGAAGAAGAAAAACTACTAGATCTATGTTTTCCTTTTGTCTTTGTTCCAACCTCATATATCAGAGAACAGATATATCAGGGTCAAAATTAGTAATTTGTTTTCAATTATCTGCACTGGTAGACAAGAGAAATGGTACAGTTATGCAGAAAAGTGGTTGCCTGTGACAACGGTCAATTTTACAGTTAAGTGATCATTATGCAAAAACATTTGACTGCGGCTGACAAATAACAATCAAGTATTCCAGAAAGCCATTTTAAAGGGCTTATTTGTTCCATTTTAACTAGGATGTACCGATATGAATTTCTTTGGCCGATACCGATTGTAACAAAAACTATACACCGACACCAATACCGATATTTTCCCCACATACGTTATTTTGCCATCAGATCACTGATTTATGCTTTAAAATGTACAAAGAGGTGCAAAAGCTTTTTTATTGTTCTAACAATAATTTTCACTGAATATAGATTGGATCTGTTAAATACATGACAGGCCAAAATATTAAAGAGAACCAGCCATAATGAAAGATAAATAGAAGGTCAAAAGATTAAAAAAAAAGACATTTTTAAATATCATAGCATGATGACTGATGTGAAAAAAGGTTATTTTGTACTTCTAAAACATTCTTTCACTTTTGTTTTTGCAGTTTTATATGTATGTACTGTACAGTACATGAATGAACATTACAAATTAATATTATGCATATGTTGGGAAATTCCATGGAAATGTCAACCACATCATGGAAAAATAAAATGTTTTAACCAAAGGAACAAAACGCCCTTTTAAATTCTATCGTGATGTAATAATCGATATTGCCTTCCAGACCGGTAGAGGGCGCCGCTTGCTCACACAGTGCTGACATGAAGCACTGAAATAAATCCTACATTTTAAAAAGCAGCCTTTTAAGTTTACATAATCATGCAAGACCATATTTTGATTTTAATCATAACACAATCAATCGTGCAGCCATAATGGATACCATACCAATGTCTCAGAAGTCAAAGTGAATCAAAGCATTTTGGATGGTTTCCCTCATCATGTAAACGTAAGTGCCACATTCACAACTGTCATGTCTGTAACAACGGTAATTCCTCATTAATGTGAGAAAAATGTGAGAAAATAATGAAAACGTAATATTACTATTTACTTAGGAGTGCCAACACTTCTTTATATTGTGGCTATTATTTTTTCTGGATTGTGCATTTGAATTCACAGAGTTTTTACAAAGTGTGTTGATAATTAATGGGGCCTGGGTAGCTCAGCAAGTAAAGACGCTGACTACCACACCTGGAGTCGCAAGTTCGAATCCAGAGCATGCTGATTGACTCAGGCAGGCTTCCTAAGCAACCAACTGGCACAGTTGCTAGGGTGGGTAGGGTCACGTCGGGTTAACCTTGTCATGGTTGCCATAATGTGGTTCTCACTCTCGGTGGGGTGCGTGGTGAGTTGTGCGTGGATGTCACGGAGAATAGCGTGAAGCCTCCACAGTAACGCGCTCAACAAGCCAAGTGATAAGATATGCGGATTTATGGTCTCAGACATGGAGGCAACTGAGATTCGACCTCCGCCACCCAGATTGAGACGAGTCACTACGCCACCACGAGGACTTAACAGCACACTGGGAATTGGGCATTCCAAATTGGAGACAAAAAAATGTATAATAATTTATAAATAAACCATCATTTTTTTTTTCATATCAGCTTTTTCATGCTTATAACAGATAGGCTGATGGTTTTAATTTGGTCAATAATTGGTCGATAAATATCGGCGGCCGATACATCGGTGCATCCCTAATTTTAACATATATACAGTTTTTTCACACCAACCTCCAAACTAAATAAATGTCTATCCATCTTTCATACCATACAGACAATAATCTTATTCTTGAATTCATTTTTAGCATGTAAAACTCTAGATTAGGGTTTCAGTGTGTTTTAGTTTTTCATTTTTAAAACAGAAAATGTATAGATTTTTAATGCTGGTCATCACATTAGTTATCAGCCATAAAAGGTAAATGGTTGTAATCAGTATTGCCAAGAATTTTTAAATCGGTGCACCCCTACCGAACATACAACAATAGCAAAAGGGTTTTTACTATTTTCTTTCACATCATACAATCATAAGCCACAGTTCAAGCCAACTTTAAGAACACAGTAACGTTTTACAGGGGACATAATATTAAGATGAACTTTAGGACTAGAATTCTGCATGAACAAGCAAGCCGAAGAAACTCAATTAATCTCTAAACCATGGTTGTCACAGGGTAATGCTGCTGTGTTAGCACCTGCTACTGGAGTCCAGGCCAAGCAGACAGAGTGCTCAACATACTTAAGAACAGGTGGCTGGACAGAGGGTGCAGCAAAAGTGAGAAAATGTGTGTGTGGTGCTGCCAGGTCTAGTGTAAAAGTGAAACCGGGTCATGGAACTCAATGCAAGTAATACGGTAACATAGCCCAGCTCCACATTAGCTGGTCCAGCCAGTGAAAAAGAGAGGACTCATCAATAAGGCATGGCCTGAAGGGACGGCAGGGAACTCTAACTGTGTGTTTAGAGGAAGGGGACAAGGGGGTTGCCTAGTCTGCAGGTGGTAACAATGATTCTCGAAGTGAAGCTGTAAGGTTTACATCTTTAATTGCCTATTAACTTTCTTAAATGTCTCTAGAAAAAAATGGCTAAATATCTAAAGAAAAATAAATCTTTGTTTCCATAATATTTCATCCACATTTTTGCTGATGTAACCAAGGCATGTGGGCAGAGATGAATACTACCAACCAATAAAATCATAGCCTACCAAGTTTCCATCCAATGAAAACCTGATTATTTCCTGTCAAATATTCAGTTTCTCTCTGAAATACATCATATTACAAATGTTAAATGTGTAATGGAGCCGGACTTGAATGTGAATTTACTAAAACAATGCCTAATATACACTACCGGTCAAAAGTTTTGAAACACTTACTCATTCTTTATTATAATTTGTTTTCACATTTTAGAATAATAGTAAAGTCATCAAAACTATGGAATAACATAAATGGAACTATGGGAATTATGTTGTGACTGAACAAAATCCAAAATAAATCAAAACTGTGTTATATTTTAGCATCTTCAAAGTAGTCACCCTTTACCTAGAATTTGCAGACATGTACTCTAGACATTTTCTCAACCAACTTCTTGAGGTATCACCCTGGGATGCTTTTTAAACAGCAGTCACTGAGTCTGTCCTCTGCACTTCAGTAACTGTCTGGTTTGGTGCAGCTACGAAATTGGATATCAGAAGACTACAAAGGACACTTCGGACTGCTGAGAGGATTATTGGTTGCCCCCTGCCATCCCTCCAAGAACTGTACACTTCCAGAGTGAGGAAAAGGGCTGGAAAAATCACTCTGGACCCCACTCACCTAGCCCACTTCCTTTTTGAACTGTTGCCTTCTGGCCGATGCTTCAGAGCTCTGAGCACCAGAACAGTCAAGCACAGGAACAGTTTTTTCCCTCAAGCTATCATCTCATGAACAGTTAAAACTGCCCCATAGAGCAATAATTAATGTGCAATTCACAGCTTAGTCTATTATATTTATCCAACATACCATACCTCTTCTGCCATTACATTCCCTTGCTTCTGTATATAACAGATTTGTATTTGTATATTGTACATATGTACAATATACAAATACAAATCTGTTATATACAGAAGCAAGGGAATGTAATTTCAGAAGAGGTATGGTATAGAATATATATATATATATATTGTCCTATTGTGTATTTCTATATATACACTTTTATTTTCTATTC